>NC_138730.1:7241357-7828857 GCF_965113295.1 Leuciscus leuciscus
AGTGAATGTAGCCAATTCGAAAAACTCCTAAGTACTGCTGAGTTATTTGTTGATAAATAGAATATTTTTTTTCATAATCTATAAAATAGTTTTTTGTACTATGTACTGCAATGTGTCAAAAACATCATACATCTCATGAAACATTCAAAAATCATTGAAAATTGCACTTAATTTTTTACAGCATATTAATACAATTCAAATGAGCCCAAAATTTACTTAATCTATTGCTTTTATGACAAGATTTTCTTCATGGTGAAACAATTTTAAAAATGCCCATGAGGGGGCGTCAAGGTCTCAACAAAAAGGCTATCTTGGTTCCAAATGCTATAACTTTTGATTGCTTTATCCAATCACCACAAAATTTTATCCAGATGCAGCTCATATATAGAGGGACTTCCCCAAAAAAGAATTTTCCTTCTACCTTATTTCCTTCCTGAGTTATTCCATGTCAAATAAGAAAGATATGCATTATCATTATAAAAATTATATATATTTTTTGTCTTTTATCAGCAGTTTCTCGGCAGGAGAATGTCCAAATGTAATGTAATGTATATTTTCAAAAAATTTGAAAAGTGTTCTTTCAAACGATACCTACCTTTAGAATCTCCTTGCTATAGTTTTGAAGTTATGAGTCTTTAGTTTTGTGTATGTCACTAAGAAAACTCATTTTTTTTATTGCCTTCCAAATGTGTGAGGACTTAACAAAAAGGCTCCCTTTGTTCCAAGTGCTGTAACTTTGGATTACTTTATGCTATCATCATAAAATAACGATCCAGACGCAGACCACACATAGGGGAACATCACAAAAAAAGAATTATTTTGCCACCGTATTTCCTTCCTGAATTATTGCATTTCAAATAAGAAAGATATGTAAATTATTAAAAAATAATATTAATATTTTTGTCTTTTATCAGCATTTTCTCAGCATTAGATTGTCCAAAAGTAATAAAAATTTATATTTTCTAAAAATATAAAAAGTTTCCTAACAAATGATATCTACCTTTTGACTCTCCTCTCTATAGTTTTGAAGTTATGAGTCTTTACTTTTTTGTTTGTCACTCAGACAAAAAACTCCAAAAATGGCCTCAGGGTTTAAGGGGTTAATATTAGGCAATTATTTCACAATGTTCATTATAGGCTACACTCAGGAAAAATTACCTCAATGGTCGGTACGGCCCTGACTCGTAGGCTATTTGGCCGCTTTTCTAGAGATGTTTTATATTCTGGCCTTTTCAGCGCCGCCTTTGCGCCTAGGCTATTATTATCCATGTTTTGTATCTCTTATTGTTTGTTCGCACATCTCTAACAAAGTGACTTTATTTATGTTTTGTGGGGCTGCGAGAAAATAATTATAAAAAAATTGTGGGGCTGCGCTATGACTGGAGCCTATAGGGAAAGCATTCAACCCAGTGCCATGACAACACCGGCCCTCCTGGCCAATAAAACAGACCGGCCCACCGGGAATTCTCCCGGTGCTCCCGATTAGCCAATCCGGGCCTGTATGTATGACACAATCTTTTGAAGACTGTGATTGGTTGGTTGTCCAAGAAGGGAAAAAAAAAGTGATTTTAATTATAGGGTCTATTCTAAGCCTTCACTTTGAAATTACATGCGTCATTTTTCCTATTTGACCGTTCTCACACACACACACACACACATTATATATGTGTATATAAATCCTTTTTATTTTTATTTACCATGCTGTTAATTTCCTATAAGGTATTTGATTGGCTTAGAATGATAAAAATGGTTCCACTCTTTCCAATTACACTGATTGCTGGCATGTCTATTTAAGTGGTGGTTTGAATGTTGGTTTTAATGTATCAAACATGGAATTTTCCCAGTTGCCGAATATCGTAATGTAGTGATTACTTTCATTTCTGGCGCTATGGCATTTCTGTGCTGTGTCGGAGATGTTAGCGCGTCTCTAATAAGATCAGTCACAAACATGATCCCTGCACGATCTAATCTATAGCGTCTTATTAACTCACTGTCATCCACTGTCTGCAACACATTTCTTCTCCCTCTTCGTCTTTCTGCCATTTTCTCCTCTGCTAAAGAAACTCTTAAGCCTCTTAAAAGTCCTCATTCGTGCTCCTAACAATTTTGACCTTAAGACCTCTTTTAAGGGTTAAGATGCTTTCTGAATGACTTTTTTTCTTTACTAGGATTTTTTTCTTTAATTTTAAGAGTAAACGCCCACATTTCTAAGAATTTTCTTAGAATTTTGTCACTAGGAGCTACTCTTTGCATTAAGATTCTTTATGAATACGGGCCCTGGATGTTCATCCATGATAAGATATCCTTCAGAAAACTCTGGACTGTTGCTAGTCTCCCTAGGAAAGCACATCCTGAAAGAAGTGAGAAAGAGCCCAAGCCCTCCAGAAGATGCGACATGTCATTTAATATCTGACTCTGAACTGCCACTATCAGTCTCTGTTTCTATGGTTGCTGATTAATATACAGTCAAAACAAAAATTATTTATTAAATTAAATTAAAATTATTATTCAGACACCAGATATCATTTTTAATATTTTTTTACTAATGTGTGCAGGACACTATAGTTAATTTATGTAAGTGAGGATAGAAAAATAAAGTAAACTCTGACATATAATACCCACAAATTCTTCATACAGTGACTACCAGTTAAATTTATACAAATGTGGGACCAAAAATGATTCGGACACTTTGACCTGACCATGTTTTGCTTAAGTATTTTTCCTTTAATTGCTAATGGACCTTTTTACACCACAGACTGAACAAAATGAAGCATTGCTTGGTGATTGGTTGAGCTAAACTGGTATTATCTAATTGTGTAGTTAAATATAACAGCTAACATATATTCAACATAATTCATGTGTGAGACAGTCTAACAGAAGGACGGACAAAACCAGTCAAATATCCACTGATCTGATAACTCTGAGTTCTTGTCATATTTGATTACCATTTTCTAAACTATAGCAAATAAACTGTGATAATGTGAGAAATGTTGAAGGTGTCTGAATAAAGTTTGGTTTGACTGTACATGAGGAGCACTACTGACTCTGCAGAAACAGAAACCAAGCAACCGGGAGAAAAAGTAGTGTTGGTCCTCATGTGTCATCGTCACGGCTGGCTGGGACAAAAACTCTCATTAACATCTACCTCTACTGCGCCACGACTGGTTAGGGCATGTGTAAGAGTAAAATTCTGCCTTGTACTGTAGTGTTACATACCTTGTCCTCTCCCGGTCCTTCAGTGTTATATGGGATAAGCTGCTCTTTAGCATCAAATGGGATGGTCTTGAAATCTGCAGCAGCTGCGGCTCCGCCACAAACACAGAACAGCAGCAGAAGAGGAACCACTGCAAACACAGACAACTCAGTGTTAATTCAGCTGTAGTCGTCTTTAACTCAAGTGTTCATTCAGCTGTAGTCGTCTTTAACTCAAGTGTTCATTCAGCTGTAGTCGTCTTTAACTCAAGTGTTCATTCAGCTGTAGTCGTCTTTAACTCAGTGTTAATTCAGCTGTAGTCGTCTTTAACTCAAGTGTTCATTCAGCTGTAGTCGTCTTTAACTCAGTGTTCATTCAGCTGTAGTCGTCTTTAACTCAGTGTTCATTCAGCTGTAGTCGTCTTTAACTCAGTGTTCATTCAGCTGTAGTCGTCTTTAACTCAAGTGTTCATTCAGCTGTAGTCGTCTTTAACTCAGTGTTCATTCAGCTGTAGTCGTCTTTAACTCAGTGTTCATTCAGCTGTAGTCGTCTTTAACTCAGTGTTCATTCAGCTGTAGTCGTCTTTAACTCAGTGTTCATTCAGCTGTAGTCGTCTTTAACTCAAGTGTTCATTCAGCTGTAGTCGTCTTTAACTCAAGTGTTCATTCAGCTGTAGTCGTCTTTAACTCAGTGTTCATTCAGCTGTAGTCGTCTTTAACTCAAGTGTTCATTCAGCTGTAGTCGTCTTTAACTCAAGTGTTCATTCAGCTGTAGTCGTCTTTAACTCAGTGTTCATTCAGCTGTAGTCGTCTTTAACTCAAGTGTTCATTCAGCTGTAGTCGTCTTTAACTCAAGTGTTCATTCAGCTGTAGTCGTCTTTAACTCAGTGTTCATTCAGCTGTAGTCGTCTTTAACTCAAGTGTTCATTCAGCTGTAGTCGTCTTTAACTCAGTGTTCATTCAGCTGTAGTCGTCTTTAACTCAGTGTTCATTCAGCTGTAGTCGTCTTTAACTCAGTGTTCATTCAGCTGTAGTCGTCTTTAACTCAGTGTTCATTCAGCTGTAGTCGTCTTTAACTCAGTGTTCATTCAGCTGTAGTCGTCTTTAACTCAGTGTTCATTCAGCTGTAGTCGTCTTTAACTCAGTGTTCATTCAGCTGTAGTCGTCTTTAACTCAGTGTTCATTCAGCTGTAGTCGTCTTTAACTCAAGTGTTCATTCAGCTGTAGTCGTCTTTAACTCAGTGTTCATTCAGCTGTAGTCGTCTTTAACTCAGTGTTCATTCAGCTGTAGTCGTCTTTAACTCAGTGTTCATTCAGCTGTAGTCGTCTTTAACTCAGTGTTCATTCAGCTGTAGTCGTCTTTAACTCAAGTGTTCATTCAGCTGTAGTCGTCTTTAACTCAGTGTTCATTCAGCTGTAGTCGTCTTTAACTCAGTGTTCATTCAGCTGTAGTCGTCTTTAACTCAGTGTTCATTCAGCTGTAGTCGTCTTTAACTCAAGTGTTCATTCAGCTGTAGTCGTCTTTAACTCAAGTGTTCATTCAGCTGTAGTCGTCTTTAACTCAGTGTTCATTCAGCTGTAGTCGTCTTTAACTCAGTGTTCATTCAGCTGTAGTCGTCTTTAACTCAGTGTTCATTCAGCTGTAGTCGTCTTTAACTCAGTGTTCATTCAGCTGTAGTCGTCTTTAACTCAGTGTTCATTCAGCTGTAGTCGTCTTTAACTCAAGTGTTCATTCAGCTGTAGTCGTCTTTAACTCAGTGTTCATTCAGCTGTAGTCGTCTTTAACTCAAGTGTTCATTCAGCTGTAGTCGTCTTTAACTCAAGTGTTCATTCAGCTGTAGTCGTCTTTAACTCAGTGTTCATTCAGCTGTAGTCGTCTTTAACTCAAGTGTTCATTCAGCTGTAGTCGTCTTTAACTCAAGTGTTCATTCAGCTGTAGTCGTCTTTAACTCAGTGTTCATTCAGCTGTAGTCGTCTTTAACTCAAGTGTTCATTCAGCTGTAGTCGTCTTTAACTCAAGTGTTCATTCAGCTGTAGTCGTCTTTAACTCAAGTGTTCATTCAGCTGTAGTCGTCTTTAACTCAAGTGTTCATTCAGCTGTAGTCGTCTTTAACTCAGTGTTCATTCAGCTGTAGTCGTCTTTAACTCAGTGTTCATTCAGCTGTAGTCGTCTTTAACTCAGTGTTCATTCAGCTGTAGTCGTCTTTAACTCAGTGTTCATTCAGCTGTAGTCGTCTTTAACTCAGTGTTCATTCAGCTGTAGTCGTCTTTAACTCAGTGTTCATTCAGCTGTAGTCGTCTTTAACTCAGTGTTCATTCAGCTGTAGTTGTCTTTAAACATATCCACAACCACACAGGATTCTTATGCAACACTTACATTTTACTAATATGTATTGTACGTACAGGTATACTCAGATTTCAAAATCCAGGATGTGGACATGGAGGACCAGATGTAATCAGTATTTTGTTATTTTAAGTGCTTATTATTTGAATAGAGTAGCCTTTAGTTTGACAGTGATGTAAGGCTCCAAAAAACTCGTATCCAAGGCCCAGTATCATCACCACTGTCACCCTATACATGTCGAACTAATGACGTTGTCATCGGGTAAAATGCACGTTACTTCCTGAACAAGTGCGGACCCAAGTTCGAGTTGCTTTCAACCATGAACAAAGTTCATGTGCAACCGAGCTCTGACCACTTTCTACAGGTAGTCTTGGGTTCTGCACTGCGGTGCGCTCCTGTGTACACATGACAGCTCTCACATTAACCAATGTTCATGCAAACCCTGCTCTGTTTCAAACTAAACCATGGAAGCTTGTTTCCGCCACAGAATAAAACATTTTAAAAGATAATTGCGAGTTTATCCCACAATTGCGACAATCTCAGAATTCTGAGATATAAAGTCAGAATTGCGAGATATAAACTCACAATTGGGAGAATAAACTAGCAAATTGTGAGTTTATATCATGCAATTCTGACTTTATAACTCGCAAGTCTAAGATAAAAAGTCAGAATTGCGAGATAAAAAGTCGCAATTACCTTTTTTATTTTGTATTCTGTGGCGGAAACAAGCTTCCATTCTAAACTGTCTGTGTGAAAGCAGTAAAAAAAATATTTCTAGGAAAACACACATTTTACTTTTAAATCATGATGCAAGCATTTCTATGTTGACAAACAGCGCGTCCCTACAGCAAGAGAGAGGTTAAATGTTGCTACTCACACAGAAGGAGCAGCAGTCCCAGCAACATTAGAAAGACACCAGATATTCCAAATCTAGAGACCGTTTCTTGTGGCAGGCAAACTTTGGATGCGTCACATGTGCAGACGTCTATGCTGAGCCTCTGAGCAGCACAGATCTTCCCCTGCTGGTCCCTCACATCCACAAACACATTGTACACACTGGGCCATAGTGTGGTTTGAGATCGGAATATCGCTGTAGTGTCTGAAAATATGATGGTAAACAAGAAGACATAAAAAGATTCATACATGATTAATGACCCGTTTGAGGCAAAAATTCAGTACTAAAATTAGTTTCTAACATTTTTAGGTTACTAATTGCATGACTTCATTTACTTAACAGTCTTAGGGTATGTTTACACGACACCGTTTTCAACTGAAACCAAATTTTTTAACGCACTTTGGCCGTTCATTTACACGTCAACGGCATTTTGGGGCCTGAAAACACAAGCTTTTAAAAACGGGTATCAAAGTGACGTCATGCGCATGCATACTACATGTTCACGCTGCACGCATGTGTATTACGTGTTCGTCGGGTGTTTCTTGACATCGCCAACTACTGGCCTGGCATGCATAATACAGCCTTTTTGGTCATTTTCGCAGGTCTGTGTGAACGGGGATCGTTTAGACAACGTTATCGTCTGTTTTTAGTACATCGTTGTCTTGTAAACATTCTCTTAAGCCCTATTCTGATAGGATGTGGGGTAATGTGATAATAACCAGAGCTTCTCCAGGATCCCAGACAGCAACATAGTGTCATACTGTCCAAAATCAGACTTTTTCTGAACAGTGCATTCTTGTGCTTGTAAAGAAATGTCCTTGAAAGTACCCTCAGGCTGCTGATGCACTAGACCACATCCAGTTATTTATTCACTAGTGTAACATGTTCATTGTGCTTTTCTTTTGTTGTGTGGACTTTCAGTTTGTAGTCTGTTCTGTTCATGTTTCTCCTCATTAGTCCTTGTTTCCAGGTGTGTCTTAGTCTATTAGTTCTTGTGTATTTAAGCCCTTGTGTTTCAAGTTTTCATTGTCAGGTCTAGTTTATACATGGATGTTTAATCCGCATGCTCTGTTCTGTTCCGTGTTTCTCAGTTTCTTGGTTTTAATTACAATCAGTTACTTATTGATGGTTTCCATTTTAATGGAAAATCTAAATGCAATGCTTACATAACACGTCTGTCATGCATCTGCATCTACAGCATTATTCCCATGAAGGGGGTTTAAAATGCTTTAAAAGAGATATGAGGCAAACCCTATTGCCCTTCATGCTGATTTCAAGTTATTGTATATATATACATACACACACACATATATATAATGTGTTGTTAATATAAATATATAAATATGGCACATAATATAGCAAATATTTATATAATAATGTGGCACTGGCCGCAACAAAACTAAACAAACTGAACACGTCCCTTCCCGCACACTGTAAGTACAGTAAGCACTTAAAGAGGTGAAGCATGTTTTTCTCAAGCATTTCATTATGCTGTCATTAGGTAATGCAGTTTAAGAGTCATTAAACTTGTAATACAATTCTAAATTAATTTCAAAATGCTAAATTTGTTGACATTTTGTTAGCCTCATAAGAGAAAGAAAGGATTGGGTTTTTTTTTTTGGTTACGAAAATGAAAAAAGCATCCAGGCATGTAATGTCGTGACTGGAATAGAGTGAAGCGAGGGTGATTACAGGCTCGTTAATGACAAAAGTAATTTTTTGATATATGGTCATGTTTTAGTATTTCCTGCATAATAAATTAGAACAGCCAAATACATTGTGATAGGTCAGAAACAAGTGATGACATTGTGTAAATGCAGGAGACAAACCCGTCTCAGTAGCTGTTTCCATCCAAAGTTGGGAATTACCGTAAACTTATGCGCGAAATTGGAATATAAACACAGAACATTTCCAACACAGTTGGAAATTCCAGTCAAAAAGAACAAAATCTTCACTTCCTGATAAACAGGTGCTAAATATAACTAAGAAAAGTAGGAGAAGCCACTGACTGTTCGTATATAATTCATTACTTGTTCATTACTAGCACGCAGACGAAATGCAATACACGTGCTAAAAAAACAATAATCTTGCTTTCAGAGGCATTTCAGAACGACCAAAACATTATTTCAGATGCTGTGCTAAAAGATCGTCCGCTGGTTAGTCCAGTTATGCCGTCCCAAAGCGCAAAGTCACATGATTTTTTTTTGATCGAAGACTTTATTCTGTAAACGAGTTGCCATTATAGTTTATGCGCATGTTTTCTTATCCGATAAAAATTTTATCCGACTCAAACGAGTGCAAATAGTTTTTATGTTTTTTTTTTGAATCGATGCGCATCTTGGCGTTTCCATCCAGCAGTTTTTGATGCGATATCCCAAAATGCGCATAAAAATAGGTGGATGGAAACATAGCTAGTGATTTCTACAGACACTGCTTATTAAGTGTGATGACGTTTATGACTGAAGAATTAAATTACAGCCTGTTTTCTAATCAATCAGTCAATCAATCAATTGCTTTCACATCACAGCAATCGAATAGATAGACAGTAGAAATAATGAACATGAATAATATGGACTACTTTTATGTGGTGTTTGATTTTGACATCTACAATCACTCTTATTATTGTAGAAACACGATTATGATTACAGTAGCTGGAGTAATCTTGGAAAGTATGGTTAATAAAGTATTTTAAAATCTTAAAATGTACACATAAGACAATAAGTTTCGGTCCTAGTTTTTCATTACCGTTGAGATGTTCGACACGCCATGACTCCTTTGTTCTTTTGCTGTCCACTGTGAAACCAAAGGGGGCTCCATTGGGGAAATGATCTTCGTCCTTCGCCGTGACATAAACCACGTGCTCTTCATAGCACAGTCTTTGAGACTGATGGATCAGCACAGGACAGTGGTCATTAAAGTCCTTTACTTGAATGGCAATGGTACCTGTAGCAGTTTTAGCTGGGACTTCTGTAACAGAAGTGATATATTCCTCCCATGACTTTAAATGCAGTTTAAATGTTTGCAACACAACAATATATGTCACAATATATCATAATACAAAAATGCAACAATATGTATCGTGGATAGTGACGATATTTATCGTGGATAGTTCACCCAAAGAAAACAATGTTTAGTGTCAGTACCACATTAAACTACTATATATAATGTTGAATATAATGTATAATAATGCAATGGGGGGATATTTGTGGGTTCTGATAATGCCAAATGTCTTACGTTACCAGTAAAAAGTGTCTAAATTATTTTACATATATCTCGTCAGTGACAGAGATCAAGCATATTCGTCTACAATAATTCTGTGTTTTCAGCTTCAGAATCATGGATATTTTTACTCTGGTGTCTCTATTGTCCTGTTCATTGGGTTTCCAGAACCAAGTCCAAGCCTATTCATGTACACCCACAATGTAATACCAAATTTAGCATTTTAATCAACAGAAATAAATTTGTTAACCTTTTATCATGTCTTTATCATGTCATATCGTATTGTGTGTTCAGTATCGTGATATGTCTCGAATCGTGACATGAGGGTATCGTTACACCCCTAATGTTTATTGCTTCTTCTTTTTTTATGCTTGCCAATGCTAACTGTCTTACATCCGTATCATGAAATGTACACAGATTGACTTACCATTGGTGATGCAGATTATGTGGGCATAATATGTGCCATTGACTAGAAACTTGGACTCATAATCTGGAATTTTATTGAGTCTTATATCAGCCGTCCTCTCATCTATAATTAGCCAGTTGTCAACGTCTTTGCCTTTTGCATACCTAAAATGAATGAAATGAGAACTTTTATTACAACATCTGAACAAAACACATTCTTGAGTATGTTGTAAAGGCATGTTAATTTTCACAAAATGTTTGCAGTCTCACCTCACGTTAGTAGCAACTAATAGTGTGTCGCTGTCGATTGCTGCGTAGTTGGTTATGACTTTAGTTAAAATACTAGTGGTGCTTTCTTCAGATACGGTGATGACTTTGACTGCAGGTTTGAAGCGAGGGCCCTCGGGCTGGTTGACCACACTGACTTGGATGGTGTACGTCTTGCTCTCTGTTATAACTACTGACGAGTGATACTGTGCCTTGTTAGAGACAGACACCTGAAGACTGATTTCCTTCAGCTCTTCATAGTCCAGTTCCTTCAAAACGAAACAAAGGGTGAAAAGCAGGAAACGGGGGATGCAAGAATGTAGGACACTTCCTATCGAACTGCTTCACATTTATTCCTGTTCCATGAGGTCCACTTATAATGCTGGTAAGATTTTTACATCAAAAGTAATCAGAAATTGAACAATACATGGCCATTTTTCCCCCCTGTTTTCGAACACAGCTAGTGAACAAGGGAAAACAAAGCCCTGTTTGTAAAGGCAGAACAGAAAAAAAGGACAGTTTGGTCAGTTTACCTTAGTGAGAATCAGGATGCCTTCATTGGTCTTGTTGTCTGTGGTTATGGAGAAATAACTGGCCTCGTTTCCAGACACGATTGTGAAGACAGCCAGCCAGTTCTCAGAATAGATCAGATCAGCATCAATCGCTTGAATTCTCGTCACTTCCACATTTTTAGTGTTTTCCTCCACCCTGCACTCATACTACAAACCAAACAAAATGATTACACATGTATTAATAACTAGGGTTACTTCACCCTGAAAGTAAATTAAGTCATCGTTTACTCACCCTGGTGTTGTTCTAATGCCGTATGCCATTCTTTCTTTTTCGGACCACAAAAGGAGAATAAAAAATAAAAAATGTCCCGCTTGTGCTCTTTCATATAATGGCAATGAATAGCGACCGGCATCAAGCTTTTTTAAAAATATGAAAAGCATCACCGAATGGTCCGATGCTACACATTTCGTATATTCCAAGTGTTCTAGGGTTCATCGAAAAAAAAATGTAAGTCCCCCTGTAGTAAATAATTGTATCCCTTAAAAGGGAACTTGGCAACTATCTCAACTTAATAAAATCGTTTAGAAATCATTTGGATGGTTAAATAACCTGTTCTGGTGAGAATGGTGACTTTCTTCGCTCCCCCCAGCGTTCCCAGGCGGAAAACCAACCTTGCAACATGGGGACTAACGTCCCGGTAAGTTGGAGATAGGAAGTCTCGTGAGAAGCGAGAAAGAGCGAGAAACACGAACAGCTTTACGGCAATTCGACATAAACACACACGCCATATGATTAAGATTAAGAAAAATGGGACATGAAATACAATCCATGTGTTTTCTTCTCTGAGGTGAATATATCCGATGTGTTCGTCACAACACAAGTTATTACCGTGTTCACATCTGTCAGCCGTCATTCTGACTGTTCCGGTCAGGAGATATTCAACTTGGTGAAGAAAACTACACTACTTTTTGGGGATTTCTAGACATTGTGTTTCATGCAGTGTTTTGTGTGCTTTTTCTGGGCGAGTCGGAGCTAATAGACTGTCATGAACATGTGCCATCCACAGAAGACCAACGGCCAAGGTCAGGATTTTTGTTAAATGATACATTATATTTTTGTTTATTTTTCACCAAACCCTATCGTGAACCCCAGAACACTTGGAATATATGACACATGTCGCATGAGATCATTCTGTGATACTTTTGCGTCTTTTTGATCGCTATTCACTGCCATTATATGGACAAGCGGGTGGGACATTTTTAAAAACTCTCCTTATGTGGTCAGAAAAAAAAAGAGCGGGATACAACAGCAGGGTGAGTAAATGAAGACCCTGTCCTTTCAATGCTTGTGAAGTGTAATTTAAATATGAAATATCATAATTAATATAATACATATAATACATGCATTTTACAAGCTCACATCTGCATAAAAATCTATCATCACATCATGAACTAAAGATGTCATTTTAAGTCATTTGGTATATGTTGCAGTGGCTCTTAAGCTGGACCTGAGATGCCATGATACTCCAAAAAAAAGACATCTTACAAAGTTTTTCTCCAAAGTAGGAATGTTGTCATTGACGTCAAGAATTTTGATGATGGCTGTCCCCCTCCCTTTATTTCCGCTTGAATCTCCATCCAAATCGGTTCCTTCAATGGTCAACGTGTAAGTGTCTTTTTTCTGCGATGAGAAAAGCACAAACTTCAGTCTTATGGGGAAGACAAATATCAGAAATACAATTAGGATTCATTTCAACAGTTTTATTTAACTTCGAAAAACGTTGAATTCTGAAAACTCCATTTCAAAACCTTTAGTTAATGTCTGTGGTAAAACGATCCAGAAAAGTAGAAGAAATCAATGTTCTGAATGTCAGTCAATGGGAAATTTTCAATCTTTAATCTAACATTTATTCAAGAATAAATTTGACTTAACACCTAAGTCTGAAATTAACTACAAAATCAGTTTTGAATGAGTGTGTATGCTAAGCGGTTCAATAATCTAAACTCATGTTAGTGACTGTGACTGTATACCTCTCTGTCTAGCGTGTGCTTGACGTGTATCCAACCAGTCTTTCGATTAATGTAGAACATGTTAGCGTGACTCTCTTGAACAATGCTGTAGGAAATATTCGAATTCCGAGTTCCTGCTTCATCTGCGTCAGTTGCTGTGATTTTCATTACAGGCGTGTCTGAAAAATGACATGAAGAAACAAGGGTAAAATATAGCACACCTTAAATACACATAAACTTGTGAAAAAAGTGTTCAAACAACCTGTACAAGCTCTTTTTTTTTATATATAGTGGGAAATGTATTTTGTTTGTTTGTTAGATTTATTTGTCTTTTACTTATTTAATACTTCAAGTTAAACTAAACAAAAAAAAATTAATGGTACATGTTTTAGTTTGAGATAACACAGGCCAGTATGCCACACCTCTGACCACTGTATGTGTCATTGTGGTGCTATCAGCCAGTCAATGCCATCTTGGCATATTTCCCTGCAGCTCCAAAGAGATTAGTCACATGGCATTTGCACCAAAACACAACTGAGTTTTCATGCTGTCTGCTTTGAGATGAATGAGAGTGCTAAATGTTCCATGAATTCAAGGAAAATAGAAAGAGACATAACAATGCTGGTGCACTACAGCCTGATGCCCTTCACTGGGCAGTCTCCTGGATACATCCTGGGCTGACAACAAGCTTTATTCATAAGGAAAGAATGGGACTGGAACCGGCGAATGGTAAACATAACTTTAATAATAAAATAAATATAAACAACATGAAAGTAAAAGCAAAGTGCTGGTGTTTCGCGTGTGTTCAGCCAGTCAGCGTACACTTACGCCACTGGTAGTTCCTATAGTGCTGGTTTAGACCGTACTCTGAAGTAGGAGTTTATTAAGTTCCCCTAAAAGCGTTCCTGGAACTAAAATGGTTCCCAGTTCCTGTGGTGCGAATACGCCAAAAAGCATGTACTTCTGCCATTATTTCTAGGAACTATGAAAAGGTTAATCCGGTGCAAAAGCCCCTATAGTACAGTAGTCAACATTTGAAGTGGACCAAAACCTTTCATCAAAGTTATACATACATTTTTGAACAATACCCGTTCTTGTCTTAGGACAACTTTGATTAAGTTTTTTGATCCACTTCAAATGTTGACTACTGTATCAAGTCAGAACAGTCAGTCATTCTAACCCAATCATATGTTTTAATAAGGATAGAATCTTACTTCTGTTTCACACTGGACACGTAAGCAGAATGGAAGCTGTGTATAAGCTGTGTGTATGTAGAGTGGAAACTCCTGCTACGTCTATTGTGGAATAGGCACCAGGGTTAATGCACCATCAGAGCATGAACATGTGGGCAAGACTTTATCTGTGTGCCTGTGCTTACATGTCCAAAGCATGAAGATTCCTGACTTAAAAAACTCAGAATTCAGTTAATGGTTTAGTTTCACAGTGCGCATTCTGATGATTGATGCATAGATATGTGCAGTACAGAATGTGCGATTCTTATCATCTGCTCAGGTAAATATTTATATAACAAATGGTAATTACTGTTAAGTATAAGGAGGATCTGATGTTAAATTATATTTAGTGTTTATTTAAAGGTCAGTATTAACTTTTTAAAGTGACCTGCATAGCATACACCGATCAGCCACAACTTTAAAAGCACCTGCATACTGGGAACAGCCCACAAGACTCGCTGTTTTGGAGATGCTCTGACCCAGTCATCCTTGTCAGAGATCTTTTCGCATGCCCATTTTTACAGCTTCCAACAAATGAAATTCAAGAACTGACTGTTCACTTGCTGCCCAATATATCCCACCCTTTCCCAGGTGCCGCGATAACGATATGTTATTCACTTCAACTGTCAGTGGTTTTAACGTTGTGGCTGATCAATCATTTACTGATTTGACTGATTTGAAAGACACTGAACTAAGACCAAGTCTTGGCTACCTTGAATAATAAATACCCCCTGCTGACTTTTAAGTATGAGTATGGGATTACACTCTTATGGATATACACTCAACTCAGCAATAATGGCATTCTTGACATGCTTTACTGCTATGTAAAGCGTGTTTTCTTCCAGAGCTGAATGTATTCAACAGTGCTACAGCCTCACCTAGCAAACAATCAATTAGAGTTAGAGAAGTGTGAATTTCAAGTCTCTTGTTTTTTCTTGGCTATGTCATTTGAACAAGCAGAATGGATATGGATATTAATAAGTTCAAGGCAGTCTCTGGAATAGCCAGTTATGAACAAAGTTAAGAAAGCGTAACCATTAAGATCACAAGAATTTGGAGTTAATCAATGAAGCAAAAAGGTTGAATCCTAAACATGCCAGGTAAAACCTGTTTTTTTTACAGATTACTATCATGTTTCATGTGCATGACCCTTTCTCTGGATTACTGTCTTTGGATCTTGTTTTTGGGTTTGTTTGCTTTTGGACTGCTTATTTGGGTTTCTTGATTTCTGTCTGGACACTGATTACGATTTCCTGTTTAACATCTGGTTTGTTTGCCCTGGACTTGCTGATTTGTTTAATAAACTCCAGAAAATGGATTCTAAATCCTCCAGTAGTGGATCCGTTACAATGACACATCTAAAAAGAGATATAAATAAAAATAAAACTATTTGGTAAATATTCAGGCTCCTCCACTGACCAGTTCATAAGGCATATGCAAGCAAATATTACTTTTTTTTTTTTTTTTTAGCAAATTGATATAATATTTGTTATTATATTTTTTACACTCATTGGATTATTTCAGATCTGCACCATCCCTTCCAATCTGATCGAAATTTCCTTTAGATCTAGCTCAATAGAAGATATTTAAACTATAAAAGGTGATAACCAACTGCCCACTGAGTTTCAGATTAGGAAAGTACAATTCCTCCATTCTCACTTCCTTTAGAATTCCCATAAAAACAGATCAACTTCCTGTTTGAATCTCTTCATCACTAGGCTGGTCCATTACCACAACACACCAGGTACTAAACATTTCAAGTCATCTTAATAAAAAATAAATCCCATTTTAGCCAATATTAGATTTTTAACTGGTTTTAACTGGCTTTGAGTAAGCCTGTGCACTAACTCAAAAACAAGATCTTTAAACAAACCAATATAGTAATGTCTTTTAATTTATTGATCAATGCAAAGATGAATGTGTGGAATTATGGAATTAAGAATTATGTCTGGCATAATGCTGGTAAGCGGGAGAGGAAGTCAGCAGTGGTATTACTTTTTCCGGGCACATGCTGGATGTTAAACTTATAAGGCTGCATAGAAAGGTACCAGCGGGTAATTCTAGCACTGGTCTCCTGCATTCTGTCCATGCACTATAATGGTCGATGATCAGTTTCAATGGTAAACTCTCTACCAAGAAGGTAGTACCTGAAGGTATCTAAGGCCCATTTCAATGCCAGGTACTCCTCCTCAATGGTGGAATACCGGTTCCTCCCTTGGATACAGCTTTCTACATTTACATTTACATTTATGCATTTGGCAGACACTTTTATCCAAAGCGACTTACATTGCGATATCCTATACATTTATACATAGGTATGTGCAATCCCCTGGGATCGAACCCACAACCTTGCGTTGTTAACGCAATGCTCTTACCACTGAGCTACAGGAAATCTGCATGTATGCCACTGGATGTCTACTGTCTGCAAGTAGATATAACTGCAGACCGGAGATCTCCAATATGGGGTGGGGTCTCCATGCGCAGAGACTTTCATCTTTGGCTCTGGCTTCAGCCAATTGACACAGAGCTCAAGGCCAGTGGCATTCAGACTGAAGTTTACCTCCCGCGAGCCATCTCAGTGCAGCACATGGGAAAGTTTTTACTTTATCTCTGTGTTCTAAGCAATGGGGGAGTCCCAGGGCTTGAGATTCACAGGGAAGGAGAGTGTAGTGACGCTGAGTGCAACTAAAAAGGTCCCATTGTCCTGAGGTACAGTAGGGGATTTATGGATCTGCCCAGCTCGGCGATCTCATATCGCATGATCTTATTAACTGCCATGCAGTCTATTGCACTGGTTAAGGTTGGGGTCAGGTGTAGGGTAGGTTTAAGGGTTATAATTTGTTGTAGTATATCATTGTGTAGGAAGTCAGCACTGTAGAATCAGCTGTGGGGCGGAGTTTGCGATGAACTGGATTGTTGAAAAAATCGTGCATACGTTTCATGTGCCTATCTGCCAATGAGAGGAAGCCACACCCTGTTTTGGAGTTCCCCACCACCATGTACTGGAAGCTTTCTTTGCTTTCTCTGTCCAGCAAATCTGGAATTCTAAGAATGATCGGATCTGAGTTTTTGTCTTTGGAAGAAGGCAGTTTTGGATATTTTTTTTTTTGTTGGATATCTCAATTTTTTTAAGCTGGGGTCTAATGACCCCATTACCAATTACATACCCTAGGTACTCAGTTTCCTTTTCAGCTAGGGCACACTTGGAAGAGTTAATGGTGAGACCCGCCTCCTGAATGCGATGGAGCACCTCGTTCAGATGTTGAAGATATTGCTCCCAGGATGAACTATACAAAATAATGTTTTCCAAGTATGCAGCTGCGTAATCAGAAAGGCCAGACAACACAAGAGTACAAGAGCTGAGTCATCAGTTCTCCTTCTGCTAGATATATCTACAGCATTCAACACCATAATCATCAAATCCTTCTGTCCACCCTCTTATCACTGGGCATCACTGGAACTCCACTTTGTTGATTTGAATCTCACCTCACTGATAGGTCCTTTAAGGTTTCTTGGGGAGAGGAGGTATCCAAATTACATCAACTGGTCACAGGGGTTCCTCAGGGATCCGTTCTTGGACCCATCCTCTTCTCCATGTACACTACATCACTGTGACCCATTATATAGGCACATGGTTTGTCCTACCATTGCAATAATGATGACACACAGCTCTACTTTTCATTTCAACCAGATAATCCCACAGTAACTTCATGGATCTAAGACTGCTTGGTGGACATCTTTTAACCTAGCCTAGCGAAGACAGAGCTTTGTATCTTCCCAGCCACTCCGTCAGTACAGCACCAATTTACCATCCAGCTACATTCATCAACAGGGGCTTTCGCACCGGAGGAACCTTTTTATAGTTCCTAGAATTAATGGTGGAAGTACCCGGATTTTGGCGTGTTCGCACCGCAGGAACTAGGAACTATTTGGAGAAATTAATTTAGCCCTTACTTCAGAGTCGGTCTAAACCAGCACAATAGGAACTACCAGTGACGTTAGTGTACGCTAATTGGCCGAACGCACGCAAAACACCAGCACCCGCCATTTTTAAAAAAGCTGTGTAAACACAGATTATAGCCTATATATTTACTCCAGAAACTAACTCTACGAACATGGAAAACAGTGATCGACGGGTCTCTTAACCTTTACGCTAAGGAGGAAATCCAACGCACCTTTGAGGGGACCAAGCCAAACATGATTATGTATTTCTGCTCAGCTAGCAACACTGGACATCAACCACACGGCATACGCTAATACCTTTTCATTACGGTCTACTTTCCATTTGTAACTGTTCTATCCCCTAATAGAATAGCCCCTAATGATAATCTCATCGAGTTCTGCCAGAAATCTTGGCGTATTGGCTAATCGGGAGCACCGGGAGAATTCACCATGGGACAAAAGATGTTTGATAAGGCCAGCAGTGCAGTAGTTACCCAGGGCTCTGTGGGACAGTGGTTCTGTACAACAGTAGGCGTATGGCAAGGTTGCCTTTTGTTAGACAAAGACAAAGTTAATGACAAATAGTGACATGCCTGGATTGGCTAGTCGGAAGCACCGGGAGAATTCCCGGTGGGCCGGTCTGTTTTATTTGTCAGGAGGGCCGGTATTGTCATGGCACTGGGTTACTTTCCTCAGTGAGGCATTTCCCGTCTTCACCTAGTATGGAACTGATTTTTGATTGTTTTTTGTTTTGTTTAGTTAGGTCTTTCATAATTTGGAATGCTTTTCTGCCGATATTTTTCTTCAAACTATTCTCTATTTCTAAGCACTGCTGTCCTGTCCAATCTTATTTAGCCTTTTCAAGCTTTTTCTGATTTCTGATTATTTTTATTGATTTCATGGTATTCTGCTGCCCTAGTTGTGTGCCTAGTTTTGAGATTTCTCCGGGTATCACACATTTCAAGAATCTCTTCTGTAACCCAAGGTTTGTTCTTTGAGCGATAGGGGCCAATTATGTTTTTGGCAGTTTCCCTCATGACTGTCATAGCTTCAACATCCTCATCAATCATTAGGAGTGGTGCAAATTCTCCTCCAATTGTAGCTTGAAAGGACTCACGGCACTTAACTGCATCCTGCAAAAAAAATAAAAAAATCTCTATGTTCTCATTATTCCTTGTTCTAGCTTATAATATCTTGAACGATGACTGAAACTTTGTATTACTGGCACTTGCGTATTTATTGCCTTTTTAAGATTAAACGCTTGTTATATTGCTTAACTGTAAGACACTTTGGATAAAAGTATGCAAATAGGGTTGGGCCGATAGACACATCGTCTATCGGCCCAACCCTATTTACATACTTTTATCCAAAGCGTCTTACAGTCCATTGCGATGGCTGACAGACATTCACGATGTTGAGCCAGCATCACTGTTGGATTTATTACAGCACGTGAATTCTAGCCTGGTAATACCAGACTCTGCTACTTCACTTTGCTTCGTATACAGAGTCTGGAATAGCATAATAGAGAAGTGTTTTCTCTCTCGCGGGGGGGCGCTTGTCTGAAGTTTAAAATCATTGGTTACCCGTAAGCCAATCACATAACGTTTGGTTATGGCGTGTGTTATGCGCATGCTCAGCCGCATCTAACTTCCACTGTAAACGCATGTATGATGCAAAAACTAAACCATTGAGCGAAATACCGGAGTGAACATGGCTGTGAATGACTTTTGCAGATTATGTGAAGTAAATCTACGCATCCACGGTACAATCAGCGTCTACGTCACGGCTCTCAGCCCGCCCTCTGTTCGTTGATTGGCCCGGCTGTTTTCAGGCCGGTGGAAAACTGAAAGATAGGCTGCTATCTCAGACTGACTACAGGAGCGAAATGAAATTAGTGGAAGTAGGAAGTCTGACGTAGTCAGGCTACGTGAATTCATCAGTTTCTCCTGAAATACATGGAAGTAAGTGGCCGGTGAACTGGGAGAAGAATAGAGTAAACTTTAACACAGTGTATCTGATATGAATAAAACACGTCGGCAAATATATGAATGGATTGTTATTGCTGCTTCCATAGACACCATTGTGTATTTTACAAACTATAAATGTAAAGTGTTGCTGTAAATGATTTGTATTTAAATGTCTGAAACCTAAAATAAATATTATGTGCTTAAAAACACTGAATAGTTGTGATACATGACAAGCGCTGAGCATGTCCGTCTTTGGCTCAGCGCCAGCCATAGCGCGAAAGCACAGTTTGAATCTGGTCATGTCACTGTACATTCGCTCCTTAGTGGTCAGCTGCTGCAGAGCATGCCAACATTGAAATTGCTGATGAGATGTAGAGGAAAATATCTAGTGGGAAATGAGAATGTTCCGTTGCCCGTGACTTTTTCTGCCATGTTTATGAGTTATGGTAATGTTGCATGCACATTTAGGTTGTTGTTTTTTTAAACCCACGTCACCTTTAAATGAAACTTAGACCACTAGCCTGACAAATCATGAATCTATTATATAATGCAACTCTTCATTTAGTCAGCTGTACAAACAATTTGAACACTTCAAATGATCGAAGCAATTTCATGAGTTTCATGAATTATCCCAGTACCTATGGCGCTCAGCTCAGGAACAGATCCAGTTGTCAAGTTGAACTCAGGAGTACAATCGTTCTCATCCTGCACCACAATTCTTAACTCAATATCCTTCTCAGCTTTACTGCCATCCAGAAACTTTGCCACCCCTCGAAGCTGGAATACAGGAAATCACAAAACATTTCAACATGTTCAAACTGTGACATGAAATTTTTGTGAAATTGGATATATTATCACAAACTACTTGGCAGCTTAACTTTTATCATCAGCCATTAATTTTTCAGTATAAATTCTTATTTATTGGCAGGTATTCATATTTCCCCACCCCACCCTCCCATTACAAATATGTTTTCTAAAACTGCATGTGAAACACCCCATCAAATGAACTAAAATATGATAGGCAGTCCTGATGGACAGGATAAACCAGGGTGTGCTAAAAATATCAGAATATCATAAAACGCTCCCCAATCAGAACTCCTCTCAGTAAATGCTGTTTATCTGCTCGGTTGAAGTGTGTGAACTCTGATCCACAAGCACAAACTCTCTCTATCCCTTCACATTAGCTGCACTTTGATAAGCAACTCATTTGTCGCCTAGTGATGATCATGTTCATGTAAGCTGTGTAAATCAACATATTTAAAGGGATAGTTCACTTTGAAATTTAATTTTGGTATGTTTTAGCTTACCTCAAGGGCATCCAAGATGTAGGTGTCTTTTTTTCCGCAGTAGTTTCAATTTTGATATTTTTAGGTCAAACCGTTCTTGTCTGTCAGTCATATAATGCAGGTCTATGGTCACGGTCTCAAAGAGCATGCACAGAGTCCAAATTAAAACAATTCCCCGTCGTCCAAATTAAACAATTCCCCATCATACAGTTTCGCAGTAGCCAATGCGATGTCTAGTGTATATATCTATACCCGCCCGCGCTCTCAGATCATTTGGACGCAGCTGTGTTCAAAAGGTCAAAACGATATAAATACTGTTTGTTTTCTCACACAAACCGCTCGTTTCGTGTCTTAGGCCATCAATGTGTACTTACGATGGGGAATTGTTTAATTTGGACGATGGGGAATTGTTTTAATTTGGACTCTGTGCATGCTCTTTGAGACAGTGACCATCGACCTGCATTATATGACTGACAGACAAGAACGGTTTGACCTAAAAATATCAAAATTGAAACTACTGCGGAAAAAAAGACACCTACATCTTGGATGCCCTTGAGGTAAGCTAAAACATACCAAAATTAAATTTCAAAGTGAACTATCCCTTTAACTCACGGCTTAAGCCCAAAGTAAACTTTTTTAAAAAAAAATTTATACCTCGTAATATTTAATAAGAATATCTTCCCCTCCCTCTTGCAGGCAACCTGTCACTCAAATGAGATCCACCAATAGCAAACCACAACCATTCAATCAATTCCCCATGGACAAAATCAAGCCCCACATTTATTCTTGTTTCATTTCAACTTAAATTTGAACTTATTAATGTATCATGATTTCTTTGTGATAACAAATACATGCACACGCACAGACTTTACTTAACCTCTCTTTAAAGTGTGCTGAGGCTAAGAAAAGTTGTGTTTTGAGCCGCACCTCATTTAGTAGAATTCAGGGAGAATGCATGACATTCACCACTTCATGACAATGAAGCTCTCCTGTGAAATGTTGCTGCGAGCTGCTATCTTTCATACTGAGTCATCAGTACACTTTCATAGATTACTCAGGAAAGGACAGACACCCATACAATAAACGTTTATAGGCGTGCATGAAAGATGAAAGGGCCGCTCACGTAATAAATGGGAGTTTTCTCTCTGTCCAACACTCCAGTGATCCTGACCAAGCCATTCTCACTGTTAACAACGAACAGGTTGAGAGGGGGCTGGTCCGCCCCTGATCCACTCAGTGAATACCGGATACTTGTCCTGGTCTCCTCGTCTGAACGGATCTGAAATCAAATACATGTCATTCTTTAATATGGGTTTAAAAAAGGAGCATCTGGAAAAGTGCTTATAATTTTTTAAGTGTTCCCTAGTGAAAAAATTGTATACTTAAGCACAATTTATTTTCATGTACTAATTAGTATAACTAAATGTATTTGTGGCATGCTATACATTGGTATACTTAAAAGTCTGCTAAATTGGAACAACTAATTTTGTTGTACAAAAGCAGTGCTGAAGTTCAATTAAAGTTGTATTTAATATACTTGTTTGTGCTAAAGTGGAACTATTCCGAGTATACTCAAGTACACTTTAAATATACTCTAATATATTACAATTGCAATTCAGTTACACTGTAAGCGTGTTGAACATACATTACTATTATACTGATAACACACTTTTAGTGATTTTAAAACACATTGCGATGGCATTCCAAGTAAACTTGAAGTGTGCTAATGGCATCATTATAGTGTGCTTCAAATAGGCTATAATAAAGTTATCTTTATAAATAATGCCACAGTTTAAGAATTTGCCTTTTACTGACATCCTCATTAATAATAAAATAAATAATAATTTGTTACATTTATATAGCGCTTTTCTCTTCACTCAAAGCGCTTTACATAGAAGGGGGGAATCTCCTCAACCACCACCGATGTGCAGCTCCACCTGGATGATGCGACGGCAGTCATATTGCTCCAGAACGCCCACCACACACACACCAGCTTACTGGTGGAGAGGAGACAGTGATGAAGCCAATCAGTGTATATGGGGATGATTAGGAGGCCATGATGGACAGAGGCCATTGGGGCAAATTTGGCCAGGATGCCTGGGTTACACCCCTACTCTTTTTTCCAAAGAACATGCTGGGATTTTTTAATGACCACAGAGAGTATTTGACATTTTATTTGATATTAAAGTTCCTTTAATGGGAAAAGATGCACTACAGTAGGTGCACTGGAGTGTATTAGGAATACACTGAAGTAACAAACCTTTGGTCAGGTAGGCATAGGCATACATGAATTTTTTTTTTTTTTTTTTTTTTCACTATTTCAAACTGACTATAGGCTGTTGTTTCTTTATTTGTCATAATTACATATCTTTAATTTTGTAACTACTTCCTATATGTATCCTGTGTAAAGCTGCTTTGCAAACATGCAAAATTGTGAAAAGTGCTATTCATTCGGTTCACCTGACGTCACTGTAGCTTTGCGCCGCCATCTTTACGACCGACGGTCTCAGTAATGCCTGCAATATGTTGTGCAGTTGCTGCAACAACAGCCGAAAGAGGAACCCTGAACTGGTATTTTATTCTATACCAAAAGAAAAGGATAGAAGAGAGAATCATTTATTTAAAAGACTTGAAGTCTCATGTTGGTTTGTGTTCATTATATTTCCATTATACTCTCAATGCCCAACATTATACAGACAGATGTCGACAGATAATATTTTTTCTTCATTTTATTTGTTGGATCTGTTTAAATGTTAAAGCACTTTATCATGGTCAGTCAGTAAGATTTGGGGTTGTTTTGAATATATGTCTGTCTGTCTGTTAGTTAATACCTACCTAAATCTAATAAATATTTCTCTGAAGTTCATAAAGATATTGTCTTCATCACATATGCGCTTTAGATGTTATTTTGTGTAAGTAACGTTAGCGTTAGCTCTGCAGACGATGCATAATCTCAGCCTTGAAATGCATATTAAAGGACTAGTTCTTCCAAAAATGATAATTCTGCCGTCATTTACTCACCTTCATGTGCAAATCCTTAAGTTTACTTTCCGTGGAAGACAAAGGGACATTTTTGAATATGTAATGGAGACTCTTCTTGTCGATGTAATGAAAGTGAATGAGTAACGTTAGCCTACTGGGGGCTGTCACGCAAATAATAATAATAATAAAAGACAAAAAAAACATCACAAAAGTATAATAAAAGTGATCTAATACGACTCATCCATTATATTAATATCGTTATTTATTCATATGATAGCTTTATGTGACGAACAAACTGCAATTTAAGTCGTTATATTATAATAACTGATGAGCTTTACCTCTTGATAGCTTTTAATCGCAGCCGAATCGTGAGTGAATCATTAAAAAAGATTCGACTCGAAAGATTCTTTCATTTCGATATTTGTGTGTATTAAACCTTTAACAAATTAAATCATTTTATTTGCAAATTGCTCATTGTTACATTTTCACTGTAGGCAAAAGTTGTGTTTGGAAATTCTGCCTTTACAGCTCCTGTTAGCAGAAATAAACTATTTCCGTTCATTCCTCACAATTTCTTTGGTTTGCACAAAAATAAAGGTTTCCTTCTGACAAATGTGTCAAATCTGCAACACAGATCCCCAATAGTGTGCACTCTAGCGAGTTCAGTTCTAAAGCAAAGCGATTGTTGGTGAGTGTGAACTGATGCATTGGCTTTATGGTCTATAAGCAAATAACAGGCTGACGTGTCAACTTCTGGTTCAACCAATGATAGGACGTTGGGCAGGCCAATGGAGGTCAAGGTTTAGCTTCGGCAGTTACAGTGTTTTCAAGTCATGTTGGAAAGAATGTATTTATGAGATAAAATGCGCATGAACATCAGCACATATGTCAATATTCAGCTCAAGTCAGTTCAGTATTGATTGAGCTCAGTTTCATAAGTGTCAAATGTATCTGTTGTGCACACATACTGTATATACGGTGTATTTTTGGCACATACGTGTGCGTGTGACACACTCCTGTACACTCCCTGCACACTGAACAAGCAAAAGACACAAGATAGAAGTGTTTTACATTTTTCACATCTGTGTTTGTTGTGTTTATGTGGCTAATCATTTGATGTTTGTGTGTAGAGATACTATGCAAAAACACAATTTTTGAACGAGTTAAAATAGTTTTGAATTAAGTGTTTGCTTTTGCAAGAGATGTCTGATGGTTTGCATGTTGTGTGTGTGTGTTTAGTTTCAAGAAATAGTTTAGATAAATAGAGCCATAGTTTCAGAAATTGTATGTAAGCAATTTGAAAAAAAACTTAATATGAAGCCTAAGTGTTTAATATCACTATTAGTAGGGATAGTATGATCACTGTATAATTTAAATGCAAGATATTTAAAGTGTGCCTTAAGTATACTATCAATAGATCCATTTTAGCACAATCAAATATACTTAAGTATAACTTTAGTTGGACCTCAGCACAATTTCCAGATAACTAAAGTACATTAAGCACAAAATTACTAGTTCCAATTTAGCAGACTTTAAGTATACCAGTTTAGTATACCAACAGTACAATTGCAGGGTATTCATATTAAGTACATATGTCATGTATTTGTAGTATACTTAGCATAAAATAAATGTATTTCAAATATATATTTATTTTTCACTAGGGTTTATTCCCCCAAGAAACACTACAGAAAAAAAACAAAAAACATTGAAGATCTTACTTTGGCTATGTATTCCAGACCCGTATAATCCGTATTTTCCCTCAGTCTTTTCGGTGGGATTATCCATTCTCTCTTCTGTCTGATTTTCTTCTGTTGTCCTCCAGAAGCTGAAGTGTTCAGTATCTACACAAACACAAAAGCACATCAGTGTCTATTTTACCCAAAATAATGTGATAAACTACACTGGATAAGCTTTTAGGAGTAAAACAGATGTAAGAATACAAAATATATGCAATTAAATAATAAATTTACACTTTTTGTTTCATAATTTAACAGAATTACAGCTCGATTGGACATGATGCACAATAAAAAATACTCTGCTCAGGCTACTGTAACGCTAGGTGAACTCAAAAAACAAAAGAAGAGTTGGATCCAAATCCAAAAATAGTTTAATAACAAAATAAACATCAGGGAACCAGAGAACCAGGGAACCGAATGAGCATCACCAAACACATCGAACAAAGGACAACACCAGACAAAGAACATGAGAAACACTTGGGTATAAACACACTCAAGGGGAGATTGGCAAACAACCCTGGGAACAATCAGGGACTAGGCTAATAAACAAGAAAAACTACAAAGGACTACAAAACTTGGCACTGAACAGGAAATAACATAAAAGTCCACACAAGTCAAGGGGAACACAAGACAGGGATCATGACAGCTACATTGAGGCTACATTGTTTGGGATGATGGAAACAAATTCACAACTATGGGACGACTGAAATGCGAAAGTAGCAAAGATAAATGTTGAAAAAAATAAAAAATAAACTAGTGTAAATGAAGTTTGTGTTAGTTTTAAGAAAACGTATTCCCTGGTTGTAGTGCTGGGAGGTAGGCTATACCAGTTCATACCGAATTCCGGTGTTTATTTTTGTTATGATATGATATACCGCAATACGGTGTACATGTTGATCGTAACGGGGCGCGGCGCGACACTGTTTGAGAGGGGTCGCATTCCACTGTTACACTGTGGTGAAGTGCTGAAGTCATAGACATGTATAGAAAGGCTAGATGGCTCAAGGCGGAGTCAGCTGTGTCGTCACTTGGCGGCCATCTTAGGTCAGGAGACTGCGCTGCTGCTCCCTGCTGCTGTGGACGGAAGGTGAGTGACATACGCCAACTAAAATGCTCGTAACTTGCTGAATTCTTGACGGATTTACAAACGGTTTGCTTTATTACAAACCTTATTAACGTGGCTATGATTTGTGCTGATGCCGTTTGTGGCTATAATTTTTCACAAGTATGCAGTTAAATAGCCGCATCCCTGACGTTTATGACACACCAAGCCGTTTGAAAATCGGTTGAAAATTGAGCAAAATATAGTTATTTCAGCACTACATGCACAATAGACTTTAATGTTATAACTGGACGAGCGGTCCTGTCCTAAGATGGCCGCCGTGTGACGTCGTCGGGTCCCATTGGCTCTCAGCGCCGGTAAGCTATCTAGCCTTTCTATACATGTCTATGGCTGAAGTGATGAGTCCCAGCTCAGGACCCCAGTAATATGCCTGATCTAAAGCTGTTCTCGCGATTCTTAATGTAATCAATCAAACCCCTTAATTATTATTATTATTAGTAACCCCTTATCCTGATTATTTATATAGTTAAAGTGAAAGAAATTGCATTTTTAGGTATGTTTTGCGACATGTTAATTGTTATTAAGCAATAAGACGTAATATACATGTTTCATAGCTGTATGCTTGCTATAGGCTACTACTATGTAAGCTAACTAAAAAAAACAACATTAAGAATGAGAAATGTTTAACTTCGCAATCTATAGCTTCGGTTATATACTAGTATATGAAACATAAGTTCAAAAACATTAATGGGCGTTTATAACGTAGTTCAAATGACTTCTATAATAAAGCGATTTTGTCTGATTTGTAACCAGGCACTAAAGCGATTGCACAGGTGTGTGTGTTACTAAGCGTGACGGTGAAGATGGATATGTTAAACTATAATTGATAAATGTCAAATTATATTACAATGTGTTTGCCATACATTGGTTCAAAATATCAACACAGCCTTTTGGAAAATCTATTTCCAATTTTTTGGGGATTTTTTTCTACAATATTCCCTCATGACAGTAAAATATGCCATTATAAGTCAATCTACTGCAGTATTTCCTCTCTCAATCAGTAAAAAACCCAGTCATGCTTGAAGAAAAAAAAAGAAAGTCATATACTGTGAAACCGGTATAATTTTGAAAAATACCTTGATATGAATTTTTGGTCATACCGCCCAGCACTAAGTTATCTGGTTGCCACATAAAGTGCCAAAGTTGAAGATTCGCCATAAGAAAAAACAATAGGCTAATAGCCAAATTTTAAGACTGCCAACCTTTTATTTTGACTTGTTCAAAGAACTCTGTAATTCCCACCCTGAGTAAGATTAGCCTATGCTCTCTTCCTCTGGAAATCTGGTAATACAATAGTTTAACCTACCAATACTGTCTGTCTCCATAAAAACAGAGTATGAGTGTGACATAGGCTATAGCCTACAACATATAAGTTACAGTTCTTCAGTATATTTCTTTCCTAAAGTTGATTAATAACACACTCTGAGTGACTCATATCCCCTCTCAGACTAACTTGTTATCACACATCTGTGTAAGAATGACCAGCAGAGAGAACAACCCCCCCCCCCCCCCCCCCCCCCCCACACACACACACACACACACACACACACACACACACACACAAGTTAATATAAACAGAAAACAACCATGTACGCTCTTAAATCACATATAAAACAATTCTCTTATTAGCACAGATTGATGAAAGAGTGTTGATAGAGTGTTTAGAAAACAATCCAAATGAAACAAACGAAACTTTAAGGATACACACACCAGTTTTAAGATTATATTCGTGTCAGCATGAACACTGGAAACAACTTTTAAATCTTTTTGCTCACCGCCAGACTCAGCAGCACCAAGAAGAGTGAGATCCCGCAGAGCTTCGCCATTCTCCGGCCGCTTCTCCTGCCGTTACTCGCGGAACTCTGACACGGTCACGGACTGACTAACGGTCAGCGGGGGCGGGGCTTCGGGCGCGCGCTGGAGAATGCGGGGTATGCGCGAGAGGGAGACAGTCCACCGTCACACCCAATATAATGGCTTACAAAACTATTTAAATCAATCTTCTCACTGGACACTCAGATAATCTTCATTAATGTGAGAATGCAGTGCAATAACTCTAAGGAGGTTCTTGTCGGTGCCCTGATAAGTTTGCAATAAATCGTGTGTTAAGACTTTATTCCTTGGAAACAGACAGTTCTAATAAAACAGGGGTTTACATACAAGCGCCCTTAAACATTATTTTCTTCCCACTTAAGGTGCGTAAACTTCCTAATGTCCTAATGGCGGTTGCAAAACCTTATGCACTAGACTAGACTATCATACAATTAGTCATCCAATTTTTTTCTTTCAAGCAGACTGTAAATAACTTTTTTAAGTCAGTTACCTAAAAACGTACATTGGCCTGAAAAGTCAGACCAATCGTCCCTTGACTACCTGCTAGTGTGGGTCATCATACAATAACTTAAAACACTGTCTTAACATAATGGATTTCTATTTTGTATTCTTTTCTTAGTATTTCTAAGTAGATACGCTGCAAATTAAAAATGATCATTTAATACCCACAGAATTCAAATGAAAGTTTTCTCAGTGTATGGCTATATCAGAATCACCATTAACATGTTGAATAAATTCAGAATATGTTCTGTTGTCAACTATAAATGAACACAAGTGTTAACCACTCTATAATACAAAAACTGCAAGAAATAGCACTTTATTGTTTCTTTTACATTTTAGCACACACAAAAGGAAGTCAATGGACTCATTACGTGCTCTTTTTGGCCAAAATGACTGGAACTGAAGGATTTGCAAGTATGTGGAAGGACAGGAGTCACTGCTACAATGCAAATAAATGGCATTCAACATATGGGGAGGGCAGGGAATATACTGGTAAGCTTTGCCCCTGAAAGCGAACCTGAGGAAATCCCTGTGTTATGGAAGGATGGATACGTGGAAGTATCATACGTGGAAGGATCTATCGTGATAAACCAGTCCTCTGATCTGATCTTTGGTACGATCTGTCTCTAGGTTATAGCATTTTGAATTCGAACTACATGACCGAGTGATTCAGAATGGGACGCAATCCTTTCACAATCATTCGTCAGAGATTGTGAGTCATCACCCTCTGCTTCGACACTTTCTACATCCTCAGAGCTGGATATATGAAGCACTGGTGCGGAAGGAACCGCAATGTGTGCTTTCTGACACTGGGAAAAGGCACCAGATATATCAGGTGAGGGCTGAGGTAAGGCTGGGTCCGTCTCAAACCCCTCTGATAGATCCATTTGCGATCCCCATGATAGATTGCCACTGTGCCTCTGCAACAGTGAGACTTCGAACTCTGAGGAACCCGAGCCTGAGCGGAAGCGGAGCGTCCTTAAACTGGAAGCTGTTCACACACTGCACAGCCAGCACCCTCAAACACTAATGGAAACACTAATCACCGTTATGGTGACGTCAAATGAAACACATTAGATTTAAACCCGTTATTTCTCAATAACTACTTCTGTAGACGTCTGACAGAAATAAAGTCAGTCTGGTTAGTAACAAGTGAAGCTGGTAATGCTGTTTGTGGAGTTGTTTAATCCTCCTCTGCTGAGATCTTCACAGATTTAATGTCTTCTTTTCTCTTCAGTTGATTTCATCTTAGACTGTGGCTGAAGTCAGTTGTAGTTCTTGTGTTTCTGCTCGTCTCTTTTTCTGTTCTCTTCTTTCCTTCAGTGATTCTGCTTGTTAACAGGCTTATTAAGGCTGAAATGACATTTTGTGGCTCAGATAAGGTCCAGTTGTGGTTTATTTCTTTGCTCTTGGCTGACATGTGGCATTGCTATGGCCTGCTTGTGGCCCAGATCTGGCAAACAGGAGCGGTCCGCCCAAGGGCCATCATTCCACGCTGCATGTGGGCCAGATGTGGGCTGGATCTGGGACGTCAAAATGTTGCTATGTGGGCCGGTTGAGGCTGCTTGAAATTTGTTTTTCAAAGCTGCAGTTCCTACCAGCTCCAGCAACAGCTCTACTAAAATTAGACACTTTATCAAGCTAAAGATATCAATACACTTCACAAAACTATCTGCCTTTTACACTGTGACAGGCAGTCCAAACCCCACCAGCCAGAAGCTGCCAGCCTCCAACAAACAGATTTTGAAAATGATTTGATGCCACATAGATTTAAAATATAGACTAAAATATTAGACTCCATGATGCATTATTAATGAATATAAACAGAATAAATATAAAAACACATGTCTTTTGTTGCAGTTCAGCTTTTATTCCATAAGTGCGTAGCGCCGAGGTCAGAGCAGTGCAAAGACATTACACCAACTCTTTCTCCACAGTCATGTACAGTTGTGACTTATTTATTAGTATGTTGACAGCTAATACAAAGAGACCATTTTGATGCAATTAACAGCGACTGCGCAACAACAGTGTTCCTGAAAGCGCCCCATTTGACGTTCTTGTGTAATGACACTTTGTAGTATAAATAGTTAGCCTGACGTCGTCATACTCAGATTCCAGTCAGAATATGAGTCTGAAACTGCTCCATTGACCTTATTCACAGCAGCACTGTGTAATCTAGGAGCTTTATACAGCTTTTTACAGCGGATGCCATTGGAAACACAGCAAGTCTATCCCTCACAGCCTCACTTTCATACCTGTCATGGCGCTGCTCTGAATAAGGTCCATTGGGCTGTGATTATGGGCCGTGTTTCAACCGAACCAGGAAAGAAAATGCCTCTGCACTCAATTGGATAGACCTTCAACCAATCAGAGCAACGGAGTAAGTGACGTATGTTCTTCATTCATCTTGTACAAATGCCTTGATCGCGGATCTCTGTTCTTCTTTTAAAATTAACGCGCTGTCGATATCTTCTATAACAGACGCGATGGCGGAATCTACACATCTCAATTCTCCAGCGGCAGCCATCTTTGTTGAAAACGAATTCAACCCAAGTGCTCTTTGGTGACGAGGATGGTTACATTACTGTTGATCATCTGTCCATCATCGTATAAAGGCCTGCCTGACAATTTGATTGGTCCGAACAGCTCTGGTTCGAGCATAGTTGCTCCACAACGGATCAAGTCCAGGGTTGCGTTCCAGTCCAAAATTGTCATGCCCTTCACTCGCTGAAACTGGCGGAAACTGCGGTGGGCTGAATTGGACTGCCTAAGCCCTTGATCACTTGGGCTGCGTTCCAGTCCACTTTTAGACACACACTTGCAAACTTCCCTAAGCATTTCCCCTCGGGAGAATCCCTGCAGCCATTTTGAAGGGCGTTCCACTTGAAGTGGACGAGGGAAGTTTATATGGACAGACCCTCGTTCCCTCGATTTTGACCGAGGGAGTGAGTCTACTTCATATGTACACTTCAGGCACCTATATGTCCCACAATGCAGTACGATTGTGACGTCACCACAAATCTAATCACCAGCACAACAAACAACTCTATGATATATTAATTATATATTTTTTTATTTAAAACAACCCAAACACACCTATATACATTTGAATGCTGCATTAAACAAACTCCCTCGTTTACACTGCATGTCTTGATGCCCAATTCTGATTCGCTGCCTATATCCTTTTTTTTCTGACCGTCCGTTTACACGTTCTTTCAATTGTGACCCATATCCGATTCATGTGTTTACACTTGCCATACTATCTGAAACATTGCGCATGTTTAAAAGGGTTAAATTATCTTGCACAGATGGACGAACGTGAAATATGCTTGATGCTAGCTCTGCAATATATGCAGTTCGCCAAACATCACCATGATTATGAGGCGGAGGAGGACGAAAAGTGCTTTCTTTAAATGCAAACGTTTTTTGAGTATTTTATTTGTGAAGGTAAAGTATACTCCTAATTACAAGAAGAAGAAGAAACTGCTCTTAAACTGGGTGTGTGACTGTGGAATGGGGTTTGGCTATCGGCTGATAACGATCAGTGCCAGATCAATCGCACCCTTACTTTCAGCATTCTTGCCTTTTTGGCCTGCCTTTCTTTTTCAGCTGTCATGAGCAGCTGAAATGAATGTCTTATGATTGTGTTGCTGTAATATTCTAAATAATTTGCTAAATTATGACATCCTTTGTTTGCATATGATAATAGATTCTTTGCACACACAATCTTAGGCATAAAAGATTATCTTTTATTTATTTATTGATTACTGTGATCTTTGTTTGGAACTATTTTCGCTGCTGAAAAAGAACAAAAACAGTCAATATTGCATCTAAAATGTAAGGGACTTAATGTTAACTGTTTATTGAACTGTTTGTATGAAATCATGTCACATTTTCAATCGTTATTCAATCGATTCAAACATTTATATTCAGGAAAACAGCACTCGTCGTGTGAGGTTGCTTAACTGTGTTATGTAAAAAAATATAAAAACTCCACATTTAGAATTTTTTAGGCAGTTTTATGTTGTTAACTGCATTTCTTTGTGTAAGCTGTACTCACTTGTTTCCATTTCTCCTCATGAAGCTGCGCGAGCCTCAACAGCGCAACCTTCTTACCGTCAGTAATAGCCTACATAAATTTAATAAAATCAGAATCATTCTCACGTTTTGGTGATACTCTAGAAATTGTTTTGTTATTGACGTTGTAATCAGGCCGCTTGTCCGGTCGGGCAAGTAGCCTACATTTCTCTTTTACTTCAAAAAATCCACTTGTCCCGAACAAGCGGATCACGCCCTCCTTTTGCAATAATGTATAGATCTGGCTTGAGGACCGAGCTTGGGGGAGATTGTTATATACAATATAAAAATGTATTTTAATTGCCAAAAACATTGGTAAAGAACTACGATACCCACAATCCTGAATCGGGATCCCAATGGAGAAGTCGCGGTACAGCAGTGCTCATCACGAGAAACTTCCCACTACTACCAGAAATGAATCCTATTGGGAACCTAGCAATGTTCAGATCTTTTCCTCTAAGAATATTGTGATTATCTTTAACAAACATCACCATGAGCTTTTATTATCCCCTGTTTGGTCTGAATGCCAGGGTTAGACAACAGCCATACGTAAGCACCGCCTCTGGAGGGAATTATTTAAACGAGGAATATTGTGACGTGTTCGTTCCCGGAAGAAAACTCAAGACTACGATGGAGGCGTTTCAGGGAGTTCAGTTCTTTGCACAAACATCATGCAGTCCGTATGTGTCATTTAATGCACAAATAAATGCATTTATTAATGAAGCCTTTTGTAACAGTATTATCATAGATTTAGAAATCTTTACGGATGCAATGGGCGACTCGTCATATACGCTGGGAGTGCTTTAAACTGGGATATAACAACATTATAGGGAAAATGAAGAGCGATATTTGGCTATTTCTTACTAGAAAAAGACAGAATTTTATTTTGACTTAGAATTTTTATTTTGCTGCAGCATTACTGAAATTATTTTGAAAGTCTTTCTCATCTTTATTCACTTTTCCTATGTTATTTAAAGGAGACATACAGAGGGGAAGTTAATGTTTCAAAGTTTACAAGGGCATTGGTTTTGTTAATGTGCATGGATACATTTTGATTTCACAGACTTTAGAAGATAAACAGAAGAGAAATGAATGCCACCAGACTATGATCTTTCTAAGGAGTCTCTCATAAAAATTCACCATGTGTTTCTTATCTCTTTAAACAACAAGTTAATGATTCACTCCAATCAACTAGTAAAGATAAGAGCTCCAGCAGGCTTTCAATAGAAGCACTGTTTCCCACTCATCTTGACATTGACACTGACTTTATTTTTCTCCTGTTACAGTTGACAAGAGTCTCGTCTGTCATTGCACAAGTCCTGTCTGCAGTCAGATCGCATGGCGTATCATAATGATAAGATGGTGTGTTGGTCATGAATACCAACGCTCAGTACCGTAGAAAAGCACAGATGTGGGAACTCAGAGGTGTTATTTACTTCCCACAATGAGTCAGTGAGGAGTTGCCTACGCCCAGTTCACTCCTATCATGTCTATCAGACATATGTCAAGTTTACGAAATCTGGTCACATTTTTTTCAAGGAGAAATGTTTAAATATGGTGATCAAAGATGAGTTTTAAGGGATACAATGATTGACTACAGAGGGACTTTTAACCTATATTAAATTTATATTATTTATATAAATATTTATATGTACATTTATCCATTGAACACTATAGTGTTATATTACATTTAATTATTACATTTCTGTACCTGAAATGAATACTAGACCTTACTTTATTTTTAACTTTGTTATATTGTAATTTATCTATGCTTGTAATTAGTGTATTTGTTCTTATTTTTTCACTTGCCTTTAATAATTTTTGATCTTTATTAGTTATGCAAGTATGGTATCAGAGTACCTAAACAACAACAACAACAAAAATCTGATTTGTGACCCATAAACCGTTATATGATCTGAAGCGTGAGTTTTGTGATAGGCATAGGCATACATCTGAAAAGAATTCATCTGACCAAGTAACATATCTGCCACTTTTGTTCTTGACCAAATGAAAACTAAATCACTCATGTTCCATGTTTATATCTATCGATTGCTCAGTCAGATTAGATCACACGTTGCAAATTATCAAACAACATAATGAGCCACTGAAACGTCTGTTCAGCAAAAGCCATCTCTCGGTGTCAGTCTTCAACCCCTTCAGATCTCAACAAAACCATGTTTTATATATTCTAGACTAAAAGTAGCCATCTAAGATGATGTTAAACTCATCTAGTATAATCCTCATCACGTGCCTTCTTCTTTCTGTTTAGAGACGTGACGGGACTAAAGATCAATGACTTCAAGCTGACATTTCCCAAAAGCTCAAACTATAAATCAGTTTTATAAGCTTACTGATGTGAACCAGGGTAATGTTGTGCTACTCAAGAACTCATTTTTGTTATTTTTTAACCATAAAAAGTTACATACTGAATGACACCATGTCTGTGGATTTGATTTGTTAAACTGCATGTGTCATGATCTGATTCCACATATCCCGACCTCTGCTCCCTCTGCTGGTGATCGTTCCCAGTGTTCATGAGACCAGGCATTATATTTAGTCAGTTTTCATTTTCTCCCTCCATCTCCCAGTTTAGCTTTCGGAAACAACAACAAAAAAAAAAAAACCTTGAATGTTCAGTTCCTGTAAATGAAACGCATTCAACCAGACAAAACACTTTTTTTCTTATTTGGAAATGTAAAAAAAAAAGAAAAAAAAAGAAAATGCATTTAAATAAAATGTCTGCTTTTACTGCACCCAAAAAAAATAAAAAAAATTATAAAAAATATACAAATTGCAGTCTAGGGTTAGTTAACACCTTATTTTTTTCTCCTGACTGACGACACAAAATATCATCTCAGCACTTTTGATGAATGTACACTATTTTTAATTTTGTCGTTTCATCTGAATTTGAGAGAACTAGTCAACTGAAACAAACAGTTTTGAGGTTAATTTATGTCATTTTGTGTCTCTGGAAAAGTGTGATCTATGACAGTATTAATAACATATTTATAAATACTTGGTGTCTATTTGTTAATGAGGGATTTGTCGACACATCAGTGTTTTTGGATTTGTGGTGTGAAAGTTATAGCTTTTATTTTGAAGTAAAAATATAAAGTTAGACCCTTGGGGTAAGATGAGCCACCAGAATTGGCACAGAAAGTGCCAAGTGACATGTTGATAGTGTTATTTTTAAATTGAATAATTATTGTAATTAATGGGGTTATTATTCAGTATTTCCATGAATTAGATGTAGCCTACATTTCAGACATCTTTGCTTTCATTTTCTATAGGTTAGTTGAGTGAAGTCATTCAATTTGCTTTCATAGTGTTGCTACTATGGCATAGTTTCAATTAAAATATGGTCAATTAAATATGTAAATATGCTTGTATAGGCTATAAGTCACAGAATAATTTTACCTTTCAAAATGAATATCTTTTACTGGGATTCTGCTCTCTCTGTCATCATTTCATTCATTTATTCAATTACTAAATTGTCAAAATTCAAGAATAGCTGATTTAGTATTTTACTTTAATGGCACTTTAATTAATCAGAATTATTTCATACCGTCATTTATACAATTTTGCCCAGATGGGGGAGGGGATGGGGGCTTTTTACCCCAGTAGGGGGGTAAGATGGCCTCTATGAATAATTTTACATTTTATTCTATATCAACTAAGTGAGCAAAATTTTCTTTTTATTTCCTATAACAACACATTGGCGGTGCATCATCATCCTGCACATGCTAAACCTATATATCTAAATATGTTACACTTTAAAAGTAAATGCACTTAAATGCTTTAATTTTGTTTCTTTACAATATCTTCTAGTTGAATATAAATGTAATGCTATTAAATGCTGGTGTAGGAAAATGGAAAATTACATAAATTATTTAAAATGTTCATCTAGCACCATGTGTTGCACAAGCTTGCACGTACTCGTACGGAAAATGTAAATTCGAGGAGTATATTCCAATGTATTTAAGAAGCACATAATAATACAACAATGTTGACCATAGCGCTGCACAAACGTGTTATTGTACTTTGCATATGACGCTGTTTCACACATCGCATTTTAACTTGAATTGACCAGCGAAACGAACGCCATTTGGAATTCCCCCTCTGTGACCCTCAGGAACAAACCATTATTATCGAAAACGGTGAGACGCCGCTACTCTAGCACATATATTTTGGTGTTAACCGGGATACCGTGTTTTACATACACACTGTTGGATAATATAAAAGCCTAAATACTTTTTCCAAACGCCTGGATTCGACACAGTCTTGCTAGTTGTTTGTTTTGTGTGCGATGAGCGGATCGACGCCCCCCGTCGGTCACGTGAGCAGTGGCTCGCTCCGGTCTCGCAGCTCAGCGCGTTTGCTCGCGTCGGTCAGTGTGTTTGGTTCACCGTAGCGCTGATCTCAACCGACGGTAAACGAACATGTCTGTGGCTTTCGCACAGCACCGGCAGCGCGCCAAGGGCGATATAACGCCTGCCGGGATACAAAAGGTAATTTTCATGTAATCATTTATTAAGTTGCGCGTGCAGGAACGGTTAGTGGGCTCGGCTAGTTAGCCGTCACATCTCTCCCGCCAACACTCCCACATCACCGTAAACACAACATTCAGAGACGCGTTTATCGTCGTATTTTACCGCTCATACGAGACTGACACGAGTATGACGCAGAGCTGAAAATCTCGGATATTCATAACATATATTAATATCTGCTCAGCTCTGCTGTTTCTTTGTTAGCCGCTAACGTTACGCTCTCGACACTCCGATCATTCACAATAGAGGCTGTTGTGTAACGTTACCAGCATCGCAGAGGACACGTTCAGTCGGGAAAAACTGTGCCGTCGACGTATTGTTGCTAATAACGTTACTTTACACCTGATTTGGTTTTTAATCGCATATCGTTTCACGCACGTACGCTAATAGCCGAGTTCTCCGTATCGATTACGCACGTCTGATTTGACCTGTCCACCTTTATTCTTCGGCTTTTTGTCATTCATGTCTGATTTGATCAGTGAAACCTTTATTTTGTTGATGTATGTTTTGCGGTTTTTATTCAACACGTCTGATTTATCGATATTTGTGCTTCAGTTTTCATTAATCGGGTCTGATTTGGTCTGTGAAGATTTGTTATTCGGTTTTCTATTACTCATGTCTGATTTAAGTTGATCTGTTTTCCCTCGAGTATTTAATTTTTTATTTTCATGTTTTATTACATTCGAAATTGGTCTTAAATAAAATTTTCACAACAGAACAGCTGTATGATATGTTTTATATAATAAAGCACACAATTACACAGACAATGTAGCCAGCCAAGCGTTTGCTTCTTGTTTTGGTCTGTCTATCTCTCTAACTCAGTGCTTTCAGTCCTGAAGACTCATATCCACAGCATTCACAACATTCACACTCTCCATTATCAGAAATATGATGATCTGAATACGTATGCAATAAATACACATGCATGCATTAACATTTGTTTGCCCTTTTGATGTAAACGTAATGTCATTATTCATTAATTTGAGTCAGTTTTTCTCTGAAATGGTGTGTAATTGTAGAGGACATGATGTTGTGAGTCAGCTCTGAAAGCATCACACACACATTAGGTGTGTTTCCTCCTGTCTCCTGAAGCTTTGTTTAATGTTCGATCAGTGTAACACGTTGAATTAATGTTTAGGATTAAACATGTCGAATTTTTAGGCAGCATAATGTATTTAGGTGTCATCCAGCGGCTCATGTGGCACATCTATTGAGCATAAAGTGACTGCTGGATTTGTTGTGCTGGATCCATTGATTTTGTAATACTCAGATGTCATTGCAAATGATTATGTGCAGGGATTTCCCACGTTATAAATGCAGAATTGATTGCACAGATGATGATAAACCATGATCAGTACGCTGTATCATCTGTCGAGATAAACCCTTCAGCATCTATTTTTGACGGATTATGTGAAAACGGCTATTTTTGCATTTCCAAATGTATGTTAAACACATGCAGAGATTGAACTCCCCGTCCTGAGACGATCGCCCGAGCAAAGTGCGCATTTCGCTTTGAAACCGCGTGACACAAACAGACTAGCCTATACTTAATTAAATCACAGCCTTGACAGATACTTCGCCAAAGCATTGGCGCACGACGTTTGATAACTTTTGTTAGTATGAAAAATATTGAAACTCCCCCTGTAGTCAATCAGTGTATCCCTTACAACTCATCTTTGATCAGCAAAATTACATATTTAAACGTTTCTCCACACGTTGATCTGATTGGTTACAAGGTAGTTTGTGACGTCAGAAACACCAGCGATTTCAAACCGTGTTTTTGAGACTGTCTTTGATTCACTGCAGTTTTAAGGAGAAAATACTCAGCAATTCTGTCGACTTATGAATTTACACATGATTAGTCTTAAAGCACATTAAAAACACCACATAGACACATAAACAACATTAGAGACTTCAGGGGGACTTTGATGAAGGGGGAAACACTGTATAGAGGACCAGCTAATGTAGAAGTCCGTAGTTCTGCTTTTGTTGTGATGATCTGGTTGGATTTGATCAGCTATTATTAGGCTTTTACTCATTGATTTAGTTCTTTTTCTATCTTTAATAATGTTTAATTAACATTGTGACATTTGAAATGCAGTTACTGGATGAAAACAATCAGCTGATTCAGTGCATCATGGACTTCCAGAGTAAAGGGAAAACAGCTGAATGTTCACAGTAAGTTCTCGTACATCAGAGATTCACATGCACTTTATCTCTTTATGTATGTATGTTTTATTTTTGAATGAGCCTCGGGTAGCCTGAAGGGGGTCGCACACCGGACGCGCAGCTCAGCGGCGCCCCACGTCTTTTAAATTCGAACACACTATTCTCTATGAGAGTACACACACCGGCGGCGCCTTTCGGCGTCTGTCCGCGGCGGCTCAGGACCGTGTTCAAAATCCTGCCGCGCCACAGAGCGCCATTTACATTGTTTTATATTAAATTTACAGGTGTGTGTCTCAAATCGTAGTTAATGTATATACGGACCTCACCCTGTGCTGCAATATACATTTAGTTTTATATTTATTTACAGAAATCAGAAAATTGCTGATGTTATCGGATTTTCAGGTGAGAGTTGTCCTAGACGTGGCGCGGCGCTGAGCTGCGCGTCCGGTGTGCGGCCGCCTTAAGTCTTACACCAGACATGATGCTACGACGTGATACAAGGGATCTTTTCCATGCTAATCAGAGTTACCATTTCATCGACATCATTCAGAGTATGACTGTGATAATCTCAGGTTCTGATTATGTGCTTTATTTAATGTTGAAAGTGTCTAATATCGTTCTGCTTGACCTTTATAGCCATACTGAAAGCGACGTTGCATGTTAAAAAAATAAGTGAAAGGAAACAAGAGCATTCAAACTGTGAACTAACAAGTTAATTCTATGACCAAGACTGTTTCAGCCACTTCTGATTGGCTGTGGTTATAGTGATACTCAGATGTCATTGCAAATATTATGTGCAGGGATTTCCCACGTTATAAATGCATGTTATTCATTATTCATAATTCAATATTGATCATGATTTTTCATGGCTGATACCAAATTTTTTTTACAAGCAAATTGGCCGATTCCAATACCGATTTCTGTTGTTATGATGATGTATGAGTATGATTTGATTTGATGATTATTTGAAACAAGATGTTTATTTGGTATTTAACAGGCCAAACTGGCCTTTGGCCATTAAAAACAATAACTGTAATCATCTTAAATTAACGGCAGTAACTGCGCATCATTACATTCAATGTAATTTAAGGTGAAATAAAAATGATCATCCTATACAGAAGTTATGTTTACTTCTAGCTGTTCAAAAGTGCATGCAACTTGTTCTTTACAAAAAGAAGATCCAAGGCAACAACAACAACATATATCCTAGTATTAATAATAGAGGCTCTAGATAATAACAGGTTATAATCTGTAATTTTTTGTTTGCCTGTTTTTGCATTATCAGCAGATTTTTGATACTCATCATGTTCTTTTGGGTGATGAACTTTCAAATGTCTGGTCAAGTTTGTTGTGCCGAATGTCTTCGCTGTTGTTCCTCCGCGATTAACTTGTCCTTTGCAGACATTGCAGTTTGCAATCTTCACGTCCTGCTCACAGATTTCACGCAAAAGACATGTTCGCGAATGTTTCCAATGTAACTGTAAAAATAGTCCGAAAGAATACAAAAAAACTATCGCCTGTTAGAAGCAAAAACCACCCGGTTCCGATTTATGGCCGGTCAACCGGTGCATCCCTAGTTTTAGATTGATTTTGTGGCGTCTCGTCTGGTGTGTACAGACTAACTGCTTGTTCACTGGAATATTACCTCATCGCATCTGGTTAGGACTCTGTGTTTGGTACAATAGTGTTCAAGCACAAATAATCTAGGATGCTGCATAATTCTTTTCCTGATTCAGTCCGTAATCAAAGTGTGTTTCTCGTTTCTCTTTTGACAGCTACCAACAGATGTTACACAGAAATCTGGTGTATCTGGCCACAATAGCAGACTCTAACCAGAACATGCAGTCTCTGCTTCCCGCGGTGAGTAGTTATTCTCCGCTTCACACACGTTGGCCACAATTATAATTCAATATTATTATATAAAATATCTCTGAAGTATATTACCAATTAATATTTAGATTTTTTTTAGCACACCAGGGGTGACTAGGAACGTGGAATTGTCCAGCCATGACTTCTTGTTTTTGAAGGAGGAAACTCTCTTACAAATTCCCTTAATCATTCGTCACAATGAGTAAAACAACATAATATAGTTCTGATGTGCAGCAAAAGATTGTTGAGCTTCACAGAAAAGAAAAGTAGCTGAAAGAAAATAGCTAAAGCATTGAAATTCCACCATCAGGGCAATAATTAAGAAGTTCCAATCAACTAAAGATGTTACGAATATGCCTGGAAGAGGACGTGTGTCTATATTGTATGAATGCACAGGGAGGAGGAGAGTTCGAGTGGCCAAATAATCTCCAAGGATCCCAGATGGAGAATAGAAGAGATTTGTTGGGTTTTGGGGTCAGAAAGCCCCAAAAAAAAGATCAAACAACCCCTACATCACCACATGGGAGGGTTTCACGAAAAAATCCTCCTCTCTCATCCAGAAACAAACTCCAGCATATTCAGTTGTCAAACACGACTGGAACTTGAAAGGGACCGGATTCTATGGTCAGATGGAACTAAAAAAATAGCTTTTTGCAGCAAACCCACCTTTCTTGCAAGAAAATGACATCTATGAAAAGTTTCAGTCTGGATTCAGACCGCATCATAGCACTGAAACTGCGCTCGTTAAAATCACAAATGATTTACTTTTAGCTTCTGACCAAGGCTGTATCTCAATACTAGTTTTACTTGATCTTAGTGCTGCGTTCGATACTATAGATCATACATTACTCTTAGATCGACTACAAAATTATACTGGTGTTCAAGGACAAGCATTAAGCTGGTTCAGATCATACTTATCTGACTGCTACCATTTTGTCTATTTAAATGAAGAAAAATCTATCATAACTCCAGTAAACTATGGAGTGCCGCAGGGATCTGTGTTAGGCCCTCTGTTATTCTCAATCTATATGCTGCCACTTGGAAATATTATAAGGAAACATGGAATTAGTTTCCATTGTTATGCTGATGACACTCAAATCTATATTTCATCAAGGCCGGATGAAAACGCTAAATTATCCAAATTGACAGAGTGTGTTAAAGATATAAAAGATTGGATGACGCGCAATTTTCTTTTATTAAATCCAGACAAGACAGAGGTACTAATCATCGGTTCAAAAAACCGCCCACAAAACCTCTCACTAGGGCTGCACAATTAATCGAATTTCTAATCGCGATTACGATTATGGATGCCACGATTACGTAATCGTTCAAAGCCGCGATTACAAAAAAAAAATCCACTCAGCGTGCATTTAGAGCATGTTATGAGAGGCGAATCACAACTACTTCAGAAAGCCAAGCACAATAGGAACTACCAGGCCGTGACGTATGTGTACGCTGAAATAAAAAGTCTTTCACGTCTTGTCAGCCGTTATAGGCTACTGTGCTCGTAGCGCACACTCTTCAATTGCACGCGCAAATGCGGCGGCGTGTATAAAGTGCAAAGGAAACTACGAGCATGCAACGTTGTTACGTTGTAAATTAGTAAGTCACGAAATAAAAGTAAAATACCAATAAATCACGTTACTGGTACGTCATGTGTTAGCTGAGAAGGATTTGCATGCAGGGATGATTTGAGCGCGTGAAGTCGTGGACAAAACAGTCACTCTTCGTAAACTTTGTTCGATGCAAGCCGTATGCTTATTTACGCTGGTGTTGATAGTTTGCGAGCGAAGGTGAGATCGAGGTGTTAGCCGAGAAGGATTTGCATGCAGGGATGATTTTCATTCTATTCACCAGGAGCAGTTTCCATGTTTCATTAACAGTTCTTGTTAATATTGTGTATTCACCATGGTAACTGTCGTTTCAATATTAACCCTAAAATGCCAATTTATTTTCACTTTTGTTATTTTTTATATTTTTTAATGACTGTGGTGGCTCATACCAACATTGTATTAACAAAAGCTAGTTTGGGACTGCCATTTAATAGCTTTAGCATAGGCCTAATGTTTATTTCTTAGTAGTCTTTACTATTAGTCATATTCTTACAATTTATGTTTATGTTAAGTAAAGGGGGACAGTGTGTGTGTTCACAATTTTTAAGTAAACATATATATATAAATTGTGAATTGTGATAATCGTAATTAATAATCGCAATTACAATTTCAAGGGAATAATCGGCCATTATGATTTTTGTCATAATCGTGCAGCCCTACCTCTCACTCTACAACTTTAACATAGTAGGATGTCCTGTTACTTTATCCTCTACAGTAAAAGACCTGGGTGTTATACTAGACTGCAACCTGTCTTTTGAAAATCATATTTCATATGTTACAAGAACAGCCTTTTTCCACCTTAGAAACATTACTAAGCTACGTAATATGCTATCAGTTTCTGATGCAGAAAAATTAGTTCATGCATTCATGACCTCGAGACTGGATTACTGTAATGCTTTATTAGCTGGTTGTCCTGCATCCTCAATAAACAAGCTACAGTTAGTCCAAAATGCCGCCGCTAGAGTTCTTACTAGATCAAGAAAATATGATCATATAACACCAATTTTATCATCACTGCATTGGTTACCTATAAAGTTCCGTATTAATTACAAGGTATTGCTACTGACTTATAAAGCCCTAAACGGCTTAGCTCCAGTCTATTTAACGGATCTTCTATCACCCTATAATCCATCGCGCTCTTTAAGATCACTAAATTCAAGGCTTTTGGTCATACCTAGGATATCCAGAACCACCAAAGGAGGGAGAGCATTTTCACATTTGGCTCCAAAACTCTGGAATAGTCTTCCTGATACTGTTCGTTGCTCAGACTCGCTCTCCCAGTTTAAAACTAGATTAAAGACGCATCTCTTCAGCCAGGCATTCATATAATACTTTTAATCTTACAGTTAAATCCGACCTCTAGTTTATAAACGCCAGAGGAGAACTGGTCCCCGACTGAGCCTGGGTTCTCCCAAGGTTTTTTTTTCTCCATTAGGTCACCTGATGGAGTTTTTCGGTTCCTTGCCACTGTTGCATTTGGCTTGCTCAGTTGGGGATATTTAATTTAATTAATCAATCAACAATACTATTGATCAGCATTACCAAACGTGGACGTTTTCCACTAGAAACAAACATTGATGTATTATTTTAATTTAATACTGTGAAGCTGCTTTGATACAATCTGTATTGTGAAAAGCGCTATATAAATAAACTTGACTTGACTTGTGTTTGGTGCAAACCCCATGCCCAAGGTTAAATACACTGCTGTATCTTTAATGTTGTTGGGCCTATTTTTATGCTGGAGGTCCTAGACATCTTGTTTAGATACATGGCATCATGGATTCTAGCAAATACCAACAGATAAAAAAATCAAAACATGATGGCCTCTGCTAGAAATCTTATAATGGGCCATGGTTGGATTTTCCTTCAGGACAATGATCCAAAACAAACATCAAAGTCAGCACAAACATGTATTCACTGCCCTCGTCTCATTTTTTTCAACGCAATAACACATTCTGTGTGAACCGCTGCTTAAGAGCGGTTAATTAGGCGCCCCATCATGGGGTCGAATAATTTTCTTCTCTTAAAGGAGAACTCCGGTGAATTTTTAGGTTAATCTTGATCGTTTTACCTTTGTGAGTACTGTCTATAGAAAAAAAAACGAACCGGATCGGTGCTTGCAACGCGGAGCTGTTACAGTTAATGCCCAGACCAGAGCTCCCATTCAGCTAAAACGGCAGTTATGGGGGCATTAACCTAAATAGTGTCTTTGTGCCTCTTAACAGACACAAAATGCAATTAAAATGTCTGTCCAACATGAACAGGGCCCTTACATGACAACAAGATGCGTTTAGCAACTTAGCCATTGTTTAAACTCACCTAAATAGTGTTTTAGACGGCTAGCTGTAGTCTCGCGCTGAAGTCCCGTGGGAACTCAGTAGTAGCCGGAACACGACGCTCCTCCCACCTGCACCATGTGCGCGATTTTTTTCCCCCAAACCACTTCAGCGGAAATCCCGCCCTGCAGCTGATTTAATTGGTTTAGGTTACAATGACGATTGACATGACCAATGAAAACCTTAGAATCAGCTGCAGGGCGGGATTTCCGCTGAAGTGGTTTGGGAAAAAAAAAATCACGCGCACTTTTTCCGGCTACAACTGAGTTCCCACGGGACTTCAGCGCGAGACTACAGCTAGCCGTCTAAAACACTATTTAGGTGAGTTTAAACAATGGCTAAGTTGCTAAACGCATCTTGTTGTCATGTAAGGGCCCTGTTCATGTTGGACAGACATTTTAATTGCATTTTAATGCCCCCATAACTGCCGTTTTAGCTGAATGGGAGCTCTGGGCATTAACTGTAACAGCTCCGCGTTGCAAGCACCGATCCAGTTCGTTTTTTTTTCTATAGACAGTTCTCACAAAGGTAAAACGATCAAGATTAACTTAAAAATTCACCGGAGTTCTCCTTTAACTGTTGTAATTGCCGTATTGTCAACATGTGTAATTGTAATGTTCGCTAACAGTTTTATTCAAAACCCTGATTTCAAGATTTAAAAAGAAAAAAATCATGGCAAAACATTAGTCAAATTAATCTGAAAAAATATATGTGGTATATGTGCTCCAGAGTGCACATCATTGGTTGAGTAAGTGTCTTTCTGTGTTTCTCTATAGCCACCCACTCAGAACATGCCCATGAATCAAAGTGGCGCGACTCCTCAGCTCCCCCATGGTCACAGTATGCCCCCCGAGGGGCCGCCCGCCCCACACATGCAGAGCCAGATGAACGGACAGATACCAGGTAAATTCAGACACAAACCTTTCCAGAATGAAGCGTTTAATCAGCCTAAATTCAGAGAAGAACTTTGGCAACTAAAGTATATTGGGACAAACTACCGTACTGTGAAAAGTTTTAGACCGTTTTGAAAAAATGCTATTTTACGCAAGTTTGTATGTTTTCAAAAGAAATGCCATGAATAGCTTTAGTAATAGTTTCATGAACAGTATCAATTAAATTCTATTATTAAGGCTACATTTTTGTGATTTCAACTTACGGTTTAGATTTTCTAGTAATTTTAGAGTTCATATTATTAAGGGTGCTCAGATCAGGGGTTTTTGATCCGATTTCCAATCACTGGAAGCAATATTGGCTGATACGATCACTGATGCGGATCACCGAAATAAATAAGCCAACTATTCTTGACAAAAATGTGTTTTAAGCATTTAAAAAAAAAGAGATGTGAAAGTATCATGAATTGACAAATCAATATACATATATTGGCGTGCAACATCTTCCATTCCCTCTCTTAGAAGAGACCAGGATAAGCTTAGAGCTTAATAAATATAGCATTCCTGTGAAATAAGTAATAAAAATAAAAAACACAACAGTCTATCAGCAAAAAATAATCAAATGTAAAACAACTGCAAAGTCTTCACTTTATAAATTAAATATAGATTAATCCTACTAAATCTATTAAAGAGCAGTGAGTGATTATCTCTGTCCTTTGTTATTTGATTAACATTAATGACACAGACGGCAGCAGGAATATTAGGCTGCTGTCACTTTAAGACCGAATGCACTAGGGCTGTCACGAGAGACTTGTCTAACGAGACGAGATTTTTGCACAATATAAAAATCCTCAATGAGAAAATTCATGACTGGAAAAATAGTCTGTGAAATGTTTTAACTAATAATCTTGTAATGAATGTCATTTCAGTTCTACGTTTGTGTGCAGTTGTCCTTGCGTTCTGAATAAAAGTTCAGAAACGGAGCCTCTCTTGTCTGTCGTTCTTCAGACGTTACAGTACTCTCTCAACATTCAAAGTGCTATAGACCAGAGCCTCAACTACACAGTCCAGAGATAGGTTTGATTTTGGGAGACAGGCTATTGTATGCAGCCTAAATTGCGCGCATCATGGAGCTTGTGTTTCACTTTTGGATTTGCGATCGCACGTACTCTGTATAAAGGGAGCAGCGGTGCTGAGCGCGCATTTTACAGGAGAAGACATTTATCAAACGCTCAGGCTCTGTTGCACAACGAATCATCCGCCATCGTCGTACGATCAGTGAACCGTGATTCCTGCTTCACTGTGTGCGACACACGACTGCAACTCGCGCTGGATGAGCAGAGTAGACGTTTACAATAGTTTACAATGGTTTTTATTTTTATAAAAACAGCAAAACTACAGTGAAGGAGGTGCCGTGGTGGGCATCGTAATGTAATATGAATGTAGCGGTAGCATATTCCATGCTAATTTGACCCTCTCGCTTTGTCATGAAGAAATGGCGAGACAGCTTTTCACTCAACGAGAAATCTCGTCACATTTTAGTCTCGCGAGATCTCGTGGCACCCCTAGAATGCACAGATCTAATATTCTGTTACACACACAACTTGTCTCCCAACCATCTTCACTTAAGACATAACCAACAGTGTTTTAAAGGGATAGTTCACCCAAAAATGAAAATTGTCATCATTTACTCACCCTCAAGTTGTTTCAAACCTGTATGAATTTCTTTTTTCTGCTGTTTGGTTACCGACATTTTTGGCTGAACTATCCCTTTAAGTGAACACTCACCAAGCTGGGAATTTTGACATATTTCTGTGTTTTTAACCGTTTAGGAGTGAAACCGAAGCTCAAAGTTCACTTTGTTTGTACGTGTCCCACTCGGTCTCGGAAAGAAAGCCGCTTGAGGAACAGTATCTCTTTCAGTTTTAATAACTCTTATCAAGCTCGTTCGGCAGTTTAGCAATAGTAGACTGTATTTTACGACAATCTCTGATCTTGCTGATTTGCATATATAGCCGATTTGGATGTTAAGTTTGAGCTTTAAGGGAGTAACGAAAGTGCACCGCTACAAAGACGTTGCAAATCTATTGTCCTTTTCAGACACCGTGTAGAACTGCCAGAACGGTTAATGTAGTGAAGCAATTTTAGCTGCATAATAGTAATCTGATCGGCTCTCCTAATCTGCCATTATAGAGACCACCGATCAAACTGTATAAATATATTATTAGCCGATAACGATGGCTCCTGATCATTCGAAACACACTTGCTTATTATTTTGTAAAATATATATTTTGGGTGAAAGTTAACAGGTTACATCAATATTTGGTAGTATGACCACCCTTTGGGATAGCCTGGAAATCCAGACCCAAATCCGAAAGATTAAGGGTCTGGCATTAAGTAATGAAAATCGCCCAGCTCGAGGGGCGGCACCAAGCATGCATTTGAAAATCTCACTGCACGCAATTGGATAACACTACGACCAATCACAACAATACACAGGGTGACGGATCCAGAGCCCCATACGCTTAGCTACCAGCGGAGCTAACTGGTAGATTAGACTCTTGCCGTATCTGGTCGGCAAAACATCAAAAACGTCCTTCTTGCAAAGGAATGATTCGAGCGCCGTCTTCTGTTCCTCTTTTAGATAAAAAGACAAGTCTAACTCGTTCATTGTAGCGGCCAAAGCTGTTTCAAACCACTGGTGTTCATATATAGCCATCTTGCAATGTTTACTAATGACTTCGACGTCACAGCGCTGTCGTCATCTCGCCTCTGGCCCGCCTATATCAGATAACCCGGTGTGATTGGTGCAGCTCGGCTACAAGGGCATATTTAATGAGCATCATTACTCGACGCCAGAGTGACTCACTGAGCAAATTCAAATTGTGCTCTCGCGAGAACTCTGGATTTCCAGGGTACCCTTTCGACTTGCATTGAAATACACATAGTTTGCAGGTAGGTTGTTCCAATCAATATTGTTTTCGTCAACGATGACGATAACGAAATGATTTCGTTGACGCACCTTTTTTTTATGACGATAACGCGACGATGACTAGCTAAAAATGGCTCTAAGGTGACTAAAACATGACGAGACGTTTTCGAGTTTTCGTTGACGAGACGGAACGAAAATGATTATAAGTCTGACGTTCACAATGCATGTCATTTCTGCCTATTTTGCGTGAAATCTGATCTGTTTTGAGCTAAAAAAGTATCAGCAATGCTGCCGCTTCCTATCCTCGATATGAGGCGCCGGACTGGACAAAAGCGAAACGAACTGCGCGAGCGAGCGACAGTGCGCGAGAGAGACCGAGTGTGTCTGCGCGTGAGAGAGACCAAGTGTACGCGAGAGAGACCGAGTGTGTGCGCGCGAGAGAGACCGAGTGTGTCTGCGCGCGAGAGAGACCAAGTGTACGCGAGAGAGACCGAGTGTGTGCGCGCGAGAGAGGCCGAGTGTACACGAGAGAGACCGAGTGTGTCTGTGCGCGAGAGAGACCGAGTGTGTCTGTGCGCGAGAGAGACCGAGTGTGTCTGTGCGCGAGAGAGACCGAGTGTGTCTGCGCGCGAGAGAGACCAAGTGTACGCGAGAGAGACCGAGTGTGTGCGCGCGAGAGAGACCGAGTGTGTCTGCGCGCGAGAGAGACCGAGTGTGTCTGCGCGCGAGAGAGACCAAGTGTACGCGAGAGAGACCGAGTGTGTGCGTGCGAGAGAGACCGAGTGTACACGAGAGAGACCGAGTGTGTCTGTGCGCGAGAGAGACCGAGTGTGTCTGTGCGCGAGAGAGACCGAGTGTGTCTGTGCGCGAGAGAGACCGAGTGTGTGTGCGCGCGAGAGAGACCGAGTGTACACGAGAGAGACCGAGTGTACACGAGAGAGACCGAGTGTACACGAGAGAGACCGAGTGTACACGAGAGAGACCGAGTGTACACGAGAGAGACCGAGTGTGTCTGTGCGCGAGAGAGACCGAGTGTGTCTGTGCGCGAGAGAGACCGAGTGTGTCTGCGCGCGAGAGAGACCGAGTGTGTCTGCGCGCGAGAGAGACCGAGTGTGTCTGCGCGCGAGAGAGACCGAGTGTGTCCGAGCTTTAACTTAGATTATAACATAAATTATTACATAAATGATTATTTAACTAATTATATAATAAAGCCACAATTGCCAAAGTAAGAATGTTTTTATTCCTGGCTTTTTTGGAGTAAAACAGTGATTCCACTGTTACCACTTTATCTGTGTGTAATGTTGTAGTAGCTCAAATTGAATTGCAACACTTGCTACAACCTGTCAAACCTAAGCCCATTTTCAATACTTTTTAACCTAAATTAATTTGTTAAAGACTATTTTTTTTTTGTTTTTTTGTTTTTTTTTACTAAAATTGCCTAAAAACTTGACAAAAACCTTTTTGCGTTTTCGTCGACTAAAACTTGACTAAAACTATGAAGTTTATAAGTGACTAAAATGTGACTAAAACTAAAAAGCATTTTCGTCCATAAGACTAAAACTAAAAGGGCTGCCAAAAACAACACTGGTTCCAATCATCTTGGATTTAGGGTGTCTCTGTGGCTTTGGTCTCTTCTAGGGGTGTAACGATACCCTCATTTCACGATTCGAAACATATCACGATACTGAACTCGCGTTACGATATTATTGCGATACAATGCACAGGACAATAGAGACACCAGAGTAAAAATATTCATGATTCTGAAGCTGAAAACACAGAATTATTGTAGACGAATATGCTTGCACTCTGTCACTGACGAGATATTTAAAATTATGTAGGCCACTTTTTACTGGTAACATCAGACATTTGGCATTATCAGAACCCACAAATATCCCCCCATTGCATTATTATACATTATATTCAACTTTATATATAGTAGTTTAATCTAGTACTGACACTAAAACTGAAAACTTGAGTTTTTTCTTTTTTCTCTTGCGTGAACTATACACAATACATAGTTGCATTTTTGTATTGCGATATATTGTGACACCCCTAGTCTCTTCATATAACCCCAGACTTGGTGATGGTAAGATCAGAATGTTTGAAAATCTAAAATTTAACTGGAACACTGAAGCAAAATATATAAATAACCAAAACAAGGGTTTTTGTGAAGCATCTAATGTGTATGTATTTTCTTGTTGGTGGCTTTGAGTAATGATCTTATGATTTTTGGATTGTTAAAGGATTGTGTTTTGGTTGTATTTTCTCATTGAATGTTATTAATCTCTGTCTGCTTCTGCAGGTCCGAACCACATGTCCATACAGGGCCCCGGACCTAACCAGACGCCCAGCATACCCAGTGGCACCATGAACATGCCGGCCAGCAGCCATGGCTCCATGGGGGCGTATAACCACGCAGTGCCCTCCTCGCAGGGCTTGCAGTCACAGGGGCAAATGAACATGAGCCAGGGGCAGCCCATGGGTAATTACGGCCCTCGGCCCAACATGAACATGCAGCCCAATCAGGGTACATCTGCTCTCTAGTCACTGTCTTATGTCAAAACAAAAATATATATATAGATTTTAAATAATAATGGCAATCATATCATTAAAAAAACTTTCACTTTTAAGTGTTTCGGCTTATTTTTTGTTCTAGGGCCCATAATGCACCAGCAGGCTCCTTCCCAACAGTACAACATGCCTCCTTCTGGTGGAGGTGGGCAGCATTACCAGGGGCAGCAGAACCCCATGGGCATGATGGGACAAGGCAATCACGTGATGGGGCAGAGGCCCATGCCCCCCTACAGGCCGCCACATCAAGGTATGCTCAGCTTGTTTTGTTTAAGCATCATGTGAAGGAGAGATTACTCATCATCGCCGGTTGTCTTAAAGAGGACCTATTATGCTTTTGTCCATGTTCAACTTTCTTTAGAGTATAATGTTGCTGTTTGAGCATCAAAAAGCTCTGCAAAGTTCCAAAGCACAAAGTCCCTCCAGCGGGAGTTATTCTCTATATCAGTGACACTGTTTCTGAACTCCCTGAAATGCCTTCATCGTAGTCTTGAGTTTCTTTCGGTAACGAACACGTTACAATATTCCTCGTTTAAATAATTCATACGCAGAATAAAGGGGCGGGGCCTGGTTGAGTTAGTTAGTAGTGTGTTGAAACTGGCGGTTATGGTAAAGCGGGACATTTCGCAAACGCTCCAAGTGCTTGGCCAATCACAACACACTGATCCAGCCGACCAATCAGAGCACATTGTGCTTTTCAGAAGGAGGGGCTTCATAGAGACAGGAACTAAACAGAGCGTTACTGACAGACTGGGAAGAGAGGAGCTGCAACAATGGGGAAAATAAGGTGTTTTTTGAACATTCAAGCACGAAAATCTGGACTTTGTTTTTGGGCTCTACTAGAACAGACTTCAAAAGAAGGGCACAATAGGTCCTCTTTAATGGTGTCTGTGTGTGTATTTTTAGGACCTCCTCAGCAATATGCTGGTCAAGAGGAATACTACACGGAGCAATACAGTCATGGAGGACAGGGAGCACCAGAGGGTAGGATGCATTGACTTGCAACCTGCTATTTTTTATCCGTTTTAATGTTTGTCCTAATTTAGATCTGTAGTTAGTGCAGTAAATGTTTGTTTACTCAAAGGCGAACCTTGAAGTAGGGGTTGAACGACTTTGAACGATTTTTTTAAGTCGACATTTATGTGATGAAAGTCGACTAGTCGCTGATGACGTCATTAATGAACAGATAAGCCTGAACCTCGAGCTGAGACTGAACGCGGGTTGTCTTGTGCACAGCTATTGTATATTGAAACAGTGCTGCCTAGAAGGTTATAGCTCCTACATAGCTTATTTGTATCAGTTATTTTGTCTATGGGTCGTCATATTGCTCACAGATTTCTGCTCGTTCTAAATCAGTTACAAAGTTGCACAGTAAAGATTTCATTTATATGATTGCATTAGTGAGAGTGATTGCGTGTGAATTAATTCTTCCTGGCAGCGTCTCTCTACTAATAGTGCAGCTGTGGGTTTTAGTTACTAAGAAATATATGCTGGAACTTTTCTGTTTCTAAGCTATTTCATTGATAAATCACAAAACATCATTGACAGTAAGTTTCTGCGCTACTGAATATTTCTGTGGACGTCGTGTGTGAGCTACTGTCTGTATGTGTGTGCGTTACAATGCAGCAGCACATTAGTTTAGAACGGTGATTAACTTATGTGTACAATTAGCTGTTTAAAACGTGCATTCACCCGATCAGTTTTGAGCATCCAGGCGGTTATCAAACATGTCTTGTGGAGCGCTTGGAGTATCCATTTATTTGTAATTTTAACTGTTGGAAATGGAGTGTAAAAGGGAAAGATTTCTTATCCTGCTACGCCCTCTATAGGCCATGATCAGCGACTAGTTGACGTCAAGCTTAAAGCGTCATGGCAGAGCATTAAAGTCAACAAGTCTATGCAACCCCAACCTTGAAAGCCCATCATCCTTGCTATTATAAAACCCGAGTTTTTCCATTCCAAAATCAAACCCAAGAAATAACAAATATATTTTGCTCAAAAGAAAGTTGAAATGTGCTTAAATATCATGTATACTAGGGCTGGGTTGACAAGATTGATGAATCGATTTCAATCTTTTGATGAACTGATATCGATTCTTACATCCCAAGATCAATCTTTGATCTTCAGTTAAGATGAATGTGTCTGCCATCCAATAATTACAGTAAGCTTTGTTGCTTAAAAAAAAAAAAAAAAACTTAGCTTTGTGTGCACTTCCCTCCACCCTCCCCCTCCCAGCCTGAATGTAGTAGTGCAGGAGGGCGAACAGTTGTGCGTGATGTGTTGGAGTTCCTGCAAACATGGTTCATATTACTTAGCGGATAGTCTTGATAAAGTCTTTGTTAATTGCCTAGTCTTTTTTTCTGTAGGAAATGCACAGTATGGTCAGCAGCAAGAGGCGTATCAGCAGGGTCCACCGCAGCAGCAGGGTTACCCACCGCAGCAGCAGTACACCGGACAGCAGGGATACCCCGGACAACAGCAGGCCTATGGTAGGAATGTTATCATCACATTGACATTAAGTCTGGGGTAGGGTCTTCTGGCTGGGTCTTAAACAAATGTCCTGCTTTTTTTCATTCACACAATAACATCCCAGAATGAACAAATCAAACGAAAGTAATTGAAATGGCTTAACATAAAAATGTTTCAAGTGTTTTCCCGAAAACCAACTGAATTCAACTTGTAATGACTTCTACAGTCTCAAAATAAGTAGAATGGTCCAAAAAGTTAAGAGAAGATCTTATTGCCCCTTACAAACAAACAAGGAACCGGAGACAAAAAGATGGCGGAGGAACTAAATCTCCCTAGAGAAACCGTTGGAAGCATAGTTCGCAAGTTCAAAGTTAAAGGAACAGTGGTCACACTACCTGGACGGGGAGGAAAAAGGCAGCTATCAACGGCTGCAAACAGATTTCTGAGAAGGCAAGTTTGGAAAATCCCTCGAGTGACTGCAAAAGACCTGCTGCAAGACTTGGTGGCAACAGGCACTGAGGTTTCAGCTTGCACAGTAAAGCTTGTACTAAACGCATGCCAAAACTCTTAAGATGTAAAAAAAAAAAGTTTTGGGATTCTGTTCTGTGGAGCGATGAAACAAAACTGGAACTTTTTGGCCCTATGGATCCAGAGCGGTATGTCTGGAGGAAGAAGAATGAAGCATTTGCTGAAAAGAACACTCTGTCTACAGTTAAGCATGGTGGTGCTCGTGATGCTCTGCGGCTGCTTTATATCATCTGGCTCTGGAAGGCAAGATGAAAAGAAAACGTCATGCCGTCAGTGAGGAAGCTGAAGCTTTGGTCATTGGACCTTCCAACAGGACAATGATCCCAAGCATAACTCAAATTCCACCAAGCAGGGTCTCCGCGGATCCTTAAAAAGTCTTAAAAGGTCTTAAATTAGATTTTTCAAATTTAAGGCCATAAAAAGTCTTAAAAATATATATATTTTTTTAAATGTCTTATTTTTACTTATGAAAGGTCTTAAATTTTAGATGACACTTTGACTTATACTCATCTAAATGTTTTCCAAATTAAAACTATCTAATTAGCGTAGGCCTACGTATTATTTTTTTTAATCTATCTTGGTGGATTTGCTTGTTCACGTGACAATTCGCGTCACTTACGGCAGTATATCAGCCTGCGTCTGTCTCCTGCACGCGAGAGGAGAGAAGAAAACGAGTAAATGTCAGTTCGATTGTAAGTTCAGTCTTTATGTGCTTAGGAGTGTGCGATGTTGTCTATGAATATGAACTTTGATGATATTGTAATCATTGTTCTAACTATGTACGAGGCACTGCGAGTGCGAGCTGGCATCGCGTTTGTCTCTCATACTTGCTTTCACTGCGTGATGTGTCAGTGCAGTTATAGAGGTCCCCAAATGAGTTTTTGTCTTATATTTATATCATATTATGTTGTTATATTAGAATATCACATGAGCAAGAGTGTCGTTTTCCTTTGCACAATTGCAAATGTGCTATTTATTTTATACAACAGTTAAATTAAAAATAAAGTTAACATTGTGAGTTACTTTTTGGACACAATATTGTCAATTTTCACTTTATATCGCCGACGAGAATTTCATAATGAAGCCGTGACAGCGATTATTTTTTTTTATTTTTTTATTTTTTTTTTTTTTTTTTTTTTACTGAAATCCGCGTTTTGAACGAATCATTTCAACGATTCAATGAACAATCACTTGTTTTTCTGAATGAATCAGCTGTTTGAACAAATCCATTGACTCCAACAACTCGCTTATTAAGACAGTGACTTGCCGCCACCTACTGGTGGTTTTAGTTTCATATTTAAAGTATCCTTTAATTAAAATGTTAAAATTATAAATCATTTCATATTTAAATATTGAATCGCTTTATTTATGCAATTGTAAATGAAGTGTAAATATAGTAGGCTAATACCAGTTTTGATGCTGCTTCTGTGTCACCTCTGCACTGCAAGGATGGATTTTAATTGAATGATTTATTTTGACATTGGTACTGTGTTATTCTAATATAATTTTGAATATATTATTGAATATATATTTATATATTGAATATATATTTAATATATTTGAATGTTAGAATTTGACATAAAAGGTGATGCATACCTCTAAATACGTTTAGAAACAATGTCCATATATTAGGGGAAAATGCCCCTGGAAATCAATTTAAGGTGGAAAATATTGCCCCTTAATAATTTTTTTTAATTTCAGTCACTACTGTGAACTGACCACTATAGAATATAAAAAATATGAATATCTTCGTGGGTCTGCTGTCAACAACAGGCATAAACCAGCCAGGGTACCAGTACAAAAACACAATCAGTAAAATATCATCTAATTATTATCAACAAAACTTTGAAAATATATAGACATATTTTTGTCAATATTGCTCACCCCTAATGTACGGTATTAATTTTGATTTCTTCAGGTCTTAAAAAGCCTTAAATTTGACTTAAGATACCCTGCACCAAGTCAAGTCAAAATTAATTTCTATAGCACATTTAAAAGCAACAGAGTTGCACCAAAGTGCTGTACAATAAAACATCGAGTATATAAAGAAGAAAGCATAAAAAGAAACCATGCAGCATACAAAATATTAACATTAAACAAAATGTAAAAATAAAAACCTTTATCTAATCAAAAGACAAAGAACAAATAAGATTTAAGAGCTGATTTAAAACTGGCTAATGAAGGAGCAGACCTCACATTTAAAGGGTTAGTTCGCCCAAAAATGAAAACTAGCCCATGATTTACTCACCCTTAAGCCATCCTAGGTGTATATGATGTTCTTCTTTCAGACGAATACAATTGGAGTTATATTAAAAAATGTCCTGGCTCTTCCAAGCTTTATCATGGCAGTGAATGGTTCTGTTTTGAAGTCCATCAAAGTGCATCCATCCATGATAAAAGTGCATCCATCCATGATAAAAGTGCATCCATCCATGATAAAAGTGCATCCATCCATGATAAAAGTGCATCCATCCATGATAAAAGTGCATCCATCCATGATAAAAGTGCTCCATGCGGCTCTGCGGGGGTTAATAAAGGCCTTCTGAAGTGAAGCGACGCATTCGTGTAAGAAAAATATCGATATTTAAAATTTTATTGACTAAAATAAGTAGCTTCCGGCAGACGGAAGGCAGACTTCCTGTCACTTGACCTGACACATGACGTAATGACGAACGCGGAAGCGCAGAGGATAGAGCAAAACAAGACACCAGTCACAAATTAGAAGTCTAAAACGAGAATTTTTAAAGAGAAATGTCGGAGGAGCTTGAGTTTGTTGCCCAGCCCTGTTTGTTTGAACCGCGAGAGGCGTCTAAACTTACGATACTCCTGCATGCGTCACGAGTTACTCTTGTGGCGCAAGTCGACTTGCGTAGTGTGCGTATGGTTGTCTGCCGTAAAACTGGTAGATAAAAACTGTCAGTTTTAGCTGGTAGATAACAACATGCCACCAAGTTTCTTCTGCACCAAGTCCTGGAAGATACAGTGGCATCACCGTCACCTGGCTTGAACCCCATAGATAATCTCTGGTGGGGTTTAAAGAGGGCGGTTGCAGCAGCAAATCCAAGTATTTTACTGAACTGGAGGCCAGTGCTCATGAGGAATGGGCTAAAGATTCCTCAGAAACGCTGCCAGAAGCTGGTGTCTGGTTATACATCTCGTTTGCAGCAGGTCATAAGGAGTTCTGAAGATGCTTGCCATGAATGGGTTGAATAATTTTGAGTTCAATTTGGGGAAACCACTTGAAACATTTGTTGTTGAGCTATTTTAATTACTTTTGTTTGATTTGTTCATTGCAAACAGCTGAAAGTCTGTAAATTTAGCCAATAAACCTGATTTGCAATGGGGGTTGAATAATTTCGAATGTCTAAAGTAGACCATTAAAATATAAAGCATTACCAATAACTAGTAAGTTGAACAAATCGTGAAGGTCAGCAAAATGCTTAATCTACATTCAGTCTACATTCCTGGTAAGAATACGGAGTATAAACTTCAACATTCATTTATTCCCATCAATGAAAACACTTCCTTTTATACCAACAGGTCCGTCTCAGGGCGCTCCAAGTCAGTACCCAAACTACCCCCAGAGCCAAGGGCAGCAGTATTCAGCCTACAGACCACCACAGCCTGGACCACCACAGGGTCAGCCGCAGCGCCCCTATGCGTTTGACCAGGTGAGAAACCTCTCACAACGCTCATGTAGTCAGAGCATTTTTCCTAAAAATATCCACTTGAGAGCAGTAGCACCAGTGCCGCTGAGTTCTACAGATGGTGGCACCAGCACCTGATTTTCTAGCACTGGGGAAAATTTTATCTTAAAGTTAATTTAATCATAAAATTACTATTGTTTTGTGTTTAAAAAGTACAATTACCAATTTTTTTTACTGAAAATGTAACCGTAAAGCAGTAAGCTTGAATTGATATGCAGATAGAATTAACTTTTATTAACAATAGTAATGTGCAAAAACCTAATTTTTATTGCGGAAAAGATAAATATTCAGCTTTTATGTACCATTGTTGTTCTATAGTATCATAATGAAGTGACTGACAGCTTCAGTGATTATAAAATGAGTGCTCTTTAATAGTTTCCTGTGAAGTTTTAGTTTTTTATGAGATTTTGTGACCCTACTTTTATTAAGGATTGAAAATGGCTAATAAGTGCTCCTCTGCTGCCATCTACTGGTTAGAGTGGGCATTTCATGTTTTTTTTTTTTTTTTTTTTTTTTTTGTCTGATTGCCATAAGTGTTAGTTTTCCTACATCTTTAAACTTTTTGTTTTAATATCACATGGATATTTAGTGTGAAGCACTTGAAAGTCCTTTAAAGTGCTTGAATTTTACTCTCCAATGGTTGTACTGAAAAAACGTTCGACTATTTCTGCAACAATACCACGGTTACAGTTAGGGTTGATGCATTAAATCCAAGGTGAATGTGATTTGTGGATCTTTAACTTGTTTGTTCGTAGTACAATGATTTTCCTGGTTTCCACGTCAGCTCTGTTTGATCTGTTATCTGAGGTTTATCTGAGGTTTAGATCTCGCTGTGATGTTATTCATTTTGCGGCAAATCCAAACACTTTCTCACTGGATCTCCCAGCGATGTGTAGTAACAGTGTCGCGTGATCAAGATCGGCCCACGAGTAAACCTGTTCTTAGCTCAAGCGAGTAGCGTGATTTTTGTTCTGCTTTTGTTTCATTTGCCATTTTATGTTTTTCATATGCAACCCGAAATGGCAGCTCTCATCAGTTGGTCAATGTGACGGTGGCACCAGTGCGGCCGCTAAATAAAAGGTCGCAAAATGAGACCATTTGGTCGTAGTCTATTTAAAATGTGTTTATAAATACCCTGTTTAAATGAGAATTTGAGGTGTTTCCAGTGTGACTGTAATCTGCTGGTGGCATCATGTTAACTAATTTAGTCATTATTTCTTCTTGTTCTCTTTTGAATCATTTTTGTACTCACCTGTGATGACAACAACTCCTTTTCAAACATTTGTTTCTCACTCTCTTGGAATCCTTAAATATTTTGGATTAATTTAATCATCTCTTTTTTGAGATTTATGTCTTCAAAAGAAATAGAGAAACTAATGTTTTCAAGTGTAACACATGACTCTTTTCAGTAAAACAATGTCAATTGTCTTGTTAGCTGTGTTGCTTCACCTTGTGCCTTTCCTTACAGGGGCAGTATGGCAACTACCAGCAGTAGATGAGGAGGATTTGACTCTCCTGCCCTTGCGTCTCCCATTTGGAGCTGTGTGTGATCCGGTGAAGGGCTACTGCGCTCTCAAGATCTCTATACATCACCTATGAAGAGATGAATCTTCCCCCGCTAATGTAGACTGAACTCTTCATTCGGCCACAAGCATTTGAACAAACTGAACAATGATTTGCTCGATATCAGCACAGGTGATCTAATTGTGAAACGCCACAAAACTCAATTGACATAAAAAAAAAGAGAAAACGTTCATATTTTAAGAATTTCTTGTCAACTCTTATGTGCATTTTTAGGTTTAATAGAGAAGCAATTTCATAGCAGCAATGCCTTAAGTGAAACAGCTGCCTTATTTACAGCAACTTACAAAATCAGTGAAAATACGTAAACATACACACACACAGCAATGTTCATAAGCTATGGAACGTGTTTTGTTTTTATAATAAAATTCATTGTGTGTTGTTGTTGTTTTCTTCTCCTCTCCCGCAAATGTCAGAGAAGCAATAATGCTGAGGTGCGAATGAAGGCTAGCGGAGAGGGGAAAATGGTTTTATATTTCAGGTTCAAAACTATGCTATGATGTATAAATGTATTTTATGCTTTATCAAATAGAGCTCAGATTGAGTCCAGGTGTTGAACAGTAGCTCAAGTGTTGTCCCGTGTGCTTATTGACTGTATTGAATTTTTTTTTTCTTGTTGTTTTGTTTTTGGAGGTGGGACGTTCCATTTAAAATATGTATGTCTTGCTGAAATTTGATTAAAACGATCTGGTACTGTAGTGGTTTGTATTTAAGTCATGTTTGAATTATGGTGCAGTTTTTTTAGTTTTTTATTTATTTAGTGGACCTAAGAGTCTCAGTGAAATTGTCAAACTTGCTATCATAGCAGCAATTTGTCTTTTTAGGGTCTAGTATCTTGTAGGGAACCTGATTAGAGGGGGTTGCTAATGATGTTGTATCTTCAGTTAGCCTGTAATGTGTATGTTTTTGCTTCTCCAGTTCAGTTTAATGTGAGTGTGCAAGTGTAGAAGCTAAATCGAACATATTCAAGTATGGGCTACACATATGTGAGATGTAAAAAAAAAAAAAAAATAGATAGCTGATATAATTGACATTTTACCAATATATAAAAATAGCACTTAATTCCAGTGCAAACTGACATGCAAGTAAAACCAGGGAATATGCGCTCTCCAGCCTGTAGCTGTAACTCTTATTGTTTCTTGAAGAGTCTGAAGTGGATGTTGGCCAATGAGAAGACATCAGAAAAGAGACGTTTCATAAATTATTCAGCAAAATCAATAATGTTGGCTGTTGCGTATAGACCCAATGAAATCAAAATGAGAGCTTTATGGGTTTTAGCCTTGTGGTTATCTATATGCACTCCTAAACAATGACAAAATTTGCATTTAGAAGATAAATGCGTAATTTTTTCTCTTTCCCACAAATAATGTTACTTTTTTTGACTCATTCTGGATTTCAAATATCAGATTTTCTGTCCAATCAAATGCTCTCTAGAAGCTAAAGTGTCCCGCCCCCTACATTGTAAAATCACCTTTCCGATGTTGTTGTTGCTGAGCGAGAGAAACCAGCAAACAATGTGCATTGGATGAGAAGAAAATGGCTTGATAATATCTGCTAAATTATATACTAAACTAAATCTGACTAAAGCTAGTCACTTGTTTACTACACTGCTCAAAAAATTAAGGTATCACGTAAATCACACATTGGATCTCAATGAACAAAATATTCAAGTTGAACACCTTTACTTGTGTACATTGTGTAATTCGTTGAGAACAAAATTATGTGACAATGGTCAATTGAAGACAAAGACAAAATTAACACATTGAGGGCTGGTTTCAATAATCACACCAAAAATCTAAGTAAAAAAAAAAATATCGAAATTGCAGGCTGATCCACCTTGCATGAAGTCTCCTGGATAGCCTGTGGTGCTACTTGGCGGCTTCGACTTGGCAGGTGAAACCAGGGGGACGACTGACTGAGACAGAGCTGTAGACGGTGGAGACCCAGGCGGAGCTGAAGTGCCGATGAGACCGGGCGACAGTGAAGTCCTGTGAGGTCCTGGAGACGAAGGCAGAGCCGCAGGGGCGAATGGCCGAGGTGAAACCAGGGTGCAGGAGGACTGAGATGAAGCCGGGGGAAAGCGGAGCCCGACGGAACTAAAGAGGTGAAGGGACGAGTCGCAGACGAAGGCCCTGAAGTCCATGGCGAAAGCAAAGAGACAATTGACCAAGGCAGTGCCAGAGGGATGAGGAAGCCTCGTGGACCCAGGTGGAGCTGACCGTTTAACTGGCCGAGGTGGAGTTACAGGTTTGGAAGTTCTGGGCGGAGCTAGAGGGTCGACATTCCAGGGCTGAGCAGGCGCACCAGAAATCCAAGGCGGATCCACAATGCTCTGGACAGGCAGCGTAGGAGGACACAGGACTGATATGAGACAGGGCTGAAGGACTGCAGTGCGGACTGAGGGTTCAAAATGGCCTACCTGGCCAATACTGGACAAATACACAGTCTAATACACAGCCTCCTTGGTCGATGCATCAAAGACATCAGTGAACTGTTGCTGGCTGATAAAACAGGCAGTGTGCTGACACTTGCACTCTCTACCAATTTTATCAGGGGTGCTGAGTTCAGTGCACTTACATCCACTTTGGCAGAAGGGACAGGGCTCCACTCCATCCCCTACGTATTCCACCAGTATATTCGGGCTCCGGACGAACATTGGTGCTGGCATCGTGGCATGCTCAGGCTCTTTGTCTGCGGTGGGCTCTGGCTTTACGTCCACTGGGCTGGTGGCAGCGGGTGCTGTGGGTGTGCTGGACTCCTACTCTCTCGTGCAGATGGTAAAGGGGGATCCATTATGAACTCCAAAAGCGTGCCTTGAGGACCGTCTTGTGATGTGATTTTTTAATTAATCATAACATTTATTTTTCTTTTAGGATTAACAGTTATGTTCTTTTGAAACCTAAATGTCCCCAAACTTTGGGCCAAAGTCAGTGTGTGTCTGAATTATATCTGAATATAACAAAAGGGGAAATAAAACTTGACATATGTCTAAATATAAACTCATGAATTTGAATAGCAAGGTTAAGGAATCAAGAAATCAGGATTTGCTTTTACCTAGTAACAGAAGGGTTTGTTGAATTATACATATGAAGAGCCAATCATATTCTATAAAAATGGTTGTATTCTTTTTGCCGGTGAGATTCTCTCTGAAATTGGTCTGAGATCCTCCGCCCGTGATTAAAGCATATTCAAAGGCATTGTGGTGTTTGATTATTGATGCCCAGCAGGATAGACACTAGAGATCTTCTTTTCTGAAGTTATAGTGTTTAGTGGAGCAAGTTAGTGGAACACTAAAGACCTTATTCTCAAGTGATATTGTTCAAAAACGTTGAGACGTCGACCGACTCGAGGCCAGCTGTCGACTGTAGACGCAGTGCTAGAGTATAAATATTATTAAGTGTCGGCTGTAGACACCCCAGATAAACTTAAGTCAGGTGCGTAGGGGAAAATTACTACAGTCTCTAAAACACACACAGGCTGTCTTCATCTGGAAGAGGTGTTAGTGAGGCCAGGAGGGGGCGCTCACCCTGTGGTCTGTGTGGGTCCTAACGCCCCAGTAGAGTGACGGGGACACTATACTGTCAAAGAGCACCGTCCTTCGGATGAGATGTTAAACCGAGGTCCTGAGTCTCTGTGGTCATTAAAAATCCCATGGCACTTCTCGTAAAGAGTAGGGGTGTAACCCCGGTGTTCTGGCCGAATTCCCTCCAATGGCCCTTGCCAGAGCCATAGAGAGAAAGAGTTGCGACACTCCCATAGACCTCCGTTGTAAAAAATGGCGGCACTTTTAACCGCCTACTTCCGGGATTTGAAGATCGGATTAGTTCCAAACACTGTCATTTGGGCGTTGGACACCATTCACTTACATTGCTGCGCGTCGAGTTGTTCCAGAGGTAAATTGCTGAAATATCGACCTCTTTTGAATTGTCAACTGTCTATATTGTATCAGAGGCCCTTTGCGATGCTTATACTGGTCTTCATTTGTACATGCACAGCGTAATTATTTATATTTTATGTTGGTTGTTTCAACCAATTTTCAAGCACTGCCTGCTAGCTAACGTTAGTTAGCTAGCGCGACTTCGTCAGCTAAGAGTTCGGTAATGAATCGCTACCACCTTTATAGCAACTTTTATTTAATTAAATTTTTGGGGGATATACTAACTTTTCATTATGTTTTGTTGTCTTGAGTGAAGCGGCTTGTGAGAACAATGCTGGACCTCTAGGATTGTTATGGCCATCACCAGTCCTGTCTGTTTCATGGATCACCTGCCCCTGGTTTTTGTTTTTCTTGTTCACACACACTCACACAAGCACACATTTTTGTTGTCTGCCATTGTTTAATAAAAAATATTTTATTTGAAAACCTTCATTTGTATCAGCCAATGCGTAATTGATGTCTCAATAGCTGTAACAGAAGTTACAAGTGTTTTGTTAGTTAATTGCTTAAGTTACTTGCTACCCTTACTCTTAGCCTACTCTGTACACTAACCCAGAGCCATAGAGAAAAATCTTCACTCTGCACTATATACCCAAACATAAAAGCGTAAATTCGTTTTTAATCTGTTATAGTTTTGATAATATGTGTATGGCTTAATCTTAAAATTATATTCTTAGTCTTAACATGATCATGTTTCACGTTGTGGTCCTGGGGGATGGCCACTTTCATGATGAGCTAGCTTCCTTTTAACGAATTCTGAATGGACCGCCACGGCAGACCTCTTTGCGTGATCACGAAGGTAGGCTAATGGCTGAATCGGAATTTATAAGCAAAATCACGGGAATCAATAGCCTAATACAGCCCAGTTGTGCTAAAATAAATATCATGAGACGTCCATCATCAGATGAATGATATGGAAAAGTTAAGTTAGAGCCGTTAAAGCCAGTGCTACTACCCATGCGAACATGAACACTAAGCTTTTCCCTCCAAAAATATAGCCTAAAACTTATCTCCAAATGCAAAACTGACATTAACAAAATGCAATAATGCTATAACAGCTGAAAAAGTACTTGGGTGTGTGTTTTATTTTATATTTACCGTTCAATAATGCAATCGCTGCTGTCTGTCCCATAGAAGAACATGACAGCCAGCGTACGTTTTGGAACTATTGGGGCTTACATGAACCACGTGACAGCCATAGCGGCGACATCAAAGAGTGTCGCAACTCTTTCTCTCTATGGCTCTGGCCCTTGCCAATTATGGCCTCCTAATAATCCCCTTCCATTGAATTGGCTCTATCACTCTCTCCTCTCTCCACTATAGCTGGTGTGTGGTGAGCGCACTGGCGCCGTTGTACTGTGGCTGCCATCGCATCATCCAAGTGGATGCTCACACTGGTGGTGGTAGAGGAGAGACCCCGACATGAATGTAAAGTGCTTTGGTTGTACAGTAGTACATATGAAACGCACTATATAAATGCCAAATTCATTCATTCATCAAAATAGACACAACGGTACAGATCCAAGAAGTCCTGTGTGCTCCTCGAGAGAGAGAGCGATCCCCCTGCGAGAGGCTACTGCCGCTAGATCCATATGTTAGGTCCGTTCTTCTGTCATGTACGGTTGTGGCAAAGATGGGAAAAGCTGGATCTAATTGCTGTCAGCAATGATTTAATTAATTTCACACTCAAAAACAAAACACTCAGGGAAAAACATGAACTGAACAACCGGTAAAATGCAAAGAGAACGAATAATGAACTGAACAAATTCAGGATTTAAATACAAAACAAAAAATCAATCAAATGAACTACAGGTGCAAATCATAATCAAATAATCAAAGAGAAGCCATGGAAATCAACACACACACAGGAAACAGAACTGAGACATGTGCAAACCCATCCAAAACAATCACACAAACAGATCCCATTGTTACATGTATATTGTTAAATTCAGAGAGTTGTGTATGTACAATATACACTTATTTGAATTTTGAGACTGACAGAGACAGCAACACAGAACAGAGCCAGTCATACAAGTCTCCTCATAAGACATGGTCGTCCAGTGTCGAGGTTACACATGGTCATGTTGGAAGACAACATCTGTATTGCAAACCCCTCCATGTTGCTGTTGTTTTTCGTTGTTGTTGTTGTTGTTGTTTTTTTTGGTGTAGGATTTACAATGCAATGTCATTACCATAGAAACCAGTGCAGATATTCCAGGAAAAAAAAGAGTGCCACAGGACACACTCTTCTGGACAGTCAATCATTTAGATCAGATTTCAATGAGATACATAAATAATCAGATTTGGACCAACAGTGTCTAAGTTAGAGGATATTTAACGTCTGCATTGTGATTAGAGGGTTAGAAACAGCAAAAATAAGACAGCAACCAAAAATAAAATCTCTGTTCACGAAGTGTGCTGTCATGAAGATCAACACAGCTTCCGTTCATCTTACTCAATATTCAGACAATTATAATTCACTGCACCTCTCAGGGCAAGACTCAGTGGGAATGACTGCAATCATTGCTGGAAGGCAGAGTATTCCCCCTCTCTCTCTCTCTTCTTTGTGTTTCTGTCGTTCTCTCTTTATGACAGAGGGTTGTGAGAGGAGTGAGGGGGAAATGCAGTTCTCTGCACACTTTAATTGGAGATGTGTCACACTAAATAAATAGTGTGAAAGCAACCAGCAACCAGAGGCTTGAACTGGTGGCCCAGGGGGAGCCAGCAGCTTTATTGGGCCGCAGCCACACTGCCACGGGCCACAGAAGTGAGGCTACGGTAACACCAGTGCACATATCTGCAGTTGCCATAACCAGAACCTTTTTTTAACATGCTTATTTTACTTATTATTCTAACTATACATTTACATGGATACACTTATTATGTGCCGATGTGAGAGACATGGGCTTGAATATCTACTCAGAAATAACACACTGTGAATGAATCCACACAAAACATGTTCATATTAAAGTAAATGATCTAATCAATACTTTAAAATGTATCTTTACCCTGACTTTACTGTATCATACAATTACCATTTTCTATTTTTATGCAGTATAAATATGTAAATAAATATCTTAACATATATCAATGTTTTTCAAAAAGCATCAAAACCTTCACCTTGAATCTTCTCTAACACAAGAATGCAGTAACTCTTCATTGAGTTGAGTCAGTGTGTCCTGTAGGGGGAGTTAGAGAACTTCTAATAAACCTTCTATGAACATGTTTCATGGGTTTCACAAACCTGATAACAGCTCTGGAAAAATGTGTGACAATGACGGCTATCATATCGTATCACTATAAACACAAATGGGGGCAAGTTAACAGTGATTTTGACTTCAACTTGATGAAAATGCTGTGTTCATGGTGACAGAAAATTCAGCAATACGAAACATAATGCACAGCCAAAGACGTTTTTTTGCAAGTGTTTAAGTTATAGACTGACAAATTTGAATTGAATGTGAACTGTACACCAGTGATAGAGTGGTGCAAAGAAGACCATTTTTGAACTTTTGCTGGGTGCATGTTCGTTCAGGCTTAGTACATTTATTATACATGATGTAGATTTTATGTTGACACTCTCAATGTTATAGCAGCATTTTTGGTGCTTGATAAATAAGGAATTCAATCAATACTTTTTAAACATTTAAAATTTTCAATGTTTATATAAGTTTATTTGCTGTGAGTGTTTGATGGAGAGACAGAGCATGAGATTGAGTATTAGTTACAGTGTAGTGAAGATGGTGTCCTTGATGTGAATCTTTGAGCCAGAGGATGATGGGATGTCAGGATCTGATGTGTTATGTGTTAAAGAGAGAAAGAGGATGTTACAACACCTATATGCATAGACATAAGCTGCCATTAGTCTATTTAATACACTGCACAGAACTTATAACAAATTATGGTAATCAGGTTACATGTAGCCAACATAGCATGACATTTAAAAAAAATATTTGTTTTTCAATATATATATAAAACTTGTATGAATCATCATTAGTCTGTTTCATTCAGCATACATGTCACTTACAAGCTGCATTATGAGCTTCACTGAGGGCAAGTTGAGTTCAGTACAGTAGGCTATATCCCTTTTTTTTCCACAAATGTCATTTTTACCAATGCAATTTATTTGCATCAAATACCAGTTTATAAAAGAAAACATTCGAAGGGCACATTTGAACAGAGGAAACATTTTTAATAACTCTGGTCTCATTTTACATTAATATTTTATTCAGTGGCAGCCATGTGTGTATGTTTGCTATAATAAGTATGGATATTGGCCAAGAGCAAAGTTAAATATCCGTTTGAGATGCTTTTGTCCTTGAATGGAGCAGTGAGGGAACTCAGCGTGGAGTGTTGGTGAATCCTCTAAATAGCCCTCGGCAAAAGAAAGCCTGATTAACATGCCAAGAACCACTCCAGCTATCACTTACCAACTGTTTGTATTTATAGTTCCTGTCTGTGTGTGTTTGTGTGAAAAAGAGCTTGAGAATTTTCTGGCTTTTGATAGTGTGTTGTCCTGCTGTGTGTGTTACTGTGGCTCAGTCCTCGCCGCTCCCAGCGGACAGGAGGTGTGTATGTTTGTTCTAGAAAGAGTGCGGCTACATCTCACTCAAGGTCAAACAGTAATACAGGTCAGGATTGGAGAAGAATGCTATCGACTGCTTTGCTATCCCAAAGGTAAAATGTTTGAATATTAGATAAACTTTCTCTTTTTTATGTGAATTCATAAGTATTAAAGAAAAAAATTAAAGCTTGTAGTTGAAAAAAAAAAAAAAAAAAAATCCACATTGAATCCAAAATGGCTGACCTCTGTCAGTGAGTAAAACTGATTCACCACTTTAGTCAGAGAACTACAGAGGTAGAGTTATGCCTAATGGCTGATAACTGATGTCTGTGCCAATATATACAGTACAAGCCAAAAGTTTGGAAACATTACTATTTTTAATGTTTTTGAAATAAGTTTCTTCTGCTCATCAAGCCTGCATTTAATCGATCAAAAATACAGAAAAAAAAAACTGTAATATTGTGATATATTATTACAATTTAAAATAATTGGTTTTCAATTTATTATACTTTAAATTATCATTTATTTCTGTGATGCAAAGCTGAATTTTCAGGATCATTACTCCAGTCTATCACATGATCCTTTAGAAATCATTCTAATATGATGATTCATTATCAAAGTTGGAATCAGTTCTGCTGCTTAATATTTTTTCATAACCTGTGATACTTTTCTAGGATACTTTGATGGATAAAAAGTAAAGAAAAAAAAAGAAAAAAAAGAAGCTAGAAGCTTTATTTGGGGTCATTAATTTTTTTTCTTTCTTTTTTTGAAATAAATCAATACTTTTATTCAGCAAGGATGTGTTAAATTGATAAAAAGTGATAGTAAAGAAGATTTATATAATTAGAAAATATTTTTTTTATTTTGAATAAATGCAGTTCTTTTTAACCTTTTATTCATCAAATATATTAGGCAGCAGAACTGTGTCCAACACTCATAATAAATCAGAATATTAGAATGATTTCTAAAGGATCATGTGATAGACTGGATGTCACATGTGACACTGAAGACTGGAGTAATGATGCTGAAAATTCAGCTTTGCATCACAGATATAAATGATAATTTAAAGTATAATAAATTGAAAACCAATTATTTTAAATTGTAATAATATATCACAATATTACATTGTTTTTCTGTATTTTTGATCAAATAAATGCAGGCTTGATGAGCAGAAGAAACTTCTTTCAAAAACATTAAAAATAGTAATGTTTCCAAACTTTTGGCCTGTACTATATATATATATATATATATATATATATATATATATATATATATATATATATACAGTATTTATATATTATTATTATTATTATTATTATTATTATTATTGCCATGTTCAGCATGTTAAGTGCCTCAAAAACCATGAAAGGTAAGATAGTTATAATAATATGCTTAGAACAACAGTAGGGCCCTTCTCACTTTCAATGTCTGGGCCCTAATAAATTAAACTTTTTAAAATATTTTTTTTACTAAGGTTATCCCATTGTCCTTCCAAGAGTCTTTCATTTCCACATTGAAATTAAATTAGAACTATAGAGTATATGAGAAATATTGAGTAAACTTTATTCTTGCAAAGCACCTCCCATTTTATCTATGTGAAGCACATTTACAATAAACCTTCCCTATTATGTAAACACTTCATATAGAACCCATTTACTGCAGCAGTTTTTAACAGGTTCATGCAAATTTGTTACCATTTCAATATACTGCAATTTTCACCCCAACCCTGATTGGATTGTGGATACAATAGCTCTGGCTTATAGTTCGCCGGAATATGGAGTGTCCTGAAGGTGTTCAAGCCTACTCTATTAGGGGGATGGGTTCCTCATGGGCATAGGATGTCTATGGAGGACATTTTCTCAGCAGCTGGATGGGCTTCCCCAAACACTTTTGCCAGATTAAAAAATCTGGACGTTTCTTCACTAGCTTCTCGTATACTCTTGGTGCAAGAGAGCAAGTTTTACGTTGTGTATCCCATATAAACTGCATGTAATCTACAGCTAGTTGTTTTCTTCTTAAGTATTGCCTTAGAACAGGGGTTTCCAAACTCTGTCCTGGAGGGCCACTGTCCTGCAGAGTTTAGCTCCAACCCCAATAAACACACCTGAACCAGCTAATCAGTGTAGTAAGACTAATGCTGCATCTCAATTCGCCTAAGTCCTAATGTACTCTTTTTGTGAAGAAAAAGTACATACTTTTGAGTGTGTAGCAGAAGAGTAGACAAACTTGGGACATACTATCACATCATATAATTGCGTCTTTAATGGTTGCTCTCTTTCGCTTAGTTACACGCATCCTTTCACAAAAACTGACCTGTCAATCATCTTGTCAAAGATAAAAATCCTCCACATTTCATTCCAGAAGCACGTTCATCTGCGGAGACTCTCCTCATGCATAACAATGCATTTAAAAGTTAATGGCTAAACGGATCTTTATAAAAGCTCACATTGTTTTTGCAGATGAAATATAACACGGATAACATAAAATAAATATTTTTTTTTTCCAGGTTAGACTTCGATTAGTCACTCAAACTGGTTAGTCACTTTGATTGGTCATGCATATCCGCCATGTTTTGTAGTTTTTTAACACTGTGTTTGTAGTTCCTCCACCAAAGCTGCAATGGGTTGTGGGCAATATTAGCCATTACAGTGAGCACGGATCCATACTACGAAAATCTACCGGAAATAGTAGACCATCCAGGGACTTTTGACATACTCTTTTCAACAAACTATGCTTTGGGACACACTTATTCTCACATACTAGGACGAATAGTATGGACTAGTGATGTAGTACTCGAGTCCGGTCTCGGACTCGAGTCCGGTCTCGAGACCGATTTCTGCTTTCTCGGACTCGACTCGGACTTGTTCCTTCAAAGACTCGGTCTTGACTCGGACTCAGCATAGGCGGTCTCGTCCCCATCACTAGTCCACTAGAATACATACCACTAGAAAATTTTATTTGCTCTGAATGTCCTAACTATGATTAAAAAAGTCAGGGTGGGCTTAACATGTTGATGACAGAGCAGCACTGTTGAAGCAGTTTAGAAAAATAGGCAGAAGATGATGCATGTGGTGGGGATTTTTTTAATAATAGTAAAAGCATAGTCCATATTAAGACGTTAAGACTGCTCCTCTAAACAATTCCCAATCTAGCTTAGTCTGTAGGCCTAACTGTTGATTATTAACTGGGGTGATATTAAATCATGAATATGAAAACTGACATGTTTTTATGGTCTTGGTCTCGACTCCTAAAGACTCGGAAGGGGTCTCGCCCAGGGTGTAATTCAATGTAGAACCGCCACTGCTAGTCTCCCATAGCCAGAGCTTCAGACTGACAGCAGAAGATCTGGACTCTATTGCAGCTTTTCTTGGCCAAGGATCGCCCAAGAGGACGTTTGACTGACATGTAACACAACCAATCACAGTTCGTTATGTTCCGCGTCATGTGTAGGGACATGTCAATATAATGTCGATGTCCCTACAATAACAGACCGGCGTGCATCTAATAAATTATTCAAGAACATTGTGCGAGTTTACTGCGACAATGGTGCCGCTAACTTCACATACTTTTGAAAATCCTGCGTTTAGTTGACCCTGGTAAGCGTTTAGTGTCACGGTTGTAAACACAACGGCTTTCTTCTTCCACGAGGGGTGTTGGCATCACAGCATTTGTTTCCAGGCGGACGGATAAAGAATGCGACACGCACGTCTCCCAGACATCCTGTAGAATTCAACCAATCAGATAGCGACTTCAAAACTCCTGAAGTGTTTCCAGAAAAGTGTGCTATATGCATGAGACGTCTGAGGCTGAGACTAACACCTAGCCTGCTCTGTGGCTGTGGACTGCTCTGCTGGTGACATGTTTTTGCCGCTTTTTTCTAATGCTGTTTGCGGCAGCAGTTAGTCCCCTGAGATAGCATTGTTCATCTACGGTTGATATTGTGTTAGTGAACCGGGATTCACTGCTTCCTTTTCACTGTCACTGTAGAGGCGCCGCTTGAGCAGTATTATTCAGATAACTTCAGAAAAGTATGATTAAGTTCAGAGATTCACCACTTCTGTCACTTGAAGTACTCACACGCTTACAGCGGCTGTGTAGGCGCCACCCCCCTCCCCTCCTGGGTGTGGTGTTTTTTAATCCAGTCCCCTAGTGTGTAACAAGGGGCACCAGTGCTGCCAGTGCTTAGCCAACCCATTGAACACTGGTGTTCAACTAGGTCTGGTAGACATCACTGCTGTGTCTGTAGCACTGGAGATATACTGTCATTAGATACTGTATGTGATGTTATGCAACTTGTTACAATAGTTGTATCATTAGCGTGTTATTTCCTACTGTGAGACACCTTGCTTAGGGCCATTAGCTCCACATTTGCTGTAGCACCCATCACAGTAACACGCCGTGATTTGACACATTCCCCATAGCATTAGTTCTGATGCAACATTGAGAGACCAATATTGAAAGGGAATGTCTCCAGTTCCTGACGATAGGCAAAACACTATCTTTGTGTTCCAGGGACCAGTGTCCCAGCTGAAAGAATTTTCTCCACAGCTGGAGACAATGTTCCAGCTCAAAGTTGTTGCCTTCTGCAAACAAATGACAGTTTCCAATGAGTTACTTTGAGCCTGCTGTTAGTCCAGTGTTAAGCCAGTATTATTTTCCCTTAACTGTTTATAGACTTGCAGCCTCCATGTTACAGCTAATGTTTTGAGATTTAAAATGTATGTTTTATCGTAAATATAAAACAAACGAACCCTGTTTGAACAAGGCATGCAAATGTTCTGACTTTGAATACAAATTATGGTATGCATTTTAAGGAGTTTGAAGGAGTGAATCGAGCTGATGCTTCTAAATCACAAAAACATCAACTGGAAGGTCTAATACTTAATTGGCTGATTGTATGCACTGATTCTTAAGGACAAACTAACTTTATTCACCATCAAAGCAATACCATTGATAAGATTCCCTTACATAAGAGGGCCTCTCCATTTCTGTCAGCAAGTACAATTTCATCAATGAGGTAGTAACCAACATGTTGAGCAAAGGCTTTATATAATCTTCTGTTTCCTCTTGGGCAGCGCCAGTAGTCCTTGTACCAAAAAGTATGGCAGTACCCGTCTCTGTGTCCAAAACTCCAAAACTCCTCTCAACAATTTCCAATGCCACAGGATATTCTAGAGTCATTGTATGGAGCAACTATCTTCAGCACTTTAGACCTTAAAGATGAACTGAACTGAAAATATGAGTAAAGGTGATATAACAGATGTATTTTATTTATTCTCATTGTTACAATTATTAAAATGGCAGAATTTGTTAAAAGGGATAAAATGGTACGTTGAAAATGTTGTTGTTGTTACACGGGCGCCGCCATGTTGGATTTCAGCATTCCACTACGTCACTGGCATGGTAAGCTACTCTGTTGCTAACCAACACAAGCAGAGCAGCCATAGCATGTACATAGTCTGAGGCTAGCTGACATGGCTGAGGAAACAGAAACCAACAGGTCTAGGGGGGGTTCATACTGTATTGCCCCTGGCTGTAGTAATGAATGGTATAGGGCTAAGGCAGCTGGGGTTACGATACATTTTCACAGGCTACCTTTGACAAGGAAACCAGGCTTTATAGACAAAACTGTTCAACAAAACTGAGACTGACACACTCGGCATTCATTGAAATTGAGTCACAAAACCAAGCTAGATAGCCTACCAAACGATCCAACCTAGGTAAAGGGCTAGCAGCTAAACACGTTGGAAGCACTTTTGTCAAACTCCACAAGCTAGCCACCACTCCGACCATATAAACTGTATAAATAAATCATGAATCCGACGATATCACAGATCGATAATAATGCGTTTACTAGCAGCTAACTAAACCGCAGCAGGTCTGTCAACAGAATCCAATGTCCCTCTCTACTCACCCTGAAGCTAGCTGATGTTCATCGTGTCAGGAAACATTGTTGATGCAGGGAGTTCAACTCGCAGAACGTTAGCTGCTAGGTCCATAGTAAGAGGTATCTGTGTAGTAACCGGCCATACAGTATTTTGATTTTAACATTTTGCGTGCAGCTAACTTAACAAGCAATCCCATTGGATGAATTCGTCCAATCACATTTGCCATTTATCTGCCTCGACTTTCTAAAACGCACAGTACCTCAACCATATGTTTTAGTATTTTTCTCTAAATGCACACGACATATATAAGCAGTCTCTATTTAATAAAATGCATAATGTGCTTGTATACAATAAATGAGAGTGCATGACAGGCTACAGCCCTCCAACCTCCCACCACATTTCCCTCTTATAACACCATGAACCACTATTGCTCCATTAATAATTGACTATGTACATTGCAAATACAATCTGGATCATACCTGCATTACTTTTATTTCGTGTAATTTACAACGTAACGGCGTTGCATGCTCGTAGTTTCTTTTGCGCTTGATCAGTGAGGTGATACAGCGCGCGCCGCTGCATTTGCGCCTGCAATTGAGTGTGCGCTACGAGAACAGGATAACGGCTGACATGACAAGAAAGTCCGTTTTTCTGAGGTGAAAAACTTTATTTCAGCGTACACTTATGTCACTGCCTGGTAGTTCCTATTGTGCTGGGTTTTCTGAAGTAGTCATGATTCGCCTCTCATAACATAACATGCTCTAAACACGCACGCAGAGTGGAAAAGGAGGCGCAGGGAGCAAGGATCACAAATTTGAACTATATCGATATATGCGATATGGTCTAATTCCATATCGCATTTCAAAAATAAATGTTCCAGGTTGACCTCTCTGCAACAGATCGATTCCGGTGCAGTGTCCATGCTCCGGCAGCGCCCGCACCCACACCAGTCACTTCCCCCCAAACGATCCTGTTCTGTAGGTGGAGCCTGAAACTGATCGTCCTCCTTGTGGTGGTAGTCAGGTACAACTGGCCTGTACCTCACAGGCTCAAACGCGTAACCAAAATGACTCATTTTCGTGTGTATAGGACCTGCAGCTGCAGCTGCCTATATGCCTTCGCAGGTCTTACCATTCCAGTGACGTCATCAGAATTGCCAGCGTTCTTATACTAACAAACGCAATTTTTGTGTTGCTTAAAAAAAAGCTATATTTATATTTTTAATTTTTTTTTTTTGTGTAATTTACTTTTAATTGTCATAAACAACACGTTATCAATGTTGATTTTTTCAGTTCAGTTCATCTTTAAATCTGCATACTGGCAGGATGGACTGGATGAAGACAGCTTCATTTGTCACCAGAAATGCTCAATTTGGATTTGTTCACCTTAATAGTAATTAATAGTACAGAACCTTGAATAAAACCTTGAATACATGCAAAAATTATAGTACTTATACCGCCGTTAATCCTCTTTTTGGCATCAAAAAACACAGCTGGATTTGGTACAGTGTTTTTGATGCCAAAAAGAAGATGAATGTTGGTACTACTATTGGTAGTCATTTTTGTATATAGTCAAGATTGTAAATATAGTTTGTTAGCAGATTAGCACCAAGCACATGTTGATTATCTGTTTGTTTGTGTGCAAAGTTTTCCATGTGTGTGAGGAAACATCACAACTATTAGCAGGACCAAGACCAAAAGGATTAATTATCTTCATTCATCGATCCTTTTAATCGATTATTCGTTGTGGATTGTTCATGGACCGATACAGGTTCATCATTACCGTACTTAAGGACTGTTTTGGCTTGATGGTGGACCGTATTCCAACCTCTATCATCTCTGAGTTCTGCTCACGGCTCGCATCGCATAATGTGGCCTTGTCCAGGAAGCTTGTGACAATCAAATTGACAGGAAAGACTCGCACTGTGCGTGTTACACCTGTTTAGGACTACAGTATGCACATGTGGCCTTACTTTACCCAGTCTTAGAGACTTGCGCTGCCCTGATCCGAACAGGGTGAGCCTTCTGAGGAAGATCTCAATGAGTCAGAGAAGGGTGGGGAAACCACTCTTCCGAGCACGCCGCCAGAAGCCACCCCGGTGGCATTCTGCACAGCAGGGGGTTTGTTTATTGCTGTCTGTCGTCGGGCTACTGCTAGTCTTGGCCTTCAATGGCTGGTAGACAGTCTGTGTCAAACATCTATCCGTCTGGATAGTAATTTTTTTGCCCAAATATCCTCTTTGCCAAAGGTGGTGATTCCAGCATTTCAGGATTGCAACGTGACAAAGACCTGGGAAAAGACCTGGCATTGGTGGAACCTGGCAAGATGGAACAGTCTTTGCCTGCATTCCTGGCCCCAGAGACGAATCTGAGGTTAAACTCTGCAACACAACTGTCACACAAACAGCCAAGAGTATCATCACAGATCTTGTACATGGCCTATTAACCCCAGGGACAAAGGGCCAGAGCACAGAATTCAGTTTTGCTTCTGTTGGCTTACGTGGCAGTTCTGGCTGCAGTGCTGGCTGACGGTAGCAGCGCAAAGACATCTGTGGTTGAACCTGTCTAAAAACATGGGTAAGGATTTCTTTATTTTCTTGACACACCTATGTCCCCAGACTGACTTTTCAGATCAGTGGTTGAAGCCATACAATCGGCGGCGGATCATCCTCATTACACTACAGGGCAGAACACAGCATGGGCCAGGGCATGTCTCACCGTCATCGCTCCCCAGAGCCGCAGCGACCCCAAGGGCAAAGAAGAAGAAGCAGGGGTAGCAATAGGCTTTCCTCACAATGTTCGGAGAGAAGTGGGGCCGGTGATAGCTTGCCCTGCCCCACTCCTTCAAAATTCATCTCACATCAAGCAAGGGATTTGTTCCACAAAGGACAAATAAACTGCCTACAATGTGTTACCACAATCCAGAGCATGTTAGCAAAGTCAATGGCGTCTTAAAGGGCACCTATTATGCAAAATTCACTTTTACATGGTGTTTGAACATAAATGTGTGTTGGCAGTGTGTGTCACAACCACCCTATAATGATAAAAATCCACCCAGTGCTTTTTTAAAAAATCCCCATAAATCATAAGCACTGCCTCAGAACAAGCCATTTTCAGATTCGGGGCAATGTGACGTACTTTTGCACAAGCCCCGCCCATGACTGTTGACTGACACTGCAGTTTTAGCGTAGACCCACCCTGAGTGAGCTAAACACAGTCCGCTATTGTTTCGACAACAGAGCAGCTATAGACACAATGTAAGAATGAACACAGCAGTCTTCATTTACTCTCGTTGTCACTCAAGGATGGTTATGTACTGTTCGTGATCCAGCTTACAGTCTCCGGAGATAGGCCTAGCTTTACTGGTCACTGATCACAGCAGAAATTAAAGTGAGAGCGCGCACTTTATAACAGCTCGTCGAGTCATTTTACGGATATAAAGTTTACCCGTTTATAAAGGACCCACTGAAAAGGTGTGAATATATTTGTTTACTGTCAGTTGTAACGAGTCTTTTGTGTAATTTGCTGAGTATGTTGATGATAATGAAAGGGAGAGAGAGACAGTTTATGGATAAGACTTTAATGCGCACTTCTTATACGGTGTTTATTCAGCTCTTACAGTGATTTTCTGGCGTAAAACTAACGCTTCATCTTTTGTGTGATGTACAATAAACTTCATATTTTTGGCCATCATTCGGACGGGGTCCGATACAACAGGCTTGTACTAATAGTGGATAAAAGCAGATGACTAATACGTTATTACCGTAATTAAACTAAACTATACCTGTTCTAGCTCCATACAGTATATATTCTCTGACTCTGTAGGCATTATTGTCCGACTCCTGGTCGAAATGAACACCGCTACTGAGAGTTTCTTTTCTGATATTATCATTCCATGAGATGAGATTGTCCTGACACTGAGCGCGAGCTTGTGAGGCTCCGCAGATTGTCCTGACACTGAGCGCGAGCTTGTGAGGCTCCGCCCTCTGTGCTGGCAGCAGCAGCAGCTCATTTGCATTTAAAGGGATACACACTAAAAAAGCGTTTTTCTGAGCCCCAAAAAGTGACAATTTAAACATGCTGTAAAAAATTACCTGTTGGGTATTGTGAGCTAAAACTTCACATACAGACTCTGGGGACATCAGAGGCTTATTTTACATCTTGTGAAAAGGGGCATAATAGTTGCCCTTTAAATATAAATGCTGTAGAGTGTGTTAGTGTGGGCGTGCATTGTCTACACTGGGCGTAGTTGGGCCTGGTCGTAGGTTTAGTTGGTGCAACAGATGTGAATATTTATCGGAAGGCTTGGATTTAGCTAAGCCCAGCGTAGAGCTGACTCTCAACTTTTTTACGTCCAGCTGGTGCAACCGGCCCCTGAATTGCTGGTGGGAGTGGCAATGGATGCAATCTCAAGCCTCAAGGTGGTGACCACAGACATGTCTCTATCAGGATGGGGTGGCATACTGTAGGTACGAGCATAATGGGACGACTCTCAAGAGCCACCAGTACAATAGGGCTTGGGCGTCGTGACGTCATACTTGGCGTGGCGGCCATGTTGATGGCCTTGCGAATGTAAACATACAGCAAGTCGAACGAGGAGAAGCAGAGTTGGGAGAAAGAAAAGAAAAAAAAAGATGTTAAAGTCCCGAAAAGGATGTGGAATTTACGGGGATATGTAAAATAGGGAAGCCAGGGACTGGTATGTGGACAAAATCGGCAAAAAAGTGCAGTTAGTAGCTGTCAACCCTCCCGTTTTTTCCGGGTTTCTCACGTATTTGAGCTCTTTTCCCGCTGTCTTCCTGTTTTAGTATTTCCCTGTAAATTTCAACATTCATCTTTCTGTTGCTATCCCTCTGCTGACAGCAAAAATTCGTACTACAAAACTGCTGCATTAACTAAGCGAGTTGTGAAGCTAGGTCTAACGTGACTTTGCTTAGAGCAGATTGGCGTGAAATCGTGCTCTCACAACAACTACGCTGTTATCTTAAAAAGGCTAATATCTCGATAAGGTTGCCTTCAAGTAAGCAAAACGATGCTTTGAAAACATCTGTTTCGCTGGAAGGGCAAGGGGGTAGCAACAGGTCCGATGGAAGGGCTAACGTTAATGTTATGAGAGTAAGTTATTAAAATACGGGATATTTTACAGGAAGATTTGTCCACATACCGGTCCCTGGCTTCCAAATTTAACGTATCTCGGTAAATTCCACATCCTTTTCGGGATTTTAACATATTTTTTCTTTCTTTTCTTTCTCCCAACTCTGCTTCTCCTCGTTCGACTTGCTGTATGTTTACATTCGTGAGGCCATCAACATGGCCGCCACGTCCCAGAATGCAACGCGGCGCCCAAGCCCTATTGAATAGAACTTTTAGCTGTGTTCCAAGACCTAAAGCAGTTTCCTACATCAAGTTGAAATAAGCACGCTTTATTGAGATCGGACAACACCGCAGTTGTATCCTATATAAACAGGTAGGTAGAGACTACGCTCTCTGTGTCTCTGACTAGCCTACATGATCTTAAGGTGGGCAGGCACTCGCTGCGTTCACTAAGGGCAATGCATGTCCCAGGACATTTAAAGGAGGGGATAGATCTGCTGTGTCGAACTGCTATCTCCATTCAAGAGTGGAGAGTGCATTCCCAGGTAATTCAGATGATCTGGGCACGGTTTGGCAGGGCTGTCGCAGATCTATTTGCATCGCAAGAAAACATGCACTGCAGGCAGTTTTTCTCAATCCGGGACTGAGAAGCGCCCAGTGGCCAAGCATTCTTCTCAACACCTTCCCTCCTATCCACCTCATTTATCTGTTCCTGAGTCTGACTTATATCTGCCGGGTGTCCTTTTTTCTTAATGCTCGTTATGCTATAACATAATAATGTAGCTGACAATGACCTGTACGTTGGAACAAGTAAGCATGGATTCAAATAATCATCCTTGAAAATCCACCAATTGCACCTTGAGCACTGATACCAAAAAAGTCTTTGCATGAAATTGGGACCAGGATTTAGATATATCCAACATCGTAAGTGATTTCTGTTTGCAATGTGTCAAATTATGCTTTGACTGACAACAAACCCAACTTGCATACAATCTAAAATGTTGTATTTTAATATCCATGAGTTATGTCTTTCTATATGTATCTGCTTTACTTTGCATGTTGTTTTTTCTCTCTTCTCATACTTTTATTTTACAGTCACTCACTATTAGCCCATTTGTTTCTGATGGTGAGATCCACCCACATCTATTTGGTGTAGAGCAGGGTTCCTCAAATCTTGCCCTGGAGGGCCAATGCCCTGCAGAGTTTAGCTCCAACCCTGATCAAACAGACCTGAGCAAGCTAATCAAGCTCTTCAGGATCACTATAAAATCATAGGTAGATGAGTTTGATCAGGTTTTGAGCTAAACTCCGCAGGGCAGTGGCCCTTCGGGACCGGATTTGAGGAACCCTGGTGTAGAGGGTTTACAGTGTTAGCTAGGCTTTACTTCGTTGATTTCTTTCCACTGGCACAGATTAAAAATACCTCTTGTATATGTGTGGCTGTTCCTCTCTTAGAATCTAAGAGACAGAAAGGGAGAGCTAAAGGAAGAGGGATGAGGGCTGTATGTATGTCATTTAGTGAGAGGAGTTCCATTTTGGAAAAGGGAACTAAGGGGATGTAACTTTGCTGTCCGCTGGAGCCGTTGGTCCCTGGGTCTCTCATGTCAGACATACTGACAGCAGAGATGAGACCAGTGCAGAGATCATCCCTCACCAGTGAGGAATATTCCAGTGAGACTATTTGACAGCACTGCTGAACTAGTTTCTCGAAGCAGGTCAAGGGATCTGGGACCGTCTCCATCTCCAGCTGCTTTAAGCATAGTGAGAGTCCTCAAGATAACCAGCACTCCTTTACAGATGAAGGCCCAACCCACTAGTAACCAGGTCTTAAGTATTATATCTGTCATAACTACGTTTTTCTTTTTCACTTTGCTTTTGAGAGCTCAGTCTGTACATTATCATACAGCATAAAGTACAAACCTCACCTTTCCAAGCCATCATTATATTCTCTACCTATTTGATGGCTCCAAAAATGTTCTCTACTATTGTGAGCTTATATACACCTTTTCTTTTCAAGTTGGTACACTTCTGAACATTCAGAATCATTGATCAAGTTTGTATTGTGATATACTAGTTTGATATATAGTTTATGCAAACAACTAACTTAGCAAACAAATACCTTAGACAAACATGCTACTTCTATAAATGAAGTTCAAAACGTAGGTTCGGGTTCAAAGCCGAGCAACGAGAGAGCTCCATGAACTGAACCGAGTGTGTCATTTAAGAGAGACATTATCCATTTATCAATATGCCTTCTTGTCTGTATTTGTGTTATTGTGGACTTGTGAAATGCCATCAAGTTGCTGCACAAGTACGGTTCCAATGTAAAGTTTACGTCTAGCCAAATACAGTTCAAGTCCCTGGATGTGTTCTTGCTCTGCCCCTTGTATCGAGGATGCATCAGGAAGTGACTAATGCATAAACTTGGGTATGACATGTATGTAGACTGCATGATGATGAAACCTATTGAATCGTAGGCTACAATGCAAGTTAGTATAGAAGAATAAAAGGTCATCAGTATGCGCTAGTGGTAAACAAACAGAGCAAGATGAAACGCACTTTGGCAATTGTGTTTTTATGTGTGCTGAAAAAAAGAGGAGGAAGCGAAAGAGCAGAATATGGACGCGGTCATGGTTAGGGAAAAGAGGACAACTTGGCATACCAATCTTGCAAATGGAGCTTGAGGTAAGTTGTTTTAAGTTTTAGTGCCATGACGCGTTGATCAATACGCCATTTCATGTTACATTTTTATTGGCTAGTCGGTAGATGTAGGTCGTAGCAGCAAACACACTGTGAGAGGATCATGCTAAATTTATGACACTGTCAGCGGCAAGACTGTGACAACAGCCGTCTTTGAATCTTTCTCACTGTACGATGTAGGACCACCGTTTAGGGGCCCTGACCACAGAAATCACCACAATTGGCCATCTTTCGTCTGGGACAGATCAAAATTGTACAATATGTATCAGGCATTATGCAGGATTGAGTGTCCCAAAATGTGTTTCAGGAGGTAAAAACTGACATAATTTTCAAAATAATAAAACAGCTTTAAGAGTTGTTTAGGTCATAATGTTATTGTTTAAACTTCAACATGTGCAGTCGGTTTATAAAGATTGCGCCTATTTTAAAATTTGCTTTGTTTTTGGAGACGTGAGGTCCAGGTGATTACCAAGCTTTATCTCTCAGGTCCTTCCGACGTTTGCTGCTGGTTCTGATGTCACAAGATCACAAGAGATATAATTTTCAGTAAACGTGAAAATCTTTGACCTTGTTAATCTATTATTTTATATCATATTTAATATTATTATAATATACATAACCGTGAAGATGATATCTGCACATGTTGCCTGAACCATGTATTAATGTTTAATATATTTTTTACGAAAATGTGTTTTTGTTTTACATTTTATTTCTTTTTGACTGTAGGCCTACTATTTTATGAATACTGCACGATTTCAACCGAGGGGGACTCTGCATTTTTTTAAATTTCGGGGATTGCTCAACCACCCACAGCAAGCCAACCACACTGGAGTGTGATTTCAACAAAGGAGGGCCCACAGCAACAACCTGCACTGGGGCCCCGGATACCCTAGCTATTGAACTGACTGTACTACTTATTTCACATTCTTCAGGGGTGTCCAATCCTGCTCCAACTAAACACACCTGAACCAGCTAATCAACGTCTTACTAGGTATACTAGAAACTGGTGACAGGTGTGTTGAGGCAAGCTGGAGCTAAACTCTGCAGGACAGCAGGCCCTTCAGGACCCCAGTAATACTGATCCTATTAAAATAGTCTCAAATGATCTGACAATAGATAATTTGATAATCACACCATTTAAAAACTAACAAACTAACAGCAATCACAAAAACATGACTATGTCCTTTTACAGAAACACTGCTGAGGTGAATGGCTGAACATGTGCTGTGATGAAACCGGATGTGAATGAGATGCTGCCAGACACTGCTGTCATGCTCTGCCAAAAACCCGATCAAGGGCACAATGTCCCACCACCACCCTCCTCCATCCACAGACCCGATCTGATCTGTGCTGATGAGCCGGTGTCCGCCTCGCTCCGTGGGACGCCTCAGCCTGCACTGATCCAAATTGGAAGGTTACAAATATTAGCGGTCAGTCTTAACCAACACACTGGCAACATGGTGAAGGTGACAAATCATGAGTATTTCAAAAGAATGCATTCCAATGAATAAATCACTGGCCTGTTTTTGTGACAAAGAGCACCAAGGCATGCTAAACAGTGCTGTCGTATGAGAGTATAGCATGAGGAGTTTGGCAGCGTTGAGCTGTTTAATGGCACAAACCCAATATGGCGCTGCTGTGGGTGGTGGCATATATGTATTACATATATATATATATATATATATATATATATAGATAGATAGATAGATAGATAGATAGATAGATAGATAGAAAGAAAAACATTTTTAGAACTGAGCAAATATTGGGTAAATGCAATTTGTTAAAGGTGTCCTATTATGCCCTTTTATGAAGTCTTGATTTTGTTTTTGGGGTGTGCTAGTGTAACCAGAGCGGTATTTTCAGTATAATTAAATCCAGATAACACTGACTTCGCCACCCTGGGATTTGCACCCAAGGAAATACAAGGAGGAACACAGGTTCGGTGGTGCAATGAAAAGACAGAGACGTGTTGTCCAATTCATCAAATGAATAGTTTTATTAAAAAATAAATAAACTAGAATTATCTTAATCATGATATAAATCACTAGCAAGTTCATTATAACAATAATATTAAAAATCACAACGTTAAAAGAACATTTCTCCAGACATCTCCAGTGCGGAGGCCAAATCAAGTCAAACCAACCTCACCAAACGAAAGAAAATACTGTACCTACCCCACTAAAAGATATAACAAAAATAGTTAATTTACCAAAAAAGAAGAAAACTGCAAGGCTAAAGCTTACCTTAGCGGTAGCAAACTAGCTTGAAGAAATTGTGCTCTCAACCACATATGTGTGCACAGCAAACAATAGGAAGAGGTGCTCAAACCCTGGTGCTCAAAACTCACAGCAATGTGCTTCACCCAGGGGACTAGCCTCCCCCTCAGCGCACTCAGCCTTGGCTCAAACTGCAGAAAAAGTAGGAATTTTGTGGGTTCGGTACAAATACAAAATAATCAAATCATTCACATAAGAAACAAAATATAATGATTGACAGAGTCAGTTGGTACATGAATAACACGTCCTGCCTCGCAGCAAAAACCCCAGATTACTCAACGAGAGTGACTGTTAGATGGACGCACTTCAAACTGGTAGATGGACGCACCACTAGGCCCTTACAGCCCAAGTAACACTGATCAAACCAAAACTTCAATACAGAAATAACCAAATGAAAACAATCATAATATAATTTCAAAACAGGAAAAATAACCCAAGTTAAGAAAAACAGCAGCGTGACCTGCAGTTAACCACCACATGATACACGGGAGACTGCAAAACAAAGTAGGAACTGCTCCGTTTCAGGAGAATCTTTTGTGTGTAGCCTGCATTGGAAGCTGGAAGCTGTTCTCCGTAAAATGTGCAGCACACAGATAAACGTTGGGGTTATTATGTTCAGGAACAGTTTCAAATACATTTTAACCACTCTAAGTTAGTCAGCCTTAGGAAGGTCAAATAAATGAGTTTTCAAAACAGCGTCTCTGACAGCGACAACACTGTCTTCTCTAATGCAGCTCATCCAGGCCTCGTCCCCTTTTTCTGCGTGTTCCGTGGGCAAAGATTAATTAAATGAATAACATTATGACTTCACAAAGCCTGGAAAAAAATGTGTTGTAGTCCAAGCGAGCCGTTCGTTGTAGTTCTTGAAAAGCGGATACTGTTAAATAAAATATCTCCCTTTGGAGAGGACTTTGAGCTTTGTAACCTTGCAGGTCTTTTTATGTTCAAACAGCAACATTACACACTTGATTATGGTAACACTTTACAAAATGCTTTAATTTGCAAACATTAGTTATTTAAATTAGTTAACATGAACTAACAATGAACAATACTTCTAACATGAACATTTATTTTTATTAACTAACATTAACAATGGTAAAAAAAAATGCTGGACAATATATTGCTTGTCCATAGTTCATGTTAGTTAATGTATTAAATAATGTTAAACAAAAGAGACCTTATTATAAAGTGTTACCATGATTACATATCCAAATATATGAACATCCATGACAAAACTTGGCAGTTTCAGGCCATTAAAGAAAGTTTTCACATTTCACATAATAAACATGACAATGAAAAGTTTCTATGCTGCTAACTACACCAAACTATGTGGAAGAATACAAGTGTTGTTCCTAATGAAAGTTGGAGAAGCCTGTGAGGGTTTGGAGTGTTTGTTTGTGTTTGTGAGAAACGGCTGGGGGCTGCAGGTATAAAAGAGTCTCAGATACGGGGAGAGAGTTTGACAGCGTGTTGGGACCATGCACACAGCTCACATTCAATTGAAAGACAACAGAGACCTCTTGACAGAACGAAACCACATACAAAAAATGTTTACATCCTGCAAACACTATGATTGCAACAAAAAAGCAAATCATATCAATCTTGCGTCTTTTGATCACACTTTGCTTGTGCTTTTGTCAGATGGTAAGTGGGGAATTTACTTGGGGGTGATTCCAAATATTTAGAGAGAATTCTCAACGTGTAAAGGCTTTATAAATATAGTGAACATGATAAATAACACAAAGTATGAAGGTCACAACATGAGAGTACTTGCAACCACAACTGAGGGCCCGTGCTCATCAGTCCCAGTGCTCTAGAAAACAATATCTAGTCTAGTTCCAATAAATATCCTAAAGGATAAACCAGTTTGGGTGCTGTGTTCTGTGCTGAAGAGTTGGTGGGCACGATTCAAGCATTGTTTAGGTCATGAACTGAGCTATTTTACACTTTCTTTTTTCTTAATTTTTTTGCTGCTTCGTGGTCTTGGGGACCCAAACCATTGCATTTTTTATGTCTATATGCCAGTTCTTGAAAATTCATTTAATTGCATTTTAAATTGCAAGCAGCAATTAACTGGGTTCAAGCACTTTAAGGCCTTTAAACACACGCTTTAAAAGCTATTATGTTTTATTTAGCAAGATTATAACCACCTAGATCATAGATGGAAAATAACATTTACAGCCAAAACAGGCAATTTACTAAGGAAATATATGATTTAAAGCTTTTTAACAGTTATTGAGGTTGAGCCAAAAACCTAGGACTAGTTTGCAAAAGTAGGTTTCTGAAATAATCTTCAATATTTAACGAACGGTTCGATTGACAGTGGTTGTCCTAGAGGCAAAGTTGCTCAGAATGAGGAGTTCTATCATGCAGAATGAATGTTGTGGGCATGTGCGAAAAATTGGGTGATATACAATCGTTTAAGCATGTGAAAAATGTGAAGGTGCTCCCCCCTATGTGGCAGATTTCTTACTAATTTCTCACAGGCCTCTAGGGCCGTCCGTCAAACAGGCCCAGCGAGCTTCGTTCCGATTGGCCTCCGGTAACCATGTCTGACAGCCACTCGAACTTCATTGACCAACGACGGCCATGTTCTTCGACATATTTGAATGTCCTTGAAGACAATCATGACACCTTGGGAAAAGACACTGCATGGCAGTTTTCAAGTCAATCTGACTGGTTGTTGCGTAGCTATTTTTTGTGAGTTTTTTATGTTATAGCGCCACCAAGTGGCCAGTCACTGCATCCTTTTTCACGCGACCACAGATCGAGCCCGTGCATACTAACATAGGGCTAGCTGTAACACACTTGTTTTAAATACTTCCACACTTAGTGTATTTACTAGTTACCATATCAACACTAGAGAAATTGCACCAAAAATCGGAAATGTTTGGAAGATATCACTGAACATTTAACCATAGCAAAAGTAAATTTCTTAAGTTTATTTATTTTTTATTTACAATTAGACAAATATGATGTTATTTTAATCTTATATCTGTTATTTACCAGTTGAGATGGTTCTTTAATGCTCCGCTAACTAGTAGAAGACACTAACCAAATGTGGTCTTTAGGAACTACTATCAGGCTCTTTACAGCTCTGAATATTTAGAAAGTGCCGCAGAGAGACAACAAGTTTTCCTGGATGCTCTGGACTTTGGGTCAATGGATTTGGGCTTCATGGTATCCTTTGAAGATGACCTAAAGTCTGAGGAGCTGTCAGTATGAAAGGAGGGAAGACCCCAGGGCCAGATGGCACACCAATAGAGTTATATAAAATGTTCCATCATAAATTAATTCATCCTCTCTTGGAAATGGACCAGGAATCACTTGAACATGGGGCTTTGCCTCCCTCTTTGAATACTGTGGTGATCACTCTGTTGTTAAAACCTGGCAAGTCACCAACTGATTGTTTCACACAGACCAATTTCTCTCCTGAATAATGACTTAAAGATTCTTTGCAAAGCGCTAGCAAAGAGACTAGGAATACCATTTGCCCAAGCTTGTTCATATTGATCAAAACGGCTTTGTTTGGGGAGGCATGGTTGGTTTCTATAATATTCGTAGAGTACTTAATATATATAATGTGAAATGTAATACTCGTGATAATGCACTTCTGTCATTAGACTCTGAAAAAGTGTTTGACAGAATTGAGTGGCAGTACCTGTTCAGAACTATGGAAAGGACAGGGTTTGGGGATACGCTTATGAAATGGGTCCGGATCATGTATGCTCACCCTTTAGCTGAGGTGTTAACAAATGGAATAACATCTGCCCCTTTCAGACTCTACAGGGGTACACGCCAGGGCTGCCCGCTCTCTCCCTTGCTTTTCATCCTAGTGTTTAAACCACTGGCTATGGCAATTCGTAATCATGCACATATTTCAGGTATTACAATTGGATCCGTAAGAACATCGTATTTCATTATACGCAGAGGATATAATTATATTCTCTTCCAATCTTAAAAAAGTATATCCCAGCATTGCTATATTAGATTGAACATTTGGAGAATTCTCGGAGTATAAAATTAATATTTCAAAATCTGTGTTGCTGTTCAAAGCAGAAAGCCTTCTCCCCCAGTTCAGTCACCCTTTACAATATCACAAGAAGGTTTTACTTATCTTGGGATCCAATTACACCGACTGTTTTTTTCACCAGCTAATTATAAGCCCCTATCAGAATCGGCAATTGACCTGTTGAACAGATGGACAAAACTTCCTATTTCATTGATTGGCCGTGTTCATAAAAAAAAAAAAATGTTAGTCTTACCCAAATTGTTATAAAGTTTCTAATCCACCCCCCTTCCCTCCACATTCTTATTTTATTTTTACACTTAATTTGGAACAAGAAGCGCCCTCGTCTCAGGCTCTCCTTGCTTTACTTCGAGAAGGATTATCCTCCGACCTGTGTATCTATAGGGGCTCACTCTATCCCAATTCCTTTGAATTTATATTTGTATTCAACAGATGCTAAAAAGTTAATTAACTGTACTAAAAACCCGTATAGTAGAAATCCTATAGCAGTTTGGTTTGAAGCTCTTACTCACCTAGGGGAATTACCACATCTCTCACCCTTTTCACCAGTTTTTGGTACAATTTGGAATTCTGCAAAAGCACTTTTTTAAATATTTGCAATTACGTAGCTTCATTATATCACACTATATCAGCTGTTTGAAAGGTCAGATTTCTGTGCTATATAAACAGTTTGAAGCCAAATCTAAAGAATCATTTAATGATAGACTTCAAGCATGGCGGTCTGACCTGCAGACTTATATAACAGAGGAAGAGTGGTAAATAACATGCTTGAAAGCCCAAACTCAGACAGTGATTCTCCAGTTAAGTTACATCACTTCAACCCGAATATTCCTGATGTATGTTTCAAGTGTAAACAAGAAAAGGGAACTTTATTCCACTGTATGTGGGAATACACTAAAGTTCATTGCTTTTGGGTTAAAATACTGAATATTATAAGCCAAATCATTAGTAAAGCAATTCCTCTAGATCCAAAGCTGTGTATATTACTTATTTGTCCTCTAAATTCTAAAATCACCAAACATGAAAGATTATTGTTAATTCTCTGTTTGCTAGAAGCTAAACGTGTAATAGCATGTACTTGGAAAAAAGAAGAAAGTGTTGTGTCTCAGTGGATAAAGGGGATGACCTCATACCTTGCCTTAGAAAAGATTACCTTTTGAAAAACACACTTCATACCTTTTGGTCCATCTGGAAAGTGCTGTATTTTTGGAGAGTCTAGAATAGATGGTGACTCCTTTGTGGAATTGATGGACATTGAGAGTATATAGACAAGTATGTTATTGCTCTATGTTTTTTTTTCTTTTTTATTCTTCTTTTTTTTTCAGTTATGATGAAAAATTTAAATGCTGTTTAAACTTGTGTGATAATTTTTGATAAATAAAATTGTTGTTCAAAAACAAAAGAAAAAAGAAGACACTAACCTTACCAGGTTGAAATCCCAGTTGCGCAGATGGGGAACGTTCTAACACTGCGTTAAAACATGCGCCGCTATTAAAACTATGCTATTCCATACAGTTACAAATTCAATTGGCATAATTAACTTTTATGAATTTCTATTGAGAAACCATGAGAAACAGGTGAATAAAGACTGAGAGGAAGAATCTGAAAATTCAGAAATTATTATTTAAGAATTTCACAGCATTCGTACTGGCTCGTCTATTTGTCTCCTGTTCTGGGACGCTGTGTGTGGAGGGACGGGAGTGTTGAGCTCTGTATTTTTCTGAATGTGTTCCTTCATCTATTTGCCTGTTATTTGCCATTTTAACTGTTTTTTTTTTCTTCTTCAATGCTGTATAGCTGTGTTTTGCAGTGTGTTCTTTGTCATACTCCAATTTTTGTTTTATTTTTTTATTTTAAAAAAGAAATTATTTTATATGAAAAATTATAATAATTGTCTTGACAAAATATTTTAGTTTGTCTTGGATATTTTTTTTATTAGATCAGAAAACATTTTAAGCTGTCATATGGGGCATGTTGTAACATTTCACTTCCGTTCTTTTGCCGTAAATAATGAAATAAGTAGACACTGTATTAATGAAACAAGACAACATATTTGTACAAGACGTGTGAAATTAATTTGGAAAAAAAGAAATACTCTGAACCCTAAGTAGATTTACACAAACTGAGAAAGTCAAAAAGCGTTAGGTTGAAATTATCTCATTAAGTTCAAGAGTTAAAGCTGTTTTAGTAAAAGTGGCCACGCCCACTTTGAACGTTTTGGCATCCCGTCGCGGACGTGAATTGAATCAAAATTTTGACCTTGTTTAATAATTATTGACAATCAGACTCCAGAGAATCTTTCTGCACTGGTTTGAAAAACCTAAGACTAGTTTGCAAGAGTCGATTTTTCGAAAAATCCAAAATACCCCAAAATCTCGCCAAAAATAACAATTGAATCTGAGACGTGTGTTTTGTTCGTATAGTGATAAGGATTCCCACGACATAAGACACTTGAGCCTGCGTCGAACGGTATAGCAGTTACGTGCCATTCGGTACTTTTCCCCGATGTAGCGCCCCCGTCAGGCCGATTGAGGCGAGCCTTGGTGACGTTGTAGGCGGTGTGAGTACTACCAGCCCTCAAAGTTTCAAGTCTCTACGACTTACGGTTTGGTCTGCCCGATCACTTTAAGGGGACAATGCTGATCCTGGAAAAATTGTACAATTACAAAAGGTTTCACCACTTCGCGCTTGAACCCCTAAAAAATATATATATTATAAAACAGCAAACAAGTTGGGAAAATTACTAAACAAATACAAAAAGCATATATGCTAAATATAAAACAACAGCATAACATAAAAAGTGTTTATATGTTACTTAACCGGGAAACTTGGAAAGCACAAGAAAACAAATTCTAGGAATTTGTGTAAAACCAGCCAATCAGATTAGTTCTTATACTAAATAGAGAAGGTGCTTTCAAGTTTTGTGTAAAATATGCATCAGATGTTAGTAGGCAGTCAGTGGGCATAACATCGTTTCAGTTTAATGTCTTTGCATGCTGAAAATTCCTAACACAAATTTGTTCCATAAAACTGTGTTTGGTAACCCAGTGGAGTAGTAGTAGTAGTAGTGGGAATTCCAAATGAGGTGTTAAAGTCATCACATCTTAGGCATATGCTTCTTGGTTTATTTAAATTTTGTTTTGATAACGGTATTGTTCCTTCTACATGGTATAAATCAATCATTAAACCTATTCCTAAATCAGCGAAAGATGACCCTCGCATACCTCTTAACTACAGAGGAATCAGTCTCCTAAGTACTGTTTATAAAATCTACTCTAGTATTTTAAATGCTAGATTAAGTCTTTTTTTGGAAACAACAGAGTATCTAGTAGATGAACAAAATGGATTTCGAAAACACCGGGCATGTATTGACCATATTTATATAATCTCAACAATTGTCAGAACTAGATTAACTGAAAACAAACCCACTTTTGTTTGTTTTGTGGACTTTAAAAAGGCTTTTGACTGGGTGAATAGGGATTTGTTAAGTTTGAAGCTTCTCCAGGCAGGGGTTGATGGGAAGTTTTATTGGGCATTAAAGTCCCTGTATGCAGACTGTGTGGGATGTGTTCAGGTGAATGATGAGCAGACTGAGTGGTTTCGTATTCCCTCTGGTGTAAAACAGGGGGATATTTTGTCCCCAAGCTTGTTCTCTCTGTTCATAAATGATTTGGCTCTTGAAATTAAACATCTAAACTTAGGGGTGCGCCTAGACAGTGTCATTGTTGGCATTCTGCTTTATGCTGATGATGTAGCGTTATTGGCTGAAAATGAAGAGGATCTACAGAAAATGTTACATGTTTTAGAAAATTGGTGCTGTAGATGGAGACTTGTTATAAATCAAGCAAAAACGCAAATTATGCACTTCAGGAAGGGTGTTACTGTACGAAGTACAAAAGTTTTTACTTTTGGTAATACTGTTCTTGAGTATGCAACCCAGTATAAGTATTTAGGATTTGTATTTGATGAATTTATGTTGTTTGACAGAGGAGTTAAAATCCTAGCTGCTGCAGCCAGTAGAGCCCTGGGTTCTGTGATAAACAAGTTAAAAATCTGTAAAGATCTTGGTTATGGTACATTCTCCCAGTTGTATACTGCCTGTGTGTCCCCTGTGTTAAACTATGCTGCTGGGGTGTGGGGGGCCGTGCAGAGCCCAGCCTTGGACGCTGTAGAAAATCGTGCAATCCGCTGCTTTTTGGGGGTTCATAAGTTTGTCCCAGTGCTGGCAGCGATGGGTGATATGGGCTGGGTTCCTGGTCCAGTCCAAAGGAAATGTGAAATGGTTAGGCTGTGGAATCGACTTGTTAATCTGCCTGAAAATAGAGTCACAAAAAAAGTTTTTCTGTGGAGTAAGAAGAAGTCCCCCTGGGCTGCAGAGCTTCAGACTGTTTTTGCTGATGTACAACTCCAGTACGTATTCTGTAATTCTTTGCCTTGTAGCGTCAATAATATCAGATCCAATTTGATGTCAAATTTTAAACATAAATGGCTGATTGGGATTATGGCGAAGCCAAAGCTAAGGACTTACTTTCAAATTAAAGATGTATATGAAACAGAGTTGTATGTAAAGGCTAACTTGACAAGGAACCGACGATCTTTGGTGGCTCAGCTGCGAACCGGCATCCTTCCCTTGGCCTTAGAAACTGGCAGGTTCACTCAAACTCCTGAAGAGGACAGACTTTGTAGACTGTGTGAGTTAGGAGAGGTTGAAAATGAAACTCATTTTGTGTTATATTGTCCATGTTATGATGATTTTAGAAATGTATTATTTGGTGAATTGTTTGTTAAAAAGCCTGAAATGTTCTGGATTAGTGATGACGACAAGATGAAATGGTTGTTTAATTTTAATGTGTTTAAATTGGCTACTTTTGTTTGTAAAGCCTGGATGCGGCGGCAGACTTGTTTATTTAAATAAGTTCATGTATGTTGTGCCTACTGTCTTACAACTGTTTTTTTTGTTGGTGATATTGGTGTCTTACAAGCCCATTAGGGCTGGGCATACAGTAGTATGCAAGACACAATAATAAAAACTATTCATTCATATTCATTCATTCAGTAGTAGTAGTAGTAGTAGTACTTTATTAATCCCAGTTGGAAAATTAGCTGGGATCAATAAACTACTACTACTACTCCATTGGGTGGAGGCACAACCCTTTAATATTCGATTTGAAATGTAATATTCAGCTGAAATATGTAAAATGGTTATGTACTTGAATGGCTACATCTGCATGTACATTTCTCACAGAGCCAGGTCTATTGAGTGTTGTCTACCAGAAGGGGGACCAATCCTCCTTCATAAGACGCGACAGAAGTCCAGGGCTCCGGATCCAGCGACTCCGGGATCCACACGCCAGATCTTGCCGACTTCCCGCGGATTTTAATCATGCCTCTCTGTCAGTGTTTGAGAGCAGCAGGCTGACAATGATTTCCTCCGTGATTACGCACAGGGCGCGTCCCCGCGGGGATGGGGCCCCCTCTGGAGCCGTCCTCATGGCTTTGGGGGCCTCGCTTCCATTTTCCATTATTATGTGGACTACCGGAGCGACAGCGCAGAGCGAGACCTCGCAGGTTGGTGATGAGGAGGGAGCTCGCATGTTCCTCTCTGACTCTCTCTCTCTCATTTTTTTTATTTAAAAAAACCCCACAACAGACTCAGTTCTGATTCTCAGATGAAATGAGAAATTTGACAGCCTCAATTAGTCTTTAGTTCGTGCCATTGTGAGGAAATAATTATTTCTTTTACTCGTTTTTCGCTTTATTAGTTTTTTTCCCCGATCATTTACAGCGCGTTTGAGGGCTGTCGTGCGCACTTATAACAGATAAAATAAAGCATGTGTAAGATATTAGTAGATGGATATGACATTTTAACTCTTCAGCTGTTTAAACAGATAGGCTACAACAGGAATTGACCAACAGCACTGTGATTTTTACCTCAGTGTGCAGTAATCTGGTGTTAGACTGAAAGAGCTTTATGGTCATATTGGAGATCTAGATCTAGATGTGTGATCTTCAGCGGGTTTCTGTAGGATGTCGCGTCGCAAACAAGCCAAACCAAGAGCTCTGAAAGGTAAGTGAACCTCCTCCTGTATAACGCGCTTTCAAGAAAGGAAAATAGGGTGTCAGGCATATGCATATGCTATACAACACCGTTATTTCCACAGGCAGCGCGCGTGAACGCAAACGATTCAATGCGCGTGATTCATGAACAACTATAAAAGCCAAAGGTTTGCGTTATGAACTACTTAATGTATCTGAGCGGCTATTTACAAAGGTCAGAAGGAATTGGCAACGGAAAGTAGAATGCTATTCTGCTCTGTGCTTTATGTCTGTGGGTTTCATTGCATATGTGTAAGTGATGACATATGATATGGATGTTAAATTGGCATGCAAGTTTGGAGTGACGCATCACGTGACTGGAGCTTACCATGAAAGTGGGCGATAACCAGTAGGATAAATATCACGACTCATCGATTGACCATTACAACATGGACTTGATAATTACTAAGCCAGAGACTTTACCAATGATGATATTCTTTATATGTCGCAATGGATTTAATAACTTATGCTTGCAAACTAAATCACACACAATGGGGTGAATCAGATTTTTTTTTAAATGATTTTTTATTTTTATTTTTTAAGAATAGTTATGCCATATATCTGTTATTGCAGACATGTATTCTGTTTTATTAAATTATTTTGACATTTTGAATGAGCACTATAAAGATGTTATATTTCCACAAAGGAGTCAGAAACAAACTTGCTGGTACATTATGCTTGGAACCACTTTATATCAAGTTTCTTTAACTACTAGGGTAAGATGAGGTAACATGAGTAACATGATAAGATAGTCTCTGGGAAATGGTGATCTAAGGTGAATATCAAAGTTTAGTGTCGATTTGTTAATGAGGGATTTGTGGAGTATTTTATTATTATTATTGTCCAAACTGCACAGAAGGCCCCGAGTTACTTCTTGTTTCTAGTGTTATTATATTTAATTGTAAACTTATTGTAATTCATGGGGTTATTATTGAATAATTCCATGAGTTAGATGCACATTTCATCTTCGCTATTCATTAACATCTATAGGCTCATCGAGTGAAATGAATCAATTTGAATTAACAGTGATGCTATTATGACATATCTCTTTAATTCACATATAGGCAATTAAACATGTATATATATATATATTCACATCCTTGTAAATAACTCACAGAATAAATTCACCTTTTAAGATGAATCTCTTTGACCTGGATTCTGCTTTGTCATCGGTTAGGCTCAGTTTTTCAACTGAATTGCCAAAAAAAACTAATTTAAATAGAATTTAATTATTTAAATGTAATTTAAATAGTCAATTTAATAGGAAATGCACATTGTACTTAAGGGGATTCTTCCCTCATCTTACCCCGCTAACAGTTAATGATAATTGGTTACAGTTTATTTTAAAGTGTCAGTATTACAGTATATTTATACATTTAAGGACTGAGTAATAATATTTAACTATACATGTACTTAGGGTTAGGATTAGGGTTTGGTTTATGGTAAGTTGCATGCAATTTTGTATACTTTGTAGTTATTACTACAGTAACTACATGTAACATGTGTACCAATGACACTGTAAAATAAAGTGTTACCTAATTATTTTATACAAATATTGTTTACATTTTTTTTATGCTGTAAATGTTAATCTACTTCTGTAACTAAATACAGCTGTAATTCATTTCTGTAATGACATCTATTAATTACAATACTATATTGTCAATACTGCTACCCCTTAACTCTACTCATACCATTAAACCTGTCCTAACCTGACCCGAATCCTCCTCAATAACAGCACAAGTGTTTTCAACACAATAAGTTCACTGTACTCTATATTTTTATGGAACTAGTTAGAGACACCTAATATTAAGTGGGGCCTTATATATTGGTACAATACAGCTGTAATTAAATGCTGGTTTTTTAATAGTACAATGTAAAAACATGTATGTACATAATAAGTGCATTGTATCAAATGATTAATTTAAATGTTAGTAAATACTAGTAGTTAAAGACACATCATATAAAGTGATGAATTCTTATGAATATTAGCTACTTGAATTTAGTAGATTTTTATTTTATTTTCCTTTTTGCAATACACACACATTTAGGGATTTTTATCCAAAACAACTTTGCATTTTCAACATCTATATTTGATCAGTACATTCATTCCTTGGTAATTTCACGCTGTGTGTTGGTGTTGCTAGTGCCATGCTCTGCTGTTTGAGCTGTAAAGAAACACTTGTACAGTCTTCTTACTTACACTGTTCACATTGTAAACGCTCTGGCACTGGATGAGTGAAGTGTGTGTGTGTGTGTGTGTGTGTGTGTGATGGAGGAGAATGTGTAGGCCTAAGCACTAGAGGTGATGGAGGTCAGTGGGCACTGAGTGTGAAATCTTCTGTCATGGAGACTGAAGGTGGATTAAATACGATACGAGTTGTGTGTTTGATCTTGGGGGAGAGAATTCATATATAAATTTTTTTTTGCAAAAGGCCATTTTAATATATAATGTGCTGGACAAGGGTGACAGCGTTATTGCTTAAGAGAATAAATGTCCACAGGCCAAAGACATACATCATCCGCTCGTATGCAAACACTTTCTCCTCTCATGCTGACATTTACTCAGAGCTGCCCATCTGCATTACACACACACACACACACACACACACACACACACACACACACACACACACACACACACACACACACACACACACACACACACACACACACACACACACACACACACACACACACACACACACACACACACACACACACACACACACACACACACACGAACACACACACGAACACACACGCTCACACACACGCACGCACACACACACACACACACACACACACACATGCTCACACATATACACACATGCTCACACATACACACACGCTTGCTAAAACACACTCACACGGACACACTCGCTTACTCACATGCACACACACACACACACTTTCTCTCTCTCTCTCTCTTACACACACACACACACACACACACACACACACACACACTTTCTCTCTCTCTCTCTCTCTCTCTCTCTCTCTCTCTCTCTCTCTCTCTCTCTCTCTCACACACACACACACACACACACACACACACACTCACAATTATTTTATGCATGCATTGTATACACAAGGGATAATCCGCGGCTAGGTGTGTATTACTCGGTTTTAGAAAGAACCACCTTACGCAAAGTGCATTAAAGTCGTGTAATGCACATCTAGCCGTGGATTATCCTGTTTATACCATGATTACTGGCCAACTCTGACAAGTTAAAGCTGGCATTGATGTTTGCAGTGCAAAATGTGACTTTTATATTGACAGTTATTTTTGTCAGCTTTGACTCATGAGATCTAACATTCTGTACTCTTTAAATCTGGCACAGAGACAAGTATAGTGCGCTACGATTACTTTTATTTGAGTTATAACGTTTATTTTAATCATTTATCGAGAGAGAGCGAGGTGCATGTGTGAATTACCTGCGTCTGTGCAGCGTCTCGTGTTTGTGTGATATGCAATAAACACCCAAGAGCTGAGTCAATGTGCGTCTTTATTTTCCATACTCCATCATGAACTGCCCGCGAACCGGCACCAACAACGCCACAACAGGATACATACCATATATGGCATTTCACCGTAACATCTCTCTCTACTAACATTGAAGCTGTGAGTTTAATTACTTCAAAAACCTTGTTGCTAAGAAATATAATCTAGGAATGCTTTTTGTGTATGCACAATCTCCCATCTCTGTGTGCGAGTGTGTGTGTGTGTGTGTGTGTGTGTGTGTGTGTGTGTGTGTGTGTGCTTCAACAAAAGCAGCACATTAATATAGAACAGTGATTAAACTGACTAGCATTACATGTCTAACTTACATTCTTCAATTTTGTATTGTGTGTACATTTCTTTGCCATTTGCCATTGGATAATACAACAGCCAATGGTATTGAAGGCATTCCAGTTGACAAACATGGAGAATGTTCATAGATGTAGTTTTACTGTTAGTGGTCCGTGATGAAGTGCTCATTAACTTTTAATGTTACATTAAAATATGATGATTATCATTATCATTAGGAAGCATAACAATTCATTAAACAGTGGTATCACTGTCCTTGTTGTGTCTTAAGAGTAATGACTTTCTGCTTAACTTCAATGGTCTTTTGCAGTGTAAAATAATATGGAAAATATGATTACATTTTACTTCATAACTTTAAATGATGATGGTCTCGCTTTATAGCTGTGTTGTGCTGTCGTGACCCTCCTCACACATCTATAAATCTAAAAAATGTATACTATGAGATTAAGATATTGAAGTATTTTTTTTCTCCCTTCAGTGAAAATAAATCACACACATTTATGGATCATATATATTTTAAGAACAGTACTTTGTCAAGAAGACTCTTTTCATTTCATGCAAATGCTCATTTTATTTCCTTTATCAAAAGAATTAACCCCACAGTCTTATAGAAGTACGTTGTAAGTATAAAGTAAGTAAAACAGTTGGGTCAGTATATTCAGAAATACAGTAAAAATGCAATTCACACACACAATGACTTGAATACATCACAAATCAAAAATATCTGTCCTAAAATCATAAAAAATAACTATTTAAAGAAAATTCTTGTCAAGATAACATAAGAAATTTGGTGTAATCATTTATTATTTCTTAGATAAAACATTTTAACAACGACTGCTTCACTGCTTATTTATATTTGAAAAAAGTTTTGTTCACAAAGTCAATCTCTGAAAAATTTCTTAAATTCTTAAAATACTTTCCCTAATGCATTTGTGGTAGAACATAAGAATGCCAAACGACTATAGAATAATTATTGCACAATATCTTTTCCACTATATAAAAATTCAAACAATGACCATGTTTACACAGCAGCAAAATACGGTTGTCTTGTATGCGAGTCCTTAATACAGTGACGTTCACACACAGTTCAGAAATTTACGGGAGTGAACCGCGTTCTATAACCAAACACACATGTACATTTTCAGGAGGTTTCATAAGGTTTCGGATGAAGTCGCAGCTCGATTTGACTCTTGTCGTGTCAAAAGTGATACGACTCCACTCACTTTGGTCACTGTCGCTATGGTTACTAGTAAGAGAACACATGCTTGACTCATGTTGCACATTCATACAGACAGTATTCGAGACGCTACTGTAATTTGCTGTTTGAACAGGACATTTCGAGACTCACACCTGGTAGTAAATGTTGTAAATCCCCAAAACTGACCGTAGCCAATATGTCTATAAGGAGAGATCATTATTTAAAAAATGTATTCTAGTACAAATGAATAATTACTTATGGTTTTACACTGCATTTTCGTGCAATACCCCGAAGCTGTCAGGTGTTAGTCATGTGAAGAGTCAGTGTGAGAACATAAAAGCCTCATTACACCTCTAGAAGTAATGATAAACTGCTGGATTTTCCCTGTCATTTTATAACACAGTTTGTGCTGCTGGGTTTACATGGGTCAGGTCTAGAAGGTTTTGTCACAGTCTGGGCAGAAAGGAGTAGTTCGTCACTTTCTTACATGGATAAAATAGTGTTCACATTTAGGAGAAATTTACATTTTAAAGGTACACTATGTAACTGACAGAGGTTCACTATGAATGGCAGAGGTTAGTTGTCAGAATGAGTGAGAAAGGTTGACATGGAGCCGCTAAATCTCCAACCTCCGGAGAATCACTCGTTTAAAACAAACGCCGAACAGAGGAGAGTCTGCTGGAGAAAAGAGAATGAGACAGAGCTCGTAATAAAACAAGAATCAACATTAGCTCGGCTTTTCAGAGATGGAGAGGATTGAAATGTTGTAAAAGCGACGCAGAGATAATGGTGTTTTTATTACTCAACTGGCGAGTAAGGTGTTTTATTGAACAAATAAATTGCCATATGTATCTCTTTAACAGAGTTGATTGTAAAGCAGTATCTATTGTGAAGAGTTATTTCATTGGTTAATGTTGCGCTGTGCTGGAATTTATTTTCAAGGAAGTACCGTGTCCAGGGTTTGAAATGAACACCAGCCAACCCACTAAATGTGGGTAAAAATCAACTGTGGTGGGTAATGCTGTCAAATCAGTCACCAATTTGGCGTGTTATTATGTTTACTCACTTTGCTGGGGAAGTCTGTGTAAGCCAAATCTGCGCAGATTTAGCGCAAATACTCAACTCGTGAGTCATCGTGATCTATTAAAGGGTAACTAAACCCCTGATCAGAGCCTGACTCCACCCACTGGCAATATTTGAAAAATGCTAGAAAAGTGGGCAGAGCCCAGCGGAGATAGAGGGGACGAACCGTGAGCGGGGGGGCGTGCACCTGAGACCTGCTGTCAGACTCTCTAAAATGGAGAGTGACTCACAGGGTCGCGAGACGACGTAAAGTACATGCATCTGATGAGTTTTATCGAGTTGATGTCAATAGCGCGCGCTCTCTATAGGCTTTTTCATATTTTGCCGCTATGTGAAAAAATCCAGCAAAATGCGCTGGCGCGTTTGTCGACCCCAGATGATTAACTTTAGCCTAACCATAAATTGTGATTCAAATATATATGATCACTCACATCAAGACGCCGCTGCGGTGGAGTCCATGCAGGAGGAGCTTTTCAGCGCGAGGTGTGTGGAGAAGCCCATTTCCACCTCTATTGCGTTGGAAAAGCAATTCCGCATGAAGTACAGGTTTCACACTCACGGTCTTCCAGGCCAAGTGCATGCAACCACTGGCGCCTAATTTCCAAGTCTGCTGGAAAGCTATGCAGTCCAGTGCATCCAGCAACACTACACCTACGTACCCTCCTGCCCACTGTACTAAATACAGATAAATCTATGCTAGCTCATACCAAGGGCGTGGTGAGCTCGTACCAGGGGCGTGGTGAGCTGGAACCTGCTTACGTCACGCAGTACCGCTTACGTCACGTAGTACTGCTAACATCCAATAGGAAAATTCAACTGCAGTAGCCACCGTTCAACCTGAAGAGGGCAGCACTCCGACGTTTTTACACCATATATTGTAGAATTAAAACACTTTATACCCAAATGTCAAAAAAGTTACTCGAATCAATGAACAGCACTAATAAAGCCCCATTCTTACAGATCATTAACTAAAAAAAGTTGATTTAGGGTTTAGTTACACTTTAAATACAGCGTATTGCGCAGAATCTGCGAATATTCGTTTGGTGAACAGAAAAGACTGTTATTTTCCAACATTCTAAATTTTTTTGGTGTTCTTTGTACTATATTGATCTGTCCACCTAAAACACATTTTTTGGTGATGAGGATGAAAGAGGAAGCTGGAGATTGCTCGATGACAGGATTTTGTTTAAATAAGAAATGAATGTATGAAATCCAAAAATTTATGAAATGAAATATATATACATGCAAGCTGTGACATGTTTAATGTGTCTGGTTAATTTCTTTTTCATTTTTTCTTTTGGCTAGTAGAAGTTCTAAAGGGCCGGTAACTTAAAAATATAGTAGCCAAAAGTTTTACTGAATAGAGTTTGCAGTTTCATCAGCAGAAGTTCAGCTTCAAGACTCACACACAAAGATCACAGCAGTTATACCCTTCACCGAGGTCTAAGCTACGTCCTTGCTTCAGGTTGCAGTTTCTGATTGGCTAAGAAATAGATAAACATAGTCATTTTCCACACATATACAGATAGACTGAAGCATATCTCCATTGATTATGCGGCTGACACTCAGACCCTGAAGTCAGGCACGTCGTGACCTTCCAGGTCGCAGATTTGGGTCACTGGGCGCCAGCCTGTCCTGAACAACAACTCAGTCAGTCTCCAATAATGCCGCTTGTTCCTTAACCTGTAACCAAGAAGACTAACACACACACTGACACAGCTTTTCCAAGGTTGGATTTGGCCAGGCTCTAACTATAAACAGGAGAGTCCTGTCAAAACATCAAGATAATGCATTCTTTCTCTCAAGGAGAGCTACACTTCAGTCTGACAGGAAAGTAAGGCTTTAACAAAGAAATGGTCCCTTAAACTATTGGCTTCAATGACCTCTATATGTTTTAACACGTTGAAGACCTTTCTCAAACACAAAACAAATCCCTGTTTCATTTCTGGAAGCAGGGCTATATGAGCAAGCACTGTTACTGCATTCAGATATCAAATACAGACATTAAAGAATACATGAAAATAACATTTCAGTAATCACACTGGTAACTTCTATAACAAAGTAAAATCTCCAGATAAGTCATTCAACTCATTTGATATTTAGAAGGAAACATATTGATTAATACCTTGATTATAATCACTCCTTACATATACATTGAAGCAGCAGTGCATTCCAGAATCAACCCCCTTCAAGAGCGTCTCCAAAACACATGAACGTGTACAGTAGAGTCTGCAAAGAGTCACAAGACGAGAGACAGCGTTAAACTACCTCAAGTCTCAAAGCACATAACATTACAATAAAAATGAACAAACAACTTAAAGAGCAGTGACCTGTACCACCTGACTGCAGCAGATTCATTTCAGCGTTGATAGTGTGGACATAGAAACGAATAAATCTGAGTCACAACCGCTCTGAGTATAACGTCACGGGTTTCCATCTCTTCCTGATTACAGTGGTTATATCGTGAAAGCAGCATAAGCTGGTTGTTTTGGGTGAGGAGGAACTGTAAAAGGCGGCTGCTGTTTCGTTTGCGGTACTCTGTGACTAACGTCTGTCTAATTCGCATGAAACACGCTCTCATGAGTGTGATGTGTGCGCGAGCAGGTGCGCGGAGGTACGGAAATACATATCGACAGGCAGGTAGGCATCGTATCGTTGCATTTGTATGCAATGACTGGATGAACGTTTTATGGTCCTACGCCTTCCACAGACAATATATATATACACATATAAATACTTTTAGACCACTTAACTTAGTGATTGCTCTCAGGGTGTGAGGAGACTTTGAACCAGTATAACAAAACAATCACTGGAACAAATCGCCTACCCTGCCTTTAATACTTAAAGATCAGGAATGCATAAGACTGAGCCAAAGAGCATGAATATAATTCCATCAGCTCTCCAGTCTGTCGGTCTGAAATACACTGCCAGACTCTTCAGTACATCTCCACTGGCGACTCAGTTAAATTATATTTTTGCATTTAGATGATCTTGGTTTTGGATCATTTGGCTGATGTTTGATGCATCTTTGTGCTTGACCAGAAAGCCTTCCTTTTGCTTTCTATTGTGTGTAATGGAGGACTTTTTGTTCTGCACTGTCAGTCAGTGCCAGCGAGCAGCGGGGAGGTCCCGTCAGGCGTCCCGTTCCTCTGTGCCAGGGAATGAAAGTGCAGATAGTGGAGGTATAATGGAGACCGCAGGGGTAGAGCTGAAGTCTCCTCGCAGAAAGCTTCATTTCTCATGAAGCAGGTGGGAGTCTTTGTTCTCCTCCTGCTCATAAAATCCATTTAGTTCTGTACACCTGGCATACAGGAGGAACATTTTCTGTTTAATGGGTAGAGAATGAGGTTGTAATGAAGTGGCAGACACATTTTGCAGCACAAACTCTGTGGATGGAAGACATTGGTACCTGTAAAAAGCACTTTATTGGCATTTAAAGAAGTTGTTTTAGGTCTTTTAGTGTAGGTTACATATTCGCTGGAAAGTTGCCATGTGTACAAAAAAAATTAAGAATTTGTTTTTAGAAATCATATCAAACCAAAATACTGTAACCATCATAGACATTGGGGAAGCACCAGAGGGGGTTGCGTCCTCATCAATATTAATGGTCAACAAATATGGATTTTTCTGCTTTCTGCTATGGGCTTTAAAGGACATCAGCTAATAGTCAAATTCTCGTTCTCTGTGACAGAAGAGCAGCAGAGCCACAGGCAGACTGCTATTTTAAACTGTAATGCTTTATTCTGTTCTTTCAGCATTGAAAACTCTGTGTATTTGTAAAATATATGTGGTGAGTGATTTACATACAGATGGAGGTTTGATATAAAGTAGAAAAGTAGAATAAAATAAAAATCTAAATCAGCTGATGTAAAGGTAAGCGGCTGTCGGGGAAAAGTTTATGTAAAGGTTTAACTGTCGAAGAACTTCCGTAACACTTCAAAGCAATATAAGGAAACCATATGGTTACATTTAAGGCCAAATAGTCAGTAACCCAATTGCTGGTTAAAAGAATTGTGCTGTTTTAAATGCTAATAGTGCAGATAACACACACTCCACTGTTGCTGTATAGTTGTTTAAGGTCAAGAAACGTGACATTTTTATAACATTTCTCTCACAAAGCGGTCTTATTCTAGGTCATGGGTGTCCAAACTCGGTCCTGCCGGTCTACAATTATGGCATTTTCTTACTCAAATGCTAAAGAAACATAGCAATAAATAAATGTTCCAATGTCGCTTTATGGTTTTTCCCTTTTTAGGCTTAAACAAACTCCAAACAGAGGAGAGTCTGCTGGAGAAAAGAGAAATGTGACAGAGCTCATAATAAAACAAGAATCAACATTGGCTTGGCTTTTTTGGAGATGGCGAGAACAGAGATTTGAAATGGTGTATAAGCCTAGTAGTGAATGTTCAAGTGTAGCTTCTTGAGTGTGGAGTAAACTAATTTATTCCTCAAAGATCTCTCTTTATCCCAGTTTTCATTTTATTTATCTTAAACAGAATGCAAGATTAGAGTGAATGTGTTCCATATAGTCATATCTACCAAATTTCAGTAGTCTGTACCAATTACAGTGAAATTTCATAATACCACAGCAAAAATGTATTTGCTGTTAAACACACTCCATTTAACTTAACTAAAAATAATTAATAATTAAATTAATAATTATAAAGAGCCTTTTAACATTTTTCAATTAAATACACTTTGCTTCAATAAAGACAAGTAAATAAGAAAATGAAGAAGAAAACAAAAAACAAATTGGAAGCAATAGACAAAAAAACACTGTAATGTTCGAAGTACATTCACTTTAGATTAAATTATATAGATTAAAGCTACAAGAACAGTGTGTTATGTTGTGTTTCAGGCAGGAAGATGAGACAGATCAAGTTTAGTACACTCAACGTTTCACCTTAATACCCTAGGTAGGCAGACAGGCGATAGCAAACACAACTTAACGTAAGGGTGAGATCAGACAGGGAATTAAGGCAAGGGCACAACTTTAAGTAACATACTCAAACGAGATGATTAATAGAACACAGCTGGTACAAATGAACTAATAATGGTGAGCATGGTAACAAAGGAGTGGCGGGAAAACTGAACAAAGGAAAACGTGACTAATGAAAACAAACTGATAATAGTGACACAGTGAGTGTTTTTTCCCCCTTTCTCATTAGTTCTGTTTACATTTTTTTAACAACTTAACTGACATTTACACTTTTTTGAAGTGTCCATGTGTTTTTTGACTTTTTCAGTTGAAAATGCAAGAATGAAGCTAGCAGTAGCAGTTGTTAAATGTATCAGCATTTTACTGAATTTTAATGTAATGAATTCAGCTCGTAAAGTTTATATATAAGATGCCAGCGCTTCTCCCAGAGATCACCATCACTTTTCAAATATCCATTATGAGGACACATTATGGCTTAATGTGTCCCTGCTCTTATTTTTTCTTTGTATATGTGTGCTATGAAAGCCAACCCAGATGGATAATGTATTTGTGAATCTGATTTGCACATGGTGGTGCAGCAGAGCTCTTTGTGCTGGCATATGGATGTGAGGTGTGGTGCTTGAGTAGATGAATGCCTCCTGTCATGTGTGTGGCGTTCAGCGGCGCTGAGCAGTATTCAGGTCATGACTGAGTCCAGCGGATCTGCTGCTTCATTTGTCTCATGTAAAGGTCAGCTCTCATGTGTGTTTATTTTAAAGCTCATATGGATGATGGTACCTGGAGCCTGTCAACCGTTAGCGAGCCATGTAGTGCTGATGTGAAGACATAAATACAACGGGCGATGAAGGCGTCTGATATTTCAGGCCAAAAATGGCCAAACTGATATTTCATGTTTGAGAGTTGTTTCTTTCAAACATTCACTCTCATCTGAGAGATTTAGAAAACCGTTCTGACCTCACGTTCACATGCCCCTTGCAGAAAATGCATGCTAATAATTTTAACGAAATAAGAGGGATCATAAAAATGTCATGCTATTTTGTTTAGTACTGTCCTGAATAAGCTGTTTCACAGATGTTTACATACTGTGTTGTCCACAAGACAAAACAATAACTGAATTTACACAAATCAACAAATGTTGCAAAAGTTTACACCCCCTAGCTCTTCATGCATTGTGTTGCCATTATGATCCCTGTAATTTTGTTAAAATGATTAAGGCAAGGTGCAAATATAAACTTATGAGCAGAACTGTAAGTGTCAACAAAAAAGGAGACATTTACAGAAATAAGTAACTTTGGGCTTAAGCTATTAGAATTGTAGATTAATTATATTTTTGATGTTTATGAAAAAATTAATCAAAGTTTCCCTACATGACATGCTTTTTAATGTGTCGTCCTCTCTGGAGATTTGTATATACAGTTTGTATGTTAGTACAGTTTAACATGGATAGTGCGTACGTACTTGCGTACACGTAAGTTTAAAGTCACCATGAAATCAAATTGGACAATTCTTGATTTTATGAAATATTGCAGTGTTTATTCTAAAAGATTTATCCACGCACAAATATTTTGTTAAATTCATGTTCCTGGTAATCTTGAATCAGAATAACTTCCCCTCCCTCTTGCAGCATCTCTTCTCTGATGATGAGGGCGGGGCAACCTGTCAATCACATGAGATCAGCCAATAGCAAACCACAACCATCCAATCAATTCTTCATGTCAAAATCAAGCCCCGCCCTACAATTTACTCAGATAAACATCAAAATAGGGAAGAAAAGACTATCACAACTTTCGTTTCATGCTGACTTTAAAAACAGTTATGTTATTATTGCTGTCCTGATGTGTGAAACTTTCTGTAATGCCATGTTTTCCCTCACATTTACAACCAGAGCGATGGAAATGTTATCAAAGTAAAGAAACCAACAGAAGTAAATTACGGAGGGAGACGGCAGCATCATTAACTGGCTCTACACAGTGTTATGTGTCTTCATAAATGAACAAAACAGATAAATTATGGATAGAAAAGTAAAGTATGCCATTCTTCTCACAAAAAAAGTATTCATTAATGTTCAGTTGCTGTGCAATATCGTAATCCATGACCTGATTCTGCTCCATCAGGTCACATGCTTTATCTTATACGTGACAGTCGAGCAATGGATGTTGTTCATGTCATCTGTGGAAACTTACATATAAAAAAAACTAGTGTGAAAAAAGTTATTTCCTCTAGTCATCCTAGCATTGGGAGAACAAGTCCTCCGGTGCTGCACCAGATGCCATTGAGCTGACTGAGGAAAAATGCAAAGCGTACATGGAGTCTGGTGATAATGTGCAATAAGCAACAGTGTATGTGTGAACTGTAAAGTAACGCTGCTGTATGTCGAGCTGCTGGGATCAGTGTCTTCAGCCGTCTCATTACTACCATTTCTCTCGCTGTCTCTCTATCTTACTCTTATAAAACTGTATTTTTTACTGCTCTGGCCCTTGCTGTTCTTTGGACGAGAATATGAGTCGAGGAGTGCATTAGACTGTGTGTGTGTGTGTGTGTGTGTGTGTGTGTGTGTGTGTGTGTGTGTGTGTGTGTGTGTGTGTGTGTGTGTTGGAGAGAAAGAAGACTGATATACAGAATGAACTCTTGCTGCTGGAGGAATTAGAGAAAGGAGTGAAAAGAGAAATCACTTCGATTCATGGCCTTTGCTGTATTGATAAAGCTGCATGCACTTTTCAAGATCTGTCTGTTCACACATAGGCTATTTCTTAGGAATATATATTTGCAGTTTATATTTTGCTCTGCTTTGGGGCCCCTTGTTTATTAGTGGTAGAATAAATGGCATTACCAGTGACCGTCAACAGTTTCTCCTATGGTCAGAACAGGACAGTGTCAGGTGTGAGACAGTGCTGTGCTTTAGAAACAATGAAGGTTTCAGAGTGAGACTTTATGGCATGCTATACAAGGAGAACCAAGGAGATTGTTTAAATACTTTATGATGTTTTCCTGAGCTGTTCAGTAATGCTCTCTTTCTACTGTGCTTTGTGTGGCGGCTCGTGTGTATTCCAGGAGAGCGGTCAAATCCTCCAGAGCTGGGTTATTGATCTGTCTCACTGCAGTGCACATCCATGGCAGCATCTCCGGAGAATTCACTCGCACAAGGATTGTTAATGTTCAATCTCAAAATAACAGCTATAGGTGCAGCTCATCTCTCAGTGAGTTCATTCACGGATCGCTTATGCTCGAAATGAACTGTTATGTAGTATAAACTTCCTTATTATGATGATGCAACGTGATCACATGAGTATTTGTATGTATTTTACATAAAATATGGTTCTACCACATGCACATTTACTTCCACTTGCTTGCATTATACTTGCACACTAAAACGTACAATATTGATGTATGACGCCATCTAAATTGTCAATCATTTACATATGAACAACTTTACAGATGCAGAAATGTTTACAAATCTATGAATATTTTATTCATGGGACTAAACGGTTGACTTCTGGTTTCAAAGCATTACATATTTTGAAAACCCTTTAAAATCTTAAAATTATAACTGAATTTCTGTAATCATTATTTATCACGTATTTTGTTTGCCGTGGGACACAGCAGTTTTCTGAAAGCCGTTTTTTAAAAAATAAAGCATAAAATGACTGTAAAAGTAATCCATTTTATTTTGCTGTAATCCAAATTTTGCAGAATCCAAATGATTGCTTTATGTAATAAACAAATCCAAATACCGGTCTTTATTTAGTATTTGAACCCTTTAAATCTCACACTAATATAATTATTATTGTTTTTTTATTAATTTTTTTAACTATATAAATATGTATATAAATTATCCAGTTTGCAAAGAAAACCTGATGAGATGTCTGCAGAAATACTTGTCTTTCCTCCTTCTGGATGTTGGTTTAGAGTAGGTAACAGCTGTCTTATGAGGAAGTAAATGCAAAATTAAACACCATCTCTCAAGAAGTCTACAGCTGAAATCACACCACATGTTACTTCTTTGTTCTTAGTTGTACTTTGACACAATGATCCATTAGATCATGCCACATATTTGGAGAATAGACTCTGGTTTTATTAGGTCTGGTGGAGAATGTCACATCTGGGAACCAATAGTAGAAAAGAACCATTGAATCTAATGTAGATCAGGGCTTAAAAAACAAAACAAAACCATTGCTTCTTTCTGAGCTGAATCAGTATTTTACTTTTACCATTATGAAAACTTTTTCTAAATGATTTTTGCCTATACTTTACTCAAGAACTTAAATATAACTTTAAGAGGTTGTGACTAAACCTCGTGACTCCAGCGGATCCGCAAACTGTCCGAAAAAACATTTTGTACCGTCTCTGCGTCTTTGCAGTGCAAGTGTAAATAAAGAACTGTGTTTTTTAATAAATACAGCATTGTCTTTACTCAAAAAACACAATGTTTGTAACGACTAATGTTTTATGTGTTTGAGGAGCAGAGAAGAGATTCTACTATAAGTCTGGTATTTGCCGTCTAGTCATAGCCAATGCATCCTGCACTTCATCTTTCATTAGTTATAAGATTATATGATTTTGGCCAAAGACAGGAAAAACCCTCATAGCTACGGTTAATGACTGATGAAGCACAAATCTCCGACATTCACTGGTGAAAAACCTCGTAACTCATTTTGAGCTTGATTTTGGTAAATTGTTAAAAAATATAATGATACATGCGACCATACATAAAGCCACAGTACTAACTTTGACCACATGGTGTTTAATTATTTTAAAAATACAGGTTTTTTTATTTTTTTTTATTTCCTCAGTAGTAGCGGTTTTTCACTAACCTCCAATTTTCACTGGTTTCAAAACACACACCACGCTGGATATTATCTATCAGATCTGCAGTTTTCCCATAAATATAAAAAGCTGTTTTCGAGATGCCGAGAGCTCCACGTCCGAGACTTCGACCGCTCCTACATGTACTTTATTAAACAGGTGAGCACATTTACATAAAACTAATCAATGTTATATAGTTCAACAATGATAAAATGTTAGAATATGATCTGTATGTTATTCTAATGTTGCTCTAGCTCACTGCTAGTCTCATACAGACAAACTAACACATACTGACCTGTGAGTAGTAATTCTGCACTTGCGTGTAGTTCGGTAGAATGAAATGTCCATATTCCTTTTATATCCGCGGGACTCGCGTCGCGTGTGGAGCTGATAGCTGTCTCTTAGCAATGCCGACCTGCTTCATATCACAGTCATGATAAAAACATCGATGTATTTACTTATCCACAAACATTATTAGATCGGTTGGCTTGACGTTGGCGACAAGATCCATAATTCTTAGCAAATATTGCGTCATCAAACTACGCCTTTGTTATTGTAAGAGGTTAGCGACCCCTAGCGGCGAAAAAATTACATATTGTACGTTTAAGCGTTTTTCACATTAAGCATCGCTGGGGAATCGCTGGGGAATCCTGGAGTATGATGTATGAGGGAAACCCCAGTATTACAGCATAACATTGTAGATGCCATGGTATAAAGTCAAGGAATCTAAGCAATCGAGAGAGATAACTTTATAATCTCCTTTGCGCTAGTGCATACATATAGCCTACAAGGGGAAAGTAACCATAAAGATGTTGAATTAAACGTAAACACAGCTTTTCCGCATATATCCTGGCGATTATAATCATACTTAATATTTGCCGCTTTTCACTCAATTTCTGCAAATCTGATTTTGTGAATGAATGACTGTCTCTCGTCTCCCGTTGCTCTGGTCTTCATCGAGTCTTCACCTCCTGCTGGTGAGGCTGACTTACAGCAGGTGGAGATTATGAATCGATACCCTTCTGCTAGTCCTGCATTTCCAGGATGTGCAACGTTGAATTTTCTGTCCAACCCCTGAAAAGCAAAATAAAATGGACCGAACATTTTCAATTATAGGTGGTATTTTTAAATAGGCAGGGATTATTGAATATATACTTAATGAAAGTGTGTGTGAAATGTTTTGAATTTAAATATTCACAGCTTAAATGTACAACCATGTTGAATTTCAGCCCCTAAAAATGCAAGCAATGATAATACAATGCATTTAAATACATGCAAACAAGCTTTTTTTGTTTGTTTCAAATACATTTGTCCTTATTTTCCTTCCATATCAAAACTAGTAAGTTCGACCTGCTGTGAGTGACCGGGCAAATCTGTTTGGCAGCCATTTACTGGCTGATGCTAGACTGTGCAATTTGTGTTCCTAAGATTCCCACATGCCAGGCAATTTTTCTAAAATGAGCAGTTCTCTGAGGCCAAAATGGAGCCCATAAGTTCATCTGAGAACAGTCAGTGGTTTCTCCATTATAGACGACGCTTTGAGGTACTTGAAATAGGTACGTACATTGAAGTTCCTTGAGCACAATAAGTAATCACAGAATAATGTCGAGGAACGGGGATATTCGCATCAGGGTCCTGATCACTCTTGTTTATTTTGCAGTTGATAGTACATTATGTCTTAAGTAATCTATATGGTCTGTTCAATAGGGGACCACGTCCTGCAGAGTTTCCAACCATGCTCGTAGAGCTTAAATCTAATGGCAGCCAATCAAACACCAGCTTTGTGAACACCTCTTCCTCAATGCATTACGTCCATTACTTTAACAAGAATGCATTGTTGTTGTCAAAGGCCAATCCATGACAATTTGTCTGCCACAGTGTTTCTGGTAGATAAAGTTACCTTCAATTGCCTGGCGGCAAGTGTTAATTTCCCACCCTGGTCCTACTGAAAAAGAAATCAATGTTGTTGTTTTTTTGCTAATAAAAAGTAACGCAAATGATCAATACAATTACTGCTTGAGCAAAAAGATCTCTATTATCTCTGAGAATCTCTACTTGTCTTCTGGAATAATGTGAGAAGAGATCTTAAGCTAGGGGTCACCATTGATGACCGTCTCTGGTGTGCTTGATCTCTCAGATCCAGACGCTGTTGCTGAGATTGAGTCGAAGGATGAAGGAGATGACCATCTGAGGAGCCAGATCTGTCCCGAGGAGGAGGAAGAGGAGGAGGAAGAGCAGGTGTTTGAGCAACTGAGCACTCTCACGCCACACAAGACTCATCAGTGCCACCTCACAGGTAAACAAGGACCACAGGACATCTTTAAATTAGACACACCATCACTTTAGGCTCTTTACAATGGCTAATAATAGCTAATAATAATGATAAGAGAAAGGGATAACAGACAAAAATGTTTGGAACTGCACAAAGGTACAAATTAATTGCACAAGCTCCTTCAGAATGTGGGTTGTAAGTGAACTGCATTGTGAACCACACTCAGATCACCTCTAGCTTGCTTTAAAATGGTCAGAATTTCTTTGAAACATTGACTTCGCTAGCTAATAGTGTTTGTGCGTAGCTAAACATACAAATATCTTTCTGTTTTATAATTTGAATGCTGATTCATTGAGAAACACCTTGACATTTGTGCATTGAGCCCATGTGTAGGCATTAGTTGTAGATCCATTCAAAAAAGAAACAGGAAAGTGTACATGATTGAGTTAAACACTGTTGTAGATGACACTCAGGACTGACTCGTGTCTGCCATGTTCAGATGCAGCCGATGTTGCTTCATTATTACTGCTTTTTCTCTAGGTTGGAGATTAGGTTTCTATAAGTCAGTACTTCTACATAATTGATTTGGCTGTATTTGATCAGCGACTTCAGAGCGGCCCCTCATTAAAAATCCCTGTGTCTCCGACAAATACGTCTTAATTGTTCAATACTTGAGATGGTGGTTTAAATGAGTTCCCTGTGGAGGTCAAAGAGAAGAATGTAGTAGTCATTTGGGAACGTTGCGTATCTGAAAACCAGTTTAGACGTAACTCAGTGTGAACGATTAAATACGTTTTTGCTTCAGATGGGTCTGATAGTACAGCCGTGCCGCAATGAGGGGCTTGCATTCACCATTTTTATAACATTTTCACAGATTAAATTCAGCAGAAAAGGCTTGAACAGTCATTAAGCTTCATAATAAGCCTGATTTACTGTAAGCCATGCAAACTTTACAGTGTAACTTCGCCGATTTTCAACCCGCTTTGTGTTGTTACAGTGTCGGTAGTATACAAGTGTGTGCAGAATTATTAGCCACGTTATCCAGGCACATTTTACCAATTTCAAACCACATTAGTCTTAATAACTATTATTCATTTTGTATTTAATCATTTATAAGTGATATAAACTTGTTCTAGAAGGCTGGAAATGAAAAATGCCTTATTTTCAGGTGTGCAGAATTATTAGGCACGTTTTCTTTTACAGATAAAATAAGCCAAAAAAGAGATTTAACTCAGACTGAAAAGTCAAAAATTATTAAATGCCCATGAGAAGGATGCAATACTAATGCAATACTAGAAATTGCATGACCATTGGACAGTGAAATGCTCATTGGGTCAGCAGGGTCAGACAAAAACAGGTGGAGAAGAAAAGACACATGTTAACTGCAAAATAATTAAGAATTAAAGTGAAGAATTAAGTGTGAAACCATCAGGAACCCTTTAGTCTCCATCTGAGTTAACACTATATATATGGGACTCATATGTCAGGACTGGCACAGTGTAATTGAATTAATTATTATGTGTTAAACAACAAATATTTTTCCTAGCAAGAGGTTTTATCAAGAGGTCAAGGTTTGGCTGGTTAGCTGGTTTAGTTAGCGCAGCTAGCACAATACATGCAGTGACTACACCATTCATTCATGGGCAAAAAAACTTCTTTCTCCTGTGAGGACTAGTGGAGGTCTTGAGACTGAGCTCGTTCTGGTGCTACTGTCAGCCAATCGGCACTGTCATGATGTCATTTAGCTGCGGCTGTTGGTTATCAGACACATGACGTCAGTGGCTCAGGTGATTGGCTCAAACCTGATCGCCCATGAGAACAGATGGAAGCAAGCAGGTTGTGTATTTCTGGGAAGGCCGGAGCCAGGTGAGATGATTACAAATGCTAACGAACAGCTTTCTCCAGGTATTACAGGCCCGGAAAAAATACAATACAATATTTGTTGCATTCCTCATATCTCAGGGAGTATATACAGTCAAACAAAAAAATATTCAGACACCAGATATCATTTTTAATATATATATTTTTTTACTAGTGTGTGCAGGACATTATAGTTCATTTATGTAAGTGAGGATAGCAAAATAAAGTATACTGTGACATATTATACCCATAAATTCTTCATACAGTGACTACCAGTAAAATTTATTAAAAAATTACATTATTCGGATTTCTGTTACCAGACATTATTCCGACACTTTGACCTGACCATGTTCTGTTTTTTCTTTAATTGCTAATGGACCTGTTTACACACAGACTGAACAAAATGAAGCATTGCTTGGTGATTGTTTGAGCTAAATTTGTATCATCTAATTGTGTAGTTAAATTTAACAGCTGACAGATATTCAACATAATTCATTTGCGAGACAGTCTAACAGAAGGACGGAGAAAACTAGTGAAATATTCACTGATTTGATAACTCTTGAGTTCTTGTCATGTTTTATTACTGTTTTATAAACTATAGCAAATTAACTGTGATAATGTTGAAGGTGTCTGAATAATTGTTGGTTTGGCTGTATTGGATATACAGTGGTGCAGGGAACACTGACTAAGGGTGTGCGAAACGATTTTCCAACATAAAACGGAGAGTCTGTAAGAGATGTCACGTGTCACCTGGATCAATGGCTGCCGTCGTCTCGGCCCGGTCCAGAGCAGCTTTAACACCTCTCTGTGCACTTAAGCCATGACCACTGCAGTGCGTTGTGGGAATGGGCCGATGGATCCACCCGTGTCCCTGATGTGATTGGACTATTGATCGTGCTAATGCAGAACTGCAGAGAGAGAGAGAGAGAGAGAGAGAGAGAGAGAGCTATAGGAATGTTTCCCACAGGACCTGCTGTCTTCCACAGGAACGGGAAAGGAAGAATATCCGCACCCACCCAGCGTTCCTCATACTAACCCCCAACCCAAGCGCTGCGTCCCCCGGGAGTGTGTCTTTCTGCCGGGGTAGAATGGTATAACGTTCCCCAGAGGGGGATGGGGGAGGCATGTTTACCTCTCAAAGCTCTCAGCGTCGGTGGGGTTCTGGCTCCGGCCCGGCTGAGGATTGAGTTTCTGCGGATGGTTTCTGCATCCTGACGGTTCAGTCCTCAGGGACGCTGGAAATGCAACAGCTGTCCATCTCCTCATAAACACTCAGTGATACAGCTCCTCAAGGTCAACATAGGCATTTGACAGATAGACACGCGTATCCAGATAAACATAGATTTTTTTTATTATTAATTTATATGTACGGTATATATAACTGGATTGATCATATGCTGTGCACCATCACGCCATGTTGTAATTCACAAAGACCCGCCCCCTTTAGTTACTGTTGCTGTCTGAGAAGCCACACCGCTCTCACGCCAAACCATGTTCTCACGCAGTGAAAAAGTCTTAACTATCAAGTTTGGCAATTTTTTAAAGAAATTTAAACAATAAATACCGTTTTGTGGCTCTTTAATGTGTCGTGACAGATTGCTGTGTCACCTCAGTTAAAGCTGCTCGTGAACCGATCATCTCTTCCTTCTAGTTCATTTATAGCATCAAATAAACATGAATGAACATCAGAAGGACTGTTGTTTTTAACAGCGGAAAGACGTCAGTACACTCCGTTTTTCAAGTTCAAGTCCACCGACGTTAATCTACTAACTCTCCTGACTGCTTTGTCGGACAAAAATGGCATATATTCGGCAGATGGCGGATTATGATTCGTCAGATCGCCTGTCAATCAAACTCCCTGCGACGGGTGAATTGCTGTACGAGATGACAACATGTGACATTCTACTCGGAGTTGTTCATGATCTCGGACTCAGAATTATGTGTGTCTATGGCAGCGCTATCAACACCAATATGAATCTGCAGCGGTACATTTTTGCACAATGCGCATGTGCGACTGACTTTAGCGCTTGAAAACGCCCTGATGGAAAGCATATTTACACCAAATCATTCATCTGAATCATTCCCTCTCCCCTATATAGTGCATTATAATATATATTATTGTGTAGGGGGTGGAGCTTCAGATTCTAGAGAGCATTTGATTGGACAGAAAATCTGATCAGAAGCTGAAGTGCAGAGTAATGTGATCAAAATCGTTTTTCCATATTTGCGGAAGTGAGAGACTGTAAGTTTTGAACGTTTATATCTTCTAAATAAGAATTTTGTCATTGTTTTGGAGCACACCAGCTTATAGATAACTGATTTCACGGGGACTTTAATCCTGTCCACGTGACGTAATTTGCATCATCAGGACGGTTGAGGGCTGGTGCAAGTTCAACAGCGGTGAACAAAGGTGAATGTTGAGACAAAAGGGTCCACTAGGTGCGATACGCAGTTGTCAAAAAAGAGTGTGGAAAGTGCGATACAACAACACAGAGCAGCAGATCATTCTTCATCACTTTTGTTTCACCTGCGTATCACTGGTGTTTCTGACGTCACAAACTATCAGATCAGGTCAACGAGTGGATCTCTGAGCTGGAGTGAGTGAGTGGAGGCGGGGCTCATTTGCATATTAATAGAACCACATATACTAAATGAGGCAAGGGTGTCGAGTTATATTCAAGCTATTTTAAGGCATGAAGAAATTTATTTTCATGGATAAAACGTTTAAATAAGTCATTTCAGTTCTTGTTCTAAACTTTGCATGGATCAGTAAGTGACTTGACTCGTGCTGCCCTCTGATGTCTGGTAGAGTATAGAAAATAAATTGTACGGAGTGGAACGTGGAAAACGAAGTACACCTGGGCCTTTAGTAGGCACTATTATCTCTTCACTGCTCTCCTTCTATTGTCTTTTGAAATCAAGTATTTAGAGTCTAATACAGGGTAAGTAAGGTTTGGGAATCTGATGAGCCCTCAGGCTGAGGATCCATTTGCAAGGTTTATCGATAAAAGGTATGCGGTATATGGTGGCATATGAAGCACTAATCTTGTCCTTGAATTACAGTGCAAACACTCCAACATTACTCCAGTAAAAGTGCGAGTATTCCTTTTACATGTCTACTTACTTTTAGATGTACTAAAGGCACTGATCTTTAAGGGCTATACTTTGTTTAGATCAATTGATATGCCCCTTCATAGTGCTTCAAATGGCTGTTTAAAGAGAGGAGTCTAATGTCACAGACAGACAGAGAGAGTAATAGATGAGAGCTCAGTCTGACATTATGAGTCGTCGGATAACCAGCACTAAGGAAGATCAGTGGATGCGCACATTAAATATGCATGACTGCAATGGCAAATATTTTGTTAGCAAAATATTTCAGATTTTATTAAAAGATTTTAATATCAAATCCATTAAAGTTTGCATGCATGTTGATGACAACAAACTGTATAAAAAGTGTTAAAATGTATAAGACTACGAATAAATTAAAACGTTGTATTATTTCACTTTAAAACTGCCACGGCAGCAAAGACGATGCACTAGGAACTCATTTGTTTGCTTATTAGTGATTTATTCATGCTATATTTACAGTTGTGCACCTTAAAGGGATAGTTCACCGTACAAATATCTGTATTTTTCCATCGCCACAGATACAGATACAGTAAGAGGTGTTAGTTACACCCTTAATTCGTTTTCTTGATGCATCTATTACAGATCCTGCCAATGCATATGCATCGATCTTGAAACCTGGATTTTTGAAATCTAATGAAATGCGATTTGAAATGCTTAAATTATTAGAGACAGGACAGGAGCCCTCACAGCTCTCTCTCTCTCTCTCACTCTTTTACGGGATTGCTCTTGCTCTCCATTCGGTCCGTAGCTCTCATCGACACATTCTCTGAGCGGCTCATGTTTGATCTCTCCTCAGGACTCACAGGAGCAGATGACATCTCTCTGACAAAAGCGCTATAGTCTCGGGTCAAACCGCTCAAACTGATAAAGCTACTCGTTTGATTGCGTTTTTAGAAACGTGATTTCATGCGTCAGTGTCTTCCAAAAAACCACAATCCGTAATAATTTCAGAAACATAATTTCTGTCATGACAGGTTGAGGAATGCCATCGCCACTGCTAGTGTTGTATAAGTGTCACAAATTGATGAACTATTCATTAATAAATTCACCAGTTCAACATTTCCAAAGTACTGCAGTTCTCTTGTGCTTGGCAGTGTTAGTTGTGGTATCTGAAGCGTGTGCCACAGTCTCAGTGTTCAGTGCAGCCCATGTTAAAGCCAAAGTGTCATTAGATATTCAAAGCAGCTCCAGTCTCAGGAGACATATCTATTCCTCTTCCCCTCTCTCTCCGGAGCTTCACACGGCACATCCCATCCTGCTCCATATAAACTATTCATTGAGCTTTGTCTACCATCCATAGCTCTTCTCTGATAAAGAATAAAGGATATATAATAAAGAGAAACAGGTGAGCTATCTTTCTATCTGTCTTTCTGGACTCAAGCCAATGGCTAACGAGTTCTTACTCTGCTTTCCATTGGCTGCAACATAGATGTTTTGAACATTCAGACAACATTCAGAAATACAATTTTCAGCTAAATGTTCTTTGAACATTATTTTTTATAATTTTTTTTATTTTGTCAGCTGGGATATTATTAAATTCATGGGGAAAAGCAGATCCCAAGACAATGTCAGTTATTTTTTTTACACTGTGAGAGCAGAATTAAAACAAAAACACAAACAATGAGAGGTTATTGTGAAATAAATGGAACATTAAAACATAATCGAATTTTAATTTATGTTCCAAAAAGAGAACCGATCCTGAGCTTTAGTTTAGGTACTAAAGGTTTTTGAGACTTAACTTACAGACTCATTGTTCACATTATAATCATCTGGATTGAATCACTTTCAGAGTACTACATTTGATGAAGAACGTATGCCTTAAAGGGATACTTCACCGTTTTTTCATATTAAACTATGTTATTCCCTTAACTAAGATGAGTTGATACATACCTCTCTCGTCTCAGTGCGTGCGCTCTGGCGCGCGGCGCCACTTTGATAGCACTTAGCTTAGCCCAGTTCATTCATTAGGGACCAAACAGAGATGAAGTTAGAAGCGACCAAACACCTCCACGTTTTCCCTATTTAAATACAGTTACACAAGTAGTTACACGACCAAGTATGGTGACACAAAATAAAACGTGGCGCTTTTCTAAGCGGGTAAAAAGGATAACTATAATGTATGGTGGAATAGCACTTGGGAGTACTTCGACTCGGCGCAGTAATATCATTACTCCTGAAAAATCCTCTCCCCCTCTCCCTCTCACTTCTGTCATTAGAACCAACGTGACTTTTTACTGCGCCGAGTCAAAGTGCTTCCAAGTGCTATTCCGCCGTACATTATAGTTATCCTTTTTACCCGCTTAGAAAAGCGCCACGTTTTATTTTGTGTCACCATACTTGGTCGTATAACTACTCGTGTAACTGTATTTAAATAGGGAAAACGTGGAGGTGTTTGGTCGCTTCTAACTTCATCTCTGTTTGGTCCCTAATGAATGAACTGGGCTAAGCTAAGTGATATCAAAGTGTCGCCGCGCGCCAGAGCGATTGAGTGCACGCACTGAGACGAGAGAGGTATGTATCAACTCATCTTAGTTAAGGGAATAACATAGTTTAATATTAACAAACGGTGAAGTATCCCTTTAAGGATTAAAGTATGTTCTGTAAGTATGCAAATGTGTAGTACTATGAATACTACTATATTTGTTTGTTTTTTTACCATTAAACTATTATTATTTTTTGACCATGATAAAAACCCTGACTGAATGCTCATCACATCAGAGTTTACTGTTTAATAGTTTATACAGCAGATCTTAAATATTTAATTTGTGATACGAATTACCAAGCAAGGTCATGTATCGGGAAAGACAAAGTAATAAAAAAAGAAATAAAGAAATCATCCTGGCCTTCATTGTAAACATTCAGGTCTTAAGCCTGGAAATCCTGCCTTATGCAACCCATTCTTTTTAGTAGGCATGCATTGCTTCAGAACACAAATTCTCGGCTAAAGCAACCCGTTCTTGATCCAGAAACCTTCACGCATGTCTGCAAATGCACAGCCTATACTCAACATCGTTGTGGAATAATTCCTCGTCCCAGATTTTTGTGCTCTCTCTGTGTTTGCTTGCACGGTTGGAAGCCGTATTAAGTATTAAATGTTTATAAGTCTGTGTCTAGTCAAGAGGAGGCTGGTTTGCTCTCTCTCTCCCCGTTTGGCACGCGACTGCAGATGTAGAAAACAACTGAAAAATCCAGGCTAATGTAAAAGAATGATTGCCATGGAAAAAGAGGGATGAACATTCACTTTCCCGGGTTTCTCCAGAAGCGGAAGTCATCATAGATGAGTAAACTTCTACTGTTGTGAATGAGAGACGACAAGCAAATATAATTGCCGTGTTCCCATCTACTCCAATAGCAGAATAAAAAATCTGCATTTTTTTTTTTCACGACTTTCCAAAAGAGGTAAAAAACATTGAGAGATTGAATACGTTGTATTAGAAAAACCCTTGCAGCAGCGCTCATTTTTATTTTTGTAATTTACTGACAAGGCAATATAACACAGTATAGTGTTATAAATGTTTAAAAAATAAAAAGTGATGTTGATAACTGTGGAAAGGCATCAATACAGTCTGTGAAAAGGGTCCATAGAGAATCATCTACACCAGATTGTAGACTGTAAAATGTAATATTGATTCAGCTGAGATATCTAGGTAAGGTAAGCATTAGCTAGCTAGCTAGCAGGAGTTATTTGGCTGCATAAGAAAAACAGCACAACGTTAGGAACAGCAAGATCCTGCAGCTTGTCTGGGTCTTCATCACCCTGCCTGCGATTATTCTGCTGCAGCCGAATGTTTGTTCTGCCATACTTCAATTTTAGGGGCTATATTTTCTTGTGCAAATATTCTAATGCATTTTCCTAATTAATTATAACACACACACACACACACACACACACACACACACACACACACACACACACACACACACACACACACACACACACACACACACACACACACACACACACACACACACACACACACACACACACACACACACACACACACACACATTATACATAGTAATAATTTATAAATGTAAAAAGGCACTTAAGACCATGCTATATTGTACTGTGCAGATTGTGCCTAGCGATGCCCTTTAGCCATGACTATATTTTAAATGTAGCATGACTTCTCATGTACTTCTCACTGACATTACTGCTTAAACTGTCCAAAATGTATCCTGGCCTCTTTTACTAAAAGGCAAAAGTGCATACTGGTGGCCAACTTTCCCAAATCTCAGTTGTCATCATATACTTTCTGAGGACCTTATTCAAAAACATTGCTGACACAATTAAGCTGATTGCTTCAGTGATCCCAGAGTTTGAACCATTTTAATCTTCATTTCTTTTGTGTGTGAGTGCATACAAATAATTGATGACAGCCATTGTGGATGTCAAATTTCATAATAATGAGTTTTTCATATATAAAGTTAGGGTTATACTTTATTTCGATAGTCCACTTTAGACATTCAACCAATTGTAAGTAATTTTGCTACTACACGTCAACTTATTCTACTAACCTTAACCTAACAGTCTTCTAAAGGCTGGAATACACTACACGACTTTTGCCCCGATTTGCGATCTGGGTGAGTCTGCGGTAGTTGCCGAATGTCTGCGCCGGTCTGCAGATTTTGTGAGTTCGGAGTTGACAGAATTCACAGAAAATCACATAGTGTATGATGGGCACAGATTCAACTTTTTTACGAGATTGGGTAAAGACAAAAAGAAGGAAACATGTGGAAGAAGGAAATAAGTGATTGTGTTGAGAGACTTGGATTTAGCTACTAGATGGAGCCGCGAGAATGCATGAAAATAAATGTGTTAGAAAAGGCAGAATATGCTGTTTGTTTAGAAATTGTTTGCAGCAGTTTCAGTATTCATTCAGTGGGGTTAACGCAGCTCACTTCCCTCCCAGGTCGAAAAATATGGAAATCCTTATAAATATGTAAAAATCCTGAAGAATGCGTCACGTGTTTATGTTGAGTGTAGTGTATGATCCTCAGTCATGTGATGTATGATGCCCAACTTTTCTGTCAAACCATTTAAAAAGTTGGCAAGTTTATGATGGCTGCTGTTTGAAATCTGTTCAGATTTTAAAAGTCGTGAACTGTATTCCAGCCTTAAGATAAACCCTGGAAAAAAGGAGAAGAACATTTGAAAACCTTTGCAAAGCCATATACAGAGGGAAAAATCTGACCAAACTGCTTGTTTCTTGACATTTAGTCTCTGTAATGATGGGTAAAGTAGCCTGAAGGAAGCATCGCACTGCAGTCATTTGGGCCCATAAAACCCAAGTAAACCCTTCGCCTGAGGATGGCCAGAGGTCAACTCCACACGAGAGCTCACTGCCACACCTCTACCTCTCCCGATACACTGTCAGTTTAAATTCAGCGTATGTCTCTCACCGGACGCTGGAGGAATGACTGATGGTGCAGATCTCCGTAGGGTATTGACCTCAGATTGTGAGGAACACATTGGTTTAGATTGGCTACTCATGACTGTTTTAGGCCAGGTGTGTTTGATTCGTAATTACATAAGAAAAAAATAAAAAGAGCAGTGAAATGCAAAAACATTTATTTTGACTCACACACCATTGGATGGATTTTTATGTCCATTATCTGAGTATTGCTGCTGCTGTTTCCCCATTTGTTAACACACATCTGTCACCGTTTCGGCCTCTCTCTACACTGGCCTGTTCAGTATTCCAATCTCGTCCTCCGTTGAGTGATTTTGCTCAGACACGTCGAGCTCTAGGTAAAGGGTCCCTAGAGAGCGCGCTCTCAACCCCTGGGTCGCCGCATCATGAATACATTATGATCCCCCCCCCCCCCCCCTCCTTCCATTCGGTTGCCACGACAGCACTTTCTGAGCCAGCGGCCGATGAAGATGGCGTCACTGCCGCCGCCTCACTTCTGATCATTTTAACCAGCGTTTGCATGTCGTCTTCTGGTCAGTAAAGGAAACGCTGTGATGCTTTTCCCGTTTGCCATCTCCGTTCCTTCCTTCAAAAGACCTGCTTTGTTTACAATCTGCTCTTCATTGTCCTTTCTTTCAGCATATGTATAAAACATGACGCCTCAGGTAGAGGAGGTTGTCCTGTAAATGGCCAGCATGTGCACGCTCCGAACACTTCACTGAGCAATCTGTCAGCATGTCAGCAACACATGTTTTGTAAAAAGCTTCCAGTGGGAGCCAGGGGAAAAGATCGCTCCTGCCAGACCAGAGAGGAAATGCTCCCCCCGCCTCCCTCCCTCCCTCATTGTGGTGGGTTTTCTAATGCTCGTATGTACAGCCTAGAGCCGTCTCTCTCCTCCTCCCCTGAACTTCAGAAATTTGAACTGCCAGACCCTTGGGGGACTTCCAGCTCTTTCCTTTTTCTTCTTTTTCTGCTACTTCTTCCTCTCTCGCTCAGATGAAATGGTGGAGCTATATTGTAGCCGGTCCCCAAGCGGTCTTCTCTAATACCTGAGTTTCTATAGAAACTGGAAATTACCGGCAGGATCCTTCTGGGACTGTTTTATCCGCAGCAGGATGAGGGAGGCCAGACCGGCGGGGAGGTGAACACACGGCTGAAATGAAGGAACGTCTGAATGACGGGGGCCACGGGGCTTCGTCTCGTCTGTGGGTCTTCACGTGAAGGGCTCTTGTTTAATAAACTTTCAGCACGGCATCATGGGGGTAGACAGCTCTACAAATACCCGTGTGTGTGTGTGTGTTTCCTTTTGTCTGAGCGGCAGCTTTATGTGTGTTTCTGCAAATTTGATTTTTCAGACTGCCTTTTTTTCCACTGCGACTGCCTTCTCCACCCCCTCTCCCATGTCCTCTGCCTCTTAGTATGCTGTCGTTTTTTCCCCCAATCTGTTTACTTCCCTGTTCTTTTCCTCTCTCACCTCAGCGATGTTGTTCTGCAGTGCATGTCTGGATCACCACTCCCGCTGCTGTATTTAACAAAAGTTGTATTATTAGGCTGTTCTGGTTCATGCACTGAGGCTTTACTTTTGTCACTTTTGTCAGAACATCAAGTTTATTTTTCGTATCATAGCTGCGGGATACACATATCAAATCATGAAAAACAGAAATGAAACAAAGACCTACAGTGAACCAGGGATGGGTAACTTCGGTCATGGAGGGCCACTGTCCTGTTTAGTTCCATCCCAAATCTAACACACCTGCCTGTAATTTTCAAGCAATCCTGAAGACATAGGTTAGATTTTTCAGGAGTGATTAATTCGGGATGGAGCTGAACTCTGCAGGACAGTGGCCCTCCAGGATCCGAAGCTGGCCATCCCTGACCTAGACCAATTTCTAAGACAGGATTCCTCAAATCAAGCCCTGGAAGGCCAGTACTCTACAGACTTCAGTTCAACCCCTGATCAAACCCACCTACCTGTAATTTCCGAGTTACTCTGAAGACCTTGATTAGCTTGTTCAGGTGTGATTGACCAGGTCCAATTGACTAACGCTGTAGGACATTTGTCCAAGATCCAGACCGAGGGCTGGTAGTCGAGGAACTAGTCTATTTTAATGAACTAAAATTGATGACATGCTACACTTAATGTGGCATTCATTTCATACACTGATATGTTTGTAATGGTGAAGATAATGTGTCGACCTATGGATGAGGTCGTGTGTATGTAGTTTTTAGGACCGTCTTGTCTGAGACCCAGATCCAAAAGGTTTTAAGAGCAAGACCATAAGTCCTCTGGTGGAAAATTGGGTTCAGTTGGGTCCAACTCTAATCTTCTCTCATTCCATAAAGAGGATACTAATGTCTTGCAAAACTATTTGGGGTTTGTAAATAAGTAGATGGCAAAAAAAGTGAGTTTTTAGAGCATGATCTAGACCTCACTTCAGGTCCAACATATATTAAATCTGTTTGTCTATTGCAGCCAACAACCTCATTCAGTGTAAGTCCTGCTTTATGCAAAGCATATCTGAAAATCTTAAGTTGGCATCACACATGGGTTCAAGGAGTGGAAAGTTTGAAGAATGTAGCTACTAGTGTTTTCCCCCTCATGCAGTTATAAAGAATAGGGACTCTAGCATTCGCAGAACCTGATTTCGCCAAGTGCAACATGTTCCTGGATCAACATCTTTGTTGATCCTGGATCAACATTTAATTCAACCAATCAGATTTGAGGGACAAGTTTACAGTTTATGTCAAGTTTCGGCTTTAAACCAGGGTTTGGTGCTTCTACACCAGTGTTATTCACCTATCATTTCCCTCTGATTCTAGGGATAAGTTATAGGTAGGGTTAGGTTTAGGGATATGGTATCTCACAGTAGTACACACACTAAACTGTATATGTGTCTTTGAATAGTGGTCATGGATGTAAATGAGGTTAAAGTCAATATGCACCATAGGTATTGTTTTCATTGTTCTATCTCTGTCTGTACTTGTGTCTCTCTTCTGTAGTGAGGAATAAGGGAGGGTGAGATGAATATGACTGTGGAGAAACAGAGATGTTTGTTCATCTGGAGCGGATTAGAGTATGTGCAGTTAAAAAGACCAAAGCAGAACGTCAGTGTGTGTGAGTCTGGTTTTCTCCACATTGTTGGGACTGAATGTCCTCGCAAGGATAATAAAACCTGAAATCAGCTCGGTTATTGGGAGCAGCCAACGGTCCCCTTGAGCAAAACGGCTTAATAAACATACTAAATAATGTCTTGATGAAAATGTAAGAATACAGCAAGGTTTTTGTAAGGCTTAGGTTTTGTGTGTAGCGGTAAGGTTAGAGGACAGAAAATATCATTAGCTTACTATCAAAACAAAAGTCAATAGACATTCCCCACCATGTTTTGAAGAAAACGTACTTATTTTCCATGTTATCTGGACCGTGAAATTCAGGTTTATTCGTCAGCATAATCCGCCGGATGACGCAATATTTCTACAGCATATCTTTTGTTTTAAATTACCTGAAAATATTATGATGCTAGCTTGAGAAAGACAACATAATGTTATTTGATAGCTGGATTTGATTTAAAAAGTGGAGCTTGTGAAGCATTTTTATCTCTCATACTACTACTACTTAATATTTTTCTGGACAGAACAGTCCTTCGCTGTTTGTCGTCCACCCATGGATGAGGTGTCAGAACCTTCAAACTACTACTAACTTTCTAATCAGTCGTTATCAGGCCAGCATTAAAGATTGTTCACAAACTTTACTCATGTATGCACTTTTAGGATTTCAAGTATACAATCAACACAAAAACTTTCAACAGGCGACAAATAAACTGATAAAATAATAGTTTCTGCTTTTTTAACATTTTAACATTTCTTGACAATTATTACAAAACAACAATAATAATACATACAATAAATACATTAGCAATATTTAGTGTCATATGTTTTATTTAACTGGTACTCAACTATTATTCAACTACTTTATTATTTCATCAAATGCTCAGTAAACCCTGCGTGTGTCATTATGGTCAGCTTTAGTTTACCGAACTCTGGCACTGCCTCCCTGGTGTTTGTGTGAGTTTGGACGAGGAGTTTTGCCCACCTTTACCCAAATCTAATCATTAATGAATGCAGTGTGTGTGTGTGTGTGTGTGTGTGTTCAGGCTTGGCAGTATGTCAGTGCATCTTCACACTGATGGGGAATTCATCCTGACATTTCAGACAGGAGTGCATGAAAAACACGCTTTTCACTTGACACTTGTTTTTTCTTTCTCTTTCTCCTCTCCTCATGTTTTTTTCTTCTTGTGTTCAGACATGTTCTGCTGTTGTTTCACCTGTGACGTATGAACCTGGAACGAGTATCAAGTATTAATCTGATTAATCAGAGATCCCGGGTGAAGGGTCAGCCTACTGTGCTGAATTTTGTTTGTTTGTTTGTTTTAAACTAGACTTTCCCAGATTAGCCGTGATGTCTCCTGCCTCCTGATACTATTTGTCTTTCCATTTTTGCAGTTCTGTGCATTATGCACTTGACATTTATTTTCGGTAACACTTTATTTTACAGTGTCCTGTTACTTGTAGTTACTATAGCAATTACTATAAAATATGCATAATTACAAGCAACTAACTCTAAACCAAACACTATTCATGTAGTAAGTACATGGAGTTAATTATTATTACTCAATACTTAAATGTATATTTTCACTGTAACAAGGACACCTTAAAATAAAGTGTAACCCTCTTTTCTTTCTCATCTAATGAAAGAGTTCTTGGTAAGATGTAAGCAGCTAAATATTAATGTTTGACAACCGTTGTGTGATATAAATATTGAACAACCTACAGTAATATCCTGTGATGCAAAGTACTTTTTTTGCAAATTTTGCCATTTTGAATAAGGTTTCACTTTATTTTAAGGTGACATACTTACATTGTAAATACTCAAATAAGTACTGGGTAATTTTAATTGACTACATGTACTATAGAGTTACGGTTAGGATTTAGTTTAGGGTTAGTTACCTGTAATTATGCATAATTTACTGTTATTACTATAGTAAGAAGGTTGGAAATGTAGTAACTAGGGTTTGGAATTGTAAGAAATTTTCCGGTTCTGGTTCTGTCTAAAGATTCCTGTTGTGATTCCGGTTCCATTGAAATTATTAAGCAATTATTAAAAAAATAGCGGTAAGGAATAGGGTTGGGTATCGTTTCAATTTTACAGTATCTTATCGATTCCTAATTTAGATTCCAACAAGGAAAAAAAAGAAAAAGAAAAAAAAAGTAGATCTCATTCACATTTATTTTAAGTCTTATTTCAAAATATTTCATTGTGGCTGAATATCATGTACAAAAGTCAACAGGCTAAAGAACACTTACACAAGGAGTGTTTGCCTGTGCAACTAGCTTAACTAATATACATTTCAAGCATTATTAAAGACAAACACTCCGTAATTAAAAAGAACAAATAAATTAGCATTCGCAACAAATAGATACAACTGAACAAATATACAATTTAAATAAAGTGTTTTAAGATTTCCAGGTATTCAGGTTCAGAAACTAATCAAATGTAAAATAATACTGCACATTATACATAAAATTTACATTACTAATATAGTTACAAAGTTATTCAGTCAAGAATGAGTGAATTATCTCTTTGTCTTTTGTTGTTTGATTAGTGTTAGAGACAGGGGATATTAGGCTGCGGTCACTTTAAGAGCTGCACGGATCCATTCAAGCGTTTTTTTCTGTGCTGCACGCATGTGTAACAGTATAGGTTTAAAATCACATTAAAAACACTTTTTCTGTGTGCACGTTTTGGATGTGGGCTGCACAGAAAATGAATGGTTTAAATCACATTAAAATGCACACAGGAACCGATAAGCAGAATTGAAATGCGCGTTTCTTGTCGAGTCACCGGTTCTTGGAAATTTGGAACCGTTTCTAAAATTTACCGGTTATCAATACCCATCCCTAGTAGTAACATGTAACTATGTCACCTTAAAATGAAATAAATGCTACCAAAAAACATAGGCTATCATTTACATGACTGTCTATTTGCAAATAGATGTATAGAATATATTACTTAACAATCTTAAGGTCTTTTTTTTCCCCTATTGATTTTAAGTGAAAGAAGAAGAATAAATGTAGGGCGGGGCTTGATTTTGTCTGTGGGAATTGATTGGATGGTGGTGGTTTGCTATTGGTGGATCTCATGTGAGTGACAGGTTGCCCCGCCCACGTCATCAGAGAAGAGAAGAGGGAGGGGAAGTTATTCTGATTCAAGATTACCAGGAACATGAATTTGAAAAAAGTTATGTGCATGGCCAAATAGTTTATTGTAAATATTGTAATATTCCATACCATATCCCTTTAAGATCTTAATTTATATCCAAGGCCCTTTTTCAAAACAAGCATGCAAATTGTTGAATATTCGGTAGAACGTAAGTATTTGTCTTTCCAAATTTTTTGTATTAATTAAATAAAATAAAAACATAGAACAAACGTACAGACACTGGGACAACGAACCCCTTTAGAGCTACTCCTGCTCCCAATAAACGTTGTCACAAACTGTTTGCCATTTTGAAGTTGTGGAAACAAGACATGCTGGGAAATGTGTTTGGTGTGAAACAGACATATGAACTGCTATGAGCAGTTGGAGTTTGTTTGGCTCATCCATCTGCTTTTTCTTGGCCGCCTGTATTGGTTGTAGCCGAGCACACACTGGTGTATGTGGCACTCGCTCTCTCAGGGTGGGGAACCAGTGAAGCGGGCCGGGCTGGGCTGGGCCGGGCTGGGCTCTGCTGGGGGACAGATTGCCCTCCCCCGGTTGGCCGCAGGGGACGGAGACCCAGCCAAGGCCCCGGGCAGAGCCTTCCTGTTTGCTCACTCATACCTGACCTGCTCAGCAGCACTTCACTCCCCGAGCGCTTCACGCTGAGACGAGCCCGAGGACCAGCTGAATAATGGAGTGAAGAGCTGATACAAACACCCTGATCAACCGCGCTAACGCCAGTATTAAGCTGAAAATATCCGCTTTGCCATCATGATTGTCCTATTATCGATCACCATTGAAAATCTCTGCAATCAGCTTTTTTAAAGAATATGTCTCCTTTATTGAAGGAATCCAGACGCGTTCTGATCAATATCGGGTCTCGGCAGTCTCTTTGTCTCGATCGATGTTTTCTCGCACAGTAAATCTGGAGAACAGAAGGAGAGGCTGTCCTAGTTTTCATGTCCCAATCTTTCATTTGTCTCCGTCTTTCTGGGTGTCCACCTGTGCTGTGTGATTTCTGGGACACTGACCAAGTGTTAGTGCGGGTAAATGTGGACGAACCCGTTGATGCGCTGCTGCTCTCCTGTGGTGGACAGAAGCTGTGTGTGTCAGACGCGTGCTCGGATCTCACAGGGCCCTCGTGAACGACAGGAGCGCTCAGCTGGATTGATCGTGCACTTACGTAAAGTGTACTTCAAATCTTAAAAGTTTGTTTGAAAAACGTTTTTACTTGTAAATAATATAAAAATAATGCCAGTGAAGTGTACTTAAGGAGAGTGCACTTTAATGACTGTTTCTTAATACACTTTTAGAAAGTGTTTTATAATAATTCCAAATTAAAGTTTTTCTTTAAATCATTGTTTTAATGTTCTTTTGTTGTGTTTTAAAGAAGAACACTTATTTTGACTAACATTCTAAAGTATGTGATTTTTGAACTGTAGTTTTATTTGATAGTACAAGTCAAGATAATATACAGTATTTTAAATGTAATATACATTTGTACTCAACTTCACCATTAAGTCCCGTTCACACCAAGAATGATAACTATAACGATAACTGTATTTCATCCACACCTGTGGCCGATATCGTTCTGTTTGTTATAAGCGCACTTCAGTTTTGTCGTCTGTCACTTTAAATGCTCGAGCTCTTAAAGCAGAAAGGATTCTGATTGGCTGTCAATGTTTTTATTGTTCATCAGCAAAAAATCGTTCTGAAAATGATTCCAACGATATTGTTTCTCAGTGCCGTTATTGTTATAGTTGTGCTGTGGACTCTGCTGGGGTTTTTTATATTTAGAATGATTTTTAGAGCTATATCTTAATGTTATCGTTATAGTTATTGTCCTTGGTGTGAACGGGCCTTCACAGCTGTATAATGACAAATATATTGAAATACATGGCATACAAGTTTCAATATAAATGGCATTAAAGATACAATATGTAATTTTTTTCGCCGCTAGGGGTCGCTAACCTCTTACAATAACAAAGGCGTAAGTTGATGACGCAAAATTTCCTGCGGAATTATGGAACTTGTCGTCAAGCCGATGGATCTAATAATGTTTATGGATGAGTGAATACACTGATGTTTTTATCATGATATCAGCGCCACACGCGAGTCCCACGGATATAAAGGAATGGAGATTTCATTCTACCAAACGCAAGTGCTGTATTAGTGCTTACACAGGTCAGTGTATTAGACGTGTATTAGACGAATGAAGCTTGTGAGGTAACGCAGCGCTGTTTCACTTGTTCTACACTATCACACTAAACTGCATTTGAGTGTGTTAAAGTTATAATGTTATTCTATGTGTTAGTTTGTCTGTATGAGACTAGCAGTGAGCTAGATCAACATTAGAATAACACACTGATCATATTCTAACATTTCATCATGTTGAGCTATAAAACATTGATTAGTTTTATGTACATTTGCTCACCTGTCTAATAAAGTACAATACAAGAGCTGCGTCTCTGTGAAGTCGTGACTCGTGAAGCGGTCAAGTCCAAGTTAGTCGCTGATATTGATCCTCGTTTTAGTTCTCCTTTTTTCCCAAAGTCTGCTTGCCATGGTCCATAATGTTTGAACGAAACAACAACAGCGTGCAGCCAGAGGTTACGCACTACACTCATTATGCACAGTTGTCCACGTCTGTCGTCATGGTTACTATGGCAGTACTTGAGCGGAAACCAGGGATAACGCGGATATTACGTCAGTGACAGGCGACAAGTGAACAGGTTTTCCGGGACGGCCAATCATTTAAAATTGGAATTTCTCTGAAATTAAAAATCTTTGGGAACTTTTGGGATATTGTAAGTACACAACTGCAGGAAATATATCACACTGTGCAAGTGATTTCTGGATTCAGTATCTTACATATTGTACCTTTAAAGTATATTTTAGTTTACCATAAATGCTTGTCAGTACATTAATTCTTGCAGTGACATATGAGTCATACTGGATCTTCTCATATGCAGATATCAATACTGGATGAGTGTAATTTTGTAAAATACATTTTCTGAAGGTTATTGCGTATTGTCATGCCAATTCGTATCAGTGTGTGCATATAATATGACCTATGGCTACAGTGCTTTACAATGACCCAAAGCCTCCAAAACTTCATCCCTGCTATCATATTCAGGTCTCGCAACAATTGTAGAAAATATATCCAAAACTACTTTTCTAGTGATATTTGGCTAGCTTATGTTTTTCTCAGCGGTCCGGGAATTTAGGTCAGCATGATGCAATCACAGCTGAAGAGTCAGTAACTGGCCTCCTGAACAAGATTAAACATCTTAGCCATCGCCTGTTGGAAATTATGATGGATGAAGACTCTAGCTGATCTACAAGTGAAATTCATCAGTGCATTCCTATGTCATGCAAGGAAAGGAGCCTTCAAATGTTGAAACGTCACAGTGAAAGTAATATTCCAGCTTAAATACAGTTTAAAGAGCAGTTTAAAGGCACTGGCGAACTCAGTGTGAAGCACACACTCATTCAAATGAGGCAGAACCAAACTTCATTGGTATTAGTATTATAAACAACAACAATAATAATAAATGATGTCAATTTTTGGAAGTTCCTAGTTGTTTCTCACTTAACTTTAAAAGATTAACTTTAAATGTTAATATCACAAGATGCCTGTGTAAGACTGCTAATAGCATGCACTTTCAGGGTGTGTTCACACTTGGCATGTTTGGTTGGATTAAAATGAACTCTGGTGTGATTTCTCTGTTAGTGCGGTTCATTTGAATAAGTGTGAACGCTGCCATCTGACCCCTGGTGCCACCAAACGAGACGCTGAAAAGATGAGTCTCTGTCCGTTTCTAAACATACTTCAGATGGCAGCGTTCACACTTGTTGAAATGAACCACACTAACAGTGCAATCGCACCAGGGTTCGGTTTAATACAACCAAACATGCCAAGTGTGGACACACCCTAAATTGTTAAAAATATTTTGGTCTGGACCAAATGAACCAAGTGAACTGAACTACAAGTGTGAATATACACTTAACCCTTTCACACGTAAATTTAAAATATTCTGGCTGACCCCCCAGCGTGAGTATTTCAAGGCGACCGTTATTTAGAACGTGTCACTTTATGGTTTCCATGGTGACGCGTCATTGCTTGTCACGTGACACACCGCAGCAACAACAGCGATGAATGAATGATGATCTGCTTTTATGTCATTTTTCCTTTTTTATTTAAAAATATTCACAAATTCGTTAGATATGGCATGAAATAACTGATATTCCGATTGTCAAATATATGCAAGTGGAAGTGTTTTGTTGTTTAAACGTCTTTATAACGATCGCGTTAGTTGAGCTGTATGCGCGATGGGCGCCGCCATCTTAGTTTGTGCCGCAGACGCAGTTTAGAGAGTCGGATCTGTTGGATTTACAACACGTGAATTCATCCACTTCTCCCGAAATACATAAAAGTAAGTGGCTGGTGAGCTGGGAGAAGAATAGAGTAAACTTTAAAGTTACTTACACAATGTGTATCTGATATGAATAAAACGTGTCTAATTATAATGGAAAGGATTATTATTGTCTCTTCCTTTGACATCATTGTGTATTTTACAAACTGTAAATGTACAGTTTTTTTAGTACTTATATGTCTGAAATCTAAAATAAGCATTATGTGGTTGAAAACACTGAAAAGATCACGGCTCTGAGCGCGCCTGTCTCTGGCTCAGTGCCAGCCAACGCGCGAAAGCACATTTGAATTTAGCAGCTGATCACGTCATGCATTGACCGTTCTAATCACACCGGTGTGATCGTACGCTCCAGGGACCAGCCTAGACTGATCACACCGGTGTGATCGTACGCTCCAGGGACCAGCCTAGACTGATCACACCGGTGTGATCGTACGCTCCAGGGACCAGCCTAGACTGATCACACCGGTGTGATCGTACGCTCCAGGGACCAGCCTAGACTGATCACACCGGTGTGATCGTACGCTCCAGGGACCAGCCTAGACTGATCACACCGGTGTGATCGTACGCTCCAGGGACCAGCCTAGACTGATCACACCGGTGTGATCGTACGCTCCAGGGACCAGCCTAGACTGATCACACCGGTGTGATCGTACGCTCCAGGGACCAGCCTAGACTGATCACACCGGTGTGATCGTACGCTCCAGGGACCAGCCTAGACTGATCACACCGCTGTGATCGTACGCTCCAGGGACCAGCCTAGACTGATCACACCGGTGTGATCGTACTTGTGAAAGGGTTGACTCTTTCCCCTCCAAACACAGAATTTTTCCAGGTGTACGTGTTTCCACTGTTATACGGTAGGGGGTGTTATGACGCATCTTGTGAAAGAGTACAGAATCTCCTGATCTAAACACATGCGAAGAAGATGCAAGATACAAACAATCTCATATGTAATCAGATGCATATGTAAAATAACGTGATTATCAACATTAAACAGCATATAAATCAAAACTGCCTAAAGTTACTGAATAAAAATGTCGACCCAGGACGAGTTTTAGGACTGTGAAGCTTTGGTGGTGTTGATGGACTCGATCTACTCCATCTGTGTTTTGGTCATCGTTCTGAATCCGATCGAGACGGTCTTTGCCAAAAACGTGATTTTTTCAGTTTTTTGCTCAAAATGTTGTTTTTTATGAAACCCACATTCGAGTGTTGATAAAAAAAGAATGCATAAAGTTAGAATACCTTTTTTTATTTTATTTTTTTTATGCAGAGGCTCTGTTCTTTCTTTTGAAATATTGCAATATTCATACAACAAAATATTCTGGGGGCCCATGACAATTTTTGTGAAAATTATCAAAAACGCTGGCAGTGGCTGGCAACTTTTTTCAAAAATGCTGGCGGGGAAAGAGTTAATGACCTTTTAAGTAAGTATACTTAGAACTGATATTTTCCTTTATTTTAAATTTTTTTTTGCATTTATGTTAAGCATCAGTTTTTATGCGAACATAAACCTTATTCGTAGTGAAATGTTCCTGTACTTGACTTCACAGTGAGCGCTTATGCTGTGTTTCATGTCAGACACCTCTAGACTGAGTCATTGAGTGTCATTGGTGACACAGCTTTTGCTTCTGCTTTAAGGTCAAGCCTAAATAAATTGGGTTATTGACGCTTCCGACTTGGGAGATGTCCGATCATCATTTTGAATTTTGTCATGGCAGCTGGGTTGGCAAAATAAATTTTAGGGGAGGTCAGTGCGACCCCAGGCAGCCCATCTGGATACTTCCCATTTTGAAAGTATCACCTGAACACCTACACATTATACATTCTAGCCTGAGACTGGTGACGCCTACCAGTTTGAATTCATTTAATTCTACATATCTTTTGCATGATGTCTGCTAGGATTCAAAGAAGGAAGGTTTTTTTTTGTTTTTGTTTTTTTTTTGCCTAGAGATATGGACAAATTTATGAAAGCTCAAATAATGCACTGTTTAAACATGAATCATTTGTGTAAACGCTTTAATGAAAATATGAGCTTCTCATTCATGAGAAGAACAAGCATTTTTCCATTGTTTTCACAAACTGTTCATTATCACCCTTACAGCTCATAAAATCTTCCTCTGAACTAAGAGATTTCCCTTTAACCATGTTTTCATGTCATTTCTTCCTGTCTGCTTCCTTTAAAGTGACCACACCAGTGGGGTGTTAGTTAGCAACGTACGGTGCTTTCTGGATGTATTCACTCAGCTAAACCTTGCAGAATGAAAAATGTCAACAGAAGGAACTCTTATTTTTCCCCTAAGGAACACAATAAATCTGAAGTATTCAGGCGATTCAGCACCTTTTTATGTAGTTGTTTTCCAGCAATAATTAATTACCAAACTTCAGTTATAATGGTTCTTTACAGATCTACATCTTTATAGAAGCCATTAAAACTAGTTTGTACTGGATACACACACACACACACACACAAAAAAAACTTTTGGCCAATTCTTTTTTTTTTAAATACTCTAATTTGTTACATTTCAACTTATATTAATGTTTTAGCTCCTTAAATTTAACCTTAAACTTAACCTTAAATTTTTAATATATATATATATATATATATATATACACTAAATTAACTATAATATAAATGTAAAAATTGTACTTAAGATTAAACCAAAAACATTTTGCTTGTCGATGTTTAATTTAGTTTACTTATTATAAATAAAGACAGTAATAAGAAAGACCTTAATGTTTCAGTGTAACAGGGACCTTAAATGGAGCAACAGTAGTTATACTTAACTATTAAAATGCATTATTCCATTTCCAAGCACTCATAAAGCTGATGTTAAAAGTGTTTCCAGCTGTGCAGAGCAGAAAAATGGGTTGCTTGAAGAGCTACATGCACTGTATGCTTAAAAACAAAATCAAATCCTTCACCAACGTCAGCCCATAAGATGGAGGTCTTCCTCTCTCGAGTGGCAGGATGTTGGACGAGTGATGCTCAGGAAGGCTTTGGCAGGCCAACAAAGACAGACCCTCTGCTGTAGGGTGTAGGTTTTCAGGACCAGCATCCCCTTTGGCAGGCGCACAGAGGCCGCTGCCATGAGCCGGGGATGAGGACCCATGAGACTCTGGCTTTTATTTACTCAGGCGGCTAGCGTCCTGCACATTTCTCGTCTGAGTGAAGTAAGGGTAAAAACAAGACAAGAAAGAGAGACAAAAACATGCTTTCTTTTGCCCTGAATCCGATCCCATCAGTCAGTGTTCACACACTTGCTCGTGGACACTAGACAATCCTGACATTGACATCTTAAAGTGTGTTAAATCACAGTTGGCTTGCTGATCGGAAGTACATTATTATATATTTTATTGCATTATGGGTAACCATTTGTGTTAGCATTGCGACTGAGCATTTGTGATACTTTTTTAGACCTAAACTGTGCAATAGAAAAGGGAGAATTATTCAGATTGTGTATCTTGGGCTGAGCTGTGTAAAGCTGTGTGTTTAGAGGAACAGCAGGTCAACCTCTATTGTTATCTGTTTCCTGAAGATAGGCTGTCATGGCTTGAGTGCTCATAAATGCATGTTACCCTGGCAGAACCTGAGGTAAAAACAATGGAAGAGACATGAATATGCGAGTAGGTTGCTTGAAGATGTCTCATAAATCCTAGCCATTTCCCCTTGTTTTTTCCATTTCCCAGCAAAGCCTCATTGGCAATTCACTCCAGTTAAGAAAGGATGTGGAAAAATTGACCAGTTTATGGTTTGTATGACGAACTAGTTAGTTCCCTTTAAGTCGGTCACTCCCGACGTCATGTCATGTCAGTGAATCGATGAATTTATATCCCAATTCGTCGGTTCACTGACCCTATGTGATGTCTCCGTTCCCTCCTTCAGGAAACGAGGTTTACATACGTAACCAAGACGTTTTAAGGAAGGCCTGTATAATTAGGTTGCATATGTCCACCAGCTCCTGATCAGACATATTTGTTTGGGATATACGGACACTAAGCAAAACCCTTCAAATAGTCTAATTAATATGTAATAAACTATGTCATAACTTGTCCTTGGGGTGATTCTCGCTCTGCGTGCAAAAGTTCATTACTGTTAGGTTAGAAATATGGCGATTGCACAACATCCAACAGTTTGAGACTTTTTTTTGTACTGCAACTATTTTAAAGTGGTCATTTTTCTGTTCTGACAGACATCTGGGAGTGTGGGTACCACATTATAACAAATCAGCAACGGAACAAATCAAGTCCAAAAAAGAAAAGAAAAAAGAAGCAATGCTTTTCATTGGGTGTACTTACTTTTTCAGAGCAATGTAATAATGTGAACACTTCTCACACCAGACAATTTCAAGGGTGACAGTGATTGTCTGGAAGTTTATTGTTGAATACAAAGAATCTGCACAAAAGTGGTGCTTTGATGGCTATGGTGTATGCTTTAAATTTGATGAATTTAGGAGACAAAACCTTTCGGTTTTAGTCATTTCCAGTGCTGACTATTAGCATAAATAAATCACAACATGCTATCAAGCGTGCCAAAATGCTTGCAAAGAGATGACTCTTACTTATTTGAAAATTGCATCTCAATTTAAATTAATTTCATATACAACTATTAAACTCAGTAGTTCACCTCACTGTCATTCAACAACCGACTGGTCGATTAGTCAACTAACTTGGACTTTCCTTATATTGGAGGAAATTTTACTTGTTTGCTGTGGCTTCACAGCATCATCTTTTGAATGATTGCAAACTCTGCTGGGTATATACTTCAAGTACATAACTACAACACATTACAGCCACTCGCGCACAGAACAAATTATCTAAAATTAAAAACATGACTGTACTTCGTGTTAAAGTCAAATTTATTTCCATAATGCACATCATGATATATAGTTTCAAAGCATATGTAGATAAAATATTGCATACAAAAAAGAACAGCTTAAGCGGTGCATATATATTTTTTGACAGCCATATTAACACCTTTCTGTCAGGACCACTATTGTCAAATACGATTGACAATTAGCATACAGTTTGGATTGGCGGTATGGGTCCGTTCTGGGCGAGAACTCCCTGTGCATCCATGCAGCCTAGCATGGATAAGAGCAAGGAGAGCTGTAATGACTTCCCTTGAATGAATGTATTGCAGATATCATTAATTAAAGATTTTAAAGTACAACATAATTCGAGAATTTATTCTGATTCAAGGGTAATCAGAATGCCAAATCCTGACTGATGAGAGGAGGAGCTGGGGATGGAGGAGGGTAGTTAGCTCCTGAGAAACGCGATAGCTGCTGGTAATACTGAAAGAGCTTATATATTTATACAGTGATAGGCGTTGCATTACTATAGGTAGATGTGGATCAGCTGATAGTCAACTGTTGCGAGCTTGAATAATGTGACCTGCCAGAACTGACGCTACGCTTGATAATTGTGTGTTATCGAGGGGCACTTAAATCATGGTAGCATATCATCAGAAAACAGATAAAATTGCCTCTAGACAACTGGAGTGATGAAGGCTGGGGTCTGTGAATTGTCAGCGAATCTAGAAGTAATTTTCTATAACATACTATTGTAACTTTCCTAAAACAAGTCCTTGGCTAATGTATAATAACTCCTACATCCCTTTTCTTTATTTATTCTAACATGAAAAACAAATATATTGAAAAGAGATTAGCATACTTGCAAATATTATTGGGATACATTAACCTTGCTTTTCATCTAACTTGACTATAAAAAAATTAACCAATATAATTTTGAAAGGAGAGATTTCTCACAAATGCCATTTTGTTAGAAGACAGACATCCTGTTGCATCTGTATACCACAAAACAGTAAAAAGTTAACATAATCTGTCTTGTCTTCTGGGTGTTTTTGACAGATGGAACTGATATAGAAGATGACCCATCCTGCTCTTGGCCTGCATCCTCGCCATCTAGTAAAGACCACACATCTCCAGGCCATGTCGATGACTATGAATATGGTGAGGATGAAGGAGGTGCCAACCTACCCTACCCATGCCAGTTTTGTGCAAAATCTTTCAGTCGCCTGAGTTTCCTTAAGTGCCACGAACAAAGTCACAGAGATAAACTTCCCTTCAGCTGCACATACTGCAGTCGCTTGTTCAAGCACAAGCGCAGCCGTGACCGACACATCAAGCTTCACACTGGTGACAAAAAGTACCACTGCGGAGACTGTGACTCTGCTTTCTCACGCAGTGATCATCTAAAGATCCATATGAAAACACACGCTGCCAACAAGCCCCATAAATGCCCAGTGTGCCGCCGTGGGTTCTTGTCCACCAACTCGCTTCATGGGCACATGCAGGTGCATGAACGTGGGAAGGATGGCGTGAAAGGATTGTCTCCTCAAGAATGGAGGTTAAAAGAGACACGCAAATGCAGCCGCTGTGAGGAGGGTTTCGACATGCCTGAAGAACTGCAGAAGCACATTGCAGAAAGCCACCCAGAGTGCTCTTCTCCTGTAGGAGGGAGTCTAGAACCTGGTCTGCAGTGCATTTATTGCCACGAGCCGTTCAGTGATGAAGGAAAGCTTCTTAGCCACATCGATCAGGTGCATGGGAGAGACCAGAAGAGCAACACATGCACTGTGTGCTTTGAGAACTTCCCCACTGTAGAAGAGCTGTACACTCACATGGATATTCACCAAATACCAGAGTCCAGCAATAGCCCCTCCGTGTTGCCCGTAGGATATACTTCTGTTTCAAGCACTACCCCAGACTCTAACCTTTCTGTTGACAGTTTGTCCATGATGGAGACCGTTTCCACAGTTCCCAAGACACGTGGGAGAAGAAAGAGGGCCACTCATAATGACGTGTATAGGCGATCTGCCAAACAGCCAAAAATTGAATACAGCTGCATTTACTGCAACAAACAAGTTTTCTCAAGCCTCGCTGTGCTGCAGATTCATCTTAAAACAAAGCATGTTGACAAGCCAGAGCAGGCGCATACCTGCCAATTTTGCTTGGAGATCCTTCCATCCCTTTGCAATTTGAACGAACACCTGAAACAGATCCACAATGCCGAGGATCCCTCAGGTGTACTTGCTAACCTGTCTGATGGCCTGCTACAGTGCAATTTCTGCCCAGAGATGCTTGGAGATCTTAATGCTCTGCAAGAGCACATACGGCACTCACATGGCTTTCCTAGTCCAGTAGCCAAAGAAAGCAATGCATTCTTTTGCCCCAAGTGCTTTATGGGATTTTTAACTGAGGCCACTCTAGAGGAACATGTCAGACAGACCCATTGTGACTCTGGAAGCTTGCAATTTGACTCTCCTCTAGCCGTCACTCCAAAAGATCCTGTTGTGGAGATATATTCTTGCTCTTACTGTACCAACTCCCCCATTTTTAACAGTGTTCTGAAGCTTAACAAACACATAAAGGAGAACCACAAGAATATCCCTCTTGCACTGAATTATATCAACAATGGGAGAAGATCTCTGCGAGTCCTCAGCCCCTCATCCCCAGTGTCTGTAGAACAGGCCTCACTATTCAAACAGAACAGCACTTCCTTATGTTCAAGCGAGTTCATTTGTAACCAGTGTGGGGCTAAGTACACCAGCTTAGACCTTTTCCAGACACACCTAAAGACCCACCTTGATGGTGTCGTGCCACAGCTTACCTGTCCACAGTGCAACAAGGACTTTCCTAACCAGGAGTCTCTGCTTAAACACGTGACTGTTCATTTCACCATCATGTCTACATACTACATCTGTGAGAGCTGTGACAAGCAGTTCACATCCGTTGATGACTTGCAGAAACATCTCCTGGATATGCACACCTTCATGTTTTTTCGCTGTACTCTCTGCCAGGAGGTGTTTGACTCTAAAGTGTCAACTCAACTCCATCTTGCAGTGAAGCACAGTAATGAGAAGAAGGTATACCGATGTACTTCTTGCAACTGGGATTTCAGGCATGAGGCTGATCTTCAATTGCATGTCAAACATAGTCACCTTGAAAATCAGGGCTGCTCACACCGTTGCATTTTTTGTGGTGAGTCCTTTGGCACAGAAGTAGAGCTGCAGTGTCATATTACCACCCATAGCAAGAAATACAATTGTCACTTTTGCTGCAAAGCCTTCCATGCTGTTTATCTGCTAGAACGTCACCTTCGTGAAAAGCATTGTGTGTTTGAGGGAAAGACCCAGAACTGCAGCACCAATGGATCCATGTCAGGTAGTGGTGATTCAGTTGCCAAAGATGATGGAGACTTCCAGGGCTTTCTGACCAACAGCCATGGAGGAACTGGTGCAGGGGAGTCTCGCAACAGTCATGATGGCAGCGAAGAAGACTTTGATACCTCAGAGGTCATGTATAGCTGTGACATCTGTGGTGCATCCTATACCATGGAGTCCCTCCTAACCAATCACCAATTTCGTGACCATAACATTCGCCCAGGAGAGAGTGCTATGCACAAGAGAAAGGCAGAAATGATCAAGGGAAACCACAAATGCAACGTCTGCTCTAGAACCTTCTTCTCGGAGGGAGGACTTCGGGAGCACATGCAAACACACATAGGGCCTGTCAAACACTACATGTGTCCCATTTGTGGAGAGCGCTTCCCTTCACTACTTACTCTGACAGAACACAAGGTCACTCACAGCAAAAGCCTGGACACTGGAAGCTGCCGGATTTGCAAATTACCTCTGCAGAGTGAGGACGACTTCCTAGAGCATTGTCAGATGCATCCAGATTTGCGTAACTCTTTGACTGGTTTCCGCTGTGTTGTCTGCATGCAGACTGTCACCTCAACCCTAGAACTCAAGATCCACGGCACCTTTCACATGCAGAAGACTGGACCAGCATCTACAAATCACCAAACTGCATGTTCAGCTGCCACACAATTTCAACACAGTCAAAGCCAGAAAGTCTTCAAGTGTGCTGCATGTCTCAGAGAGTTCTACTCTAAGCAGGACTTGGTGAAACTTGACGTTAATGGTTTGACATATGGCCTGTGCACGTTGTGTGTCAATGCTGCTGGTAGCAAGAGCTCAACTGTAAATGGAGGGAAACAGTTGCATCATGGGTCTCAAACGTCAACTGGTCCTGCTGCTGGATGGACCCAAGGGGAGAGCCTTAGCCCTGGTCCTGTGAAGAGAAAGACTCTCTCTTCTTCTTCCTCGTCTTCATCAGTATCACCCTCAATTTCCAAGACCCGTTGTTCCAGCTGCAATGTTAAATTCGAGTCAGAGGCGGAGCTTCAGGCACACCTGCAGACAGTACACAAAGACCAAACACCAGAGGGTGCTCACTTCAGGACTCCCGAGGGCTCCCCCATGTCACGAGTTAGCCCCACCCAAAGTGACGAGGTAAGGTGTGCCTCACAGTAAACCTACATACTCAGTATATTTGCCATCAATACAATAGTGATAATTATTGTTTTTAAAGATTTATTGTATAGTACCGTTTATTCAATTAAAAAGAAGTGGGAAAAACAACAACAAACATTTTTTATGCATACAAAAGACATGTATTTTCTTGTTTAAGCATTATTGTCCAACACTATTCATCTGTATTTGATGTTTCTTTTTTTCCACTGTTCAGAAGAAGACTTACCAGTGCATCAAGTGTCAGATGGTCTTTTACAGTAAATGGGAAATTCAGGTCCATGTTGCCAATCATATGCTAGGTAAGACTTCATTTTAATTGGATCTGTAACAACTGGCTAAAGATATTTCAATGTCAATTTTGGGTATGTGACCCCAACGTGACCCCTATTTCCTTTATTTCCATTTGGTTCAGATTATTTTTTATTTATTTATTACACCTTAATGATATTACTTGAAACCCCACTGAAATCTATTGTTAAAGAATGTCAAAGAGAACAAAGTTTAAGTGTGAAATGTATTTCAGGCTTATCTTTGTGGCTATCTTCTCTCTTGTTCTTTATTCGTTACTCTTATTTGGTCCTATTCATGATTTGAGGGGTTTTGTGGACAAAGGATGTTTTAACGGAATTGCCTCTCTGCTTGAAATAAGCATTTTCCATTTTTTCTCAATAGATATAGAAGCTTTTTATTTTCAGTTCGTTCTGCTGAAGCGCATTCTGTTGCAGTCTCACATCAAGTGTGTGTAAATCTGGACTGTAATTCCCTCTCAACCAGCATGTGCCAAAACTGCAAAGGGAAAAACAAAAGCCTGATTTGAGAAGCTTTAAATACCTTTTCCCTTGAAAAAAGAGCATAATTCCTCCTGTTAATGGCCATCTGTAAAGATGAGGTGAAACGGGGGCCGTGGGGTCATCTGCGCTCAGCTGTCAGTGCTATTAGCGTATGTAATGGAGCAGGCGCTGCTCTTCAGGGTGTTGTTTCTAAGCACATGTCCCTGTTTTATTGCCATCGATAACTCAATATGTAGAGAATTGGAGGCTGTTAAACATGAGCACAAAAGCCTTGTAGGTCCTTGTAACCTGGCCTTGTGGTTTGTAAATATAGAAAAGTGTGCTTTCTTTTGTGCATATTTGACTTACAGTCATTAATATTGCTGATTTCCACAGAGATATCTTTCAGAAAGCAATCAGATCTCACACCGATAAGGCAAGGAGGTGGAGATAGGTGTGAACTGAATGTTAGGGATTGGTCTTGGCCACAGGAGCCCTGAGGTGCCTGCAGATAGGAACTCACAGCTTGAATGGCCCAAATCCATATTTGCTGTTCAGTTGGTTTGTCTGTTGTTGAAGATGTAGAAAGGCTTCAGCGCCACAGAGAACTTGACTTTCATTCAGAGACCACTTGCATTATCAACCCCTCCTTTAGCCAAGAACATTTGATTTGTCACCATAATTGTCACCAGCAAATATCTGATGATGCGAGATGAGGCAAAAGGAAAGATGGCAAATTTCCATCATCCTCTAAAGCTTTTTTTTTTTGTCAAGTTGGTTGACCACCTTCTCAAGGACAGTCACACATGGGCGTCCTGCATGTGGCATGAGGTGGGGGTGGCTGATTACAGTGGCTGCAAACACATCCAGCCTTGTGTCGTTCCGTTGCACGATGGGGAGTGAGTGACCCGGGCAGCCCAGCCAGGGTAGGGTGGATGAAGTGGATGGCAGAGACCAGTTGGTGAAGGCTTGGAGCAGTGCATGATGCACATTTGTTGTCCAGCAGGCCACTCTGTGTGAGGCAGCAATGTGGGCTGATGTCATGCTGAAAGGAGAGAGGAGAAAATCTTGTGAAAAAAGAGGAATGAAGTGGATAAACAGAGCAGGGGAGAGACATTATTGCAGTGTGCAGCATGTTTTATTAGATGAGTTATTTTTAAATGGATGTTTAAATGGATCATGTAGATTGATACATGTTTTTTAAATGTCAGTCAGATTAAAGAAGACTGTGCATTTCTTGACAATATTTCTTATTTTGTTGGCTTTTCCATGGTAACGGTTTCAGCATGGCAATGCCCAACGAAAACTGTCAAGTCAAGTCAAGTCAAGTTTATTTGTATAGCGCTTTTCACAATACAGATTGCATCAAAGCAGCTTCACAGTATTAAATTAAAATAATACAACAAAGTTTGTTTCAAGAGGAATTTATTGATTGATAAAATTAAATTAAATATCCCCAAAATATCCCCAACTGAGCAAGCCAAAGGCAACAGTGGCAAGGAACCGAAAAACTCCATCAAGTGACCTAATGGTGTCCTAAAACTCCATCAGGTGCCTTAATGGAGAAAAAAAAACCCTTGGGAGAACCCAGGCTCAGTCGGGGGCCAGTTCTCCTCTGGCATTGGATAGAGGCCGAAAATTGGTTTTCCATTGGTTACAGAAAACTGTAACCAATGGATAAATGGGTCAAATGGTTTGCATTCTAGGATGATTCAAGCAACTTGAAATTACAGATGAACTGAATATCAATATCAAACTATTTTACATTGAAGAAGGGAAATGTGAAATGTGCAAGAATAGAAATGTACAAGTCTTGTGTTGTACATGTGCTGCATTGACTTGTAATGTATTATTATTGCCATAATCAATGTACAGCAGATTTGTTTGTTTGTTTTTGATGTGTTTGTTTATTTAAGAGTTTAGATAACATTTTCAAACTTACATTTTCAAAAGACAAATCTAGACCATAAGGATTAAATTGCATTTTTTACATTTTTGCATGTAACAAAGTCAAGTCAAGAACCCAAAGGTGAGGTTAGTATGTGGAGAGTACATCCTATGGACTTACCTGATGGGAAGTACTACATAGGGCCACAGCGAGTGGTGACAGAGCGAGGCTCCGTCCAGGGAAAGACACAGGGTTCACTAACAGGAAACCTGGACAGTAGAAGAATACACACTGTATATGGGATCACCATTAGGGAATCATCACATATGGAGCACTTAGCCCACGTACAAGGGCTCACCTGAAAAGGGGCATACCACAAGTAATGGGCCTGCTAGCAAATTTCTCCACCAAACTCAACCACCGATGAGTGCTTGGAGGTAGGAAAAGGCGTCCTGGGTTCACCAGACATGGGGAACTCACAAGGACAAAAGTGCACATTATCACCTCAGAGAGGGGAAAGGCACTAAATGCAAGTGATATACCCAACAAGTTGTCTGAGTTTATACCTTTCAGTACCCATGACTCGTGATGAATCTGGATCTACGCGGAGATTATAGAATCTTGTGAAGGTGTTGGGTGTAGCCCAGCCCGCAGCTCTGCAAATGTCTGCCAACGAGGCACCATTCGCTAAAGTCTAAGGGACTGCAATGCCCCTGGTAGAGTGAGCTCTCACTCCCAGGGGGAATGGTATGCCTTGGGCTTGATAAGTCAGGAGACAGCCATCCCCTACTGCTGACCTCCAAAGCAGACAAAGAGCTGCTCAGATCGTCTAAAGCTCTGTGTGCGGTCCAGGTATATGTGCAAGATGCGCACCGGGTATAACAGAGATAGGGCTGGGTCTTTCTCATGAGGAGGGATCGCTTGCAAGTTCACCACTTGATCCCTGAAAGGAGTAGTGGGAACTTTGGGCCGGGGCCCTCAGGACCACGTGAGAGTCAGCCAGATCAAACTCTAGGCACACCTCGCTAACGGAGAGGGCTTGTAGGTCCCCAGCTCTTTTGATAGAGGTAAAAGCAGTCAGGAAGGCAGTCTTCATGGAACGTCTTCAGGGCACTGAGCTAAACTGACCAAGAACCAAGGAGAGATCCCAAAAGGGGTTGAGGCGCACTCTCTGCGGATTTAACCTCCATGCAGGAACCTAATAATTTGGTTGTTTTTCCCTAGAGACCTACCACCCACAGTGTTGTGGTTGCTTCTATTGCAGTCATGTACACATTAAGGGTAGAAGAAGACAATTGCTTCTCTAGGCCTTCTTGGAGGAAGGAAAGCACTCGGGAAGAAAATCATGTAGTGAAAAGAAGCCACTTCAAGGCAATAAGCACACCTAGTAGAGGGGGCTCTTGTCTGATCATTTGAATTCCCTCCTCATCCCTTCCAGGGACCAGACATGAAGGTTCCAGAGATCCTTCCTCAGGGGGAATCGCCAGAGAGGGTCTGACACCATTAGCGTGAGCTCCAAGATCCAAGTCTGGTTGGGCCAGTATGGAACTTGTTCTTCTTCCTCCCTGATCTTGCACAGTGTATTATAAGGCCCACTGAGGTAAACACATACTCGAACAGGACCCGGGCCAGCTTTGTCCCAGTGCATCCCTGCCGAGGGGGGCCTCGATCAGGGTATACCAACAAAGGACAGTGGGAGGATTCCTGGAAAGCAAACAGGTTTGCCTGTGCTTCTCCGATTCGACTCCAGATCAGCTGGACCACCTGGGGATGGAGTTTCCACACTCCACGAAGCATAACCTGTTGTGAGAGCAAGTCCGCTGCGTGATTGAGGTCACCCGGGACATGAGTGGCTTTGAGTGACTTCAGGCAAGTTGAGACATGCGACGAGAGCAGATACCGCCCTTGCAATTTATATACACCACTGTCGCTGAGTTTTCCGTCCGGATCAACACGTTCCTGCCCTTACTCCCACCCGTAGAAATGCAAGGTCTGTCCAAGGGCTGAAAGTGCGGTGACAGATCAAGTTGTGATGTGTGCCAAGGTGCCATTCCCATCTCGGGACTCGAGCATGAAGCCAGTGCTGAAACGGTCTTGTATGCATTAAACTGAGTGGCGTTACCACAGCTGAGGATGCCATATGCCCCAGGAGCCTCTGAAAAATATTTGAAATAAACCGCTGTCTTGTGCTTGAATTCGACACAATGTGGAAGTGACTGATAGGGAACAATATTATAACAATAGACAATAATATAAGTATTAAATTGTCAAAACAAGAAGCATTTACAACATTAAACACATGTTCAGAGACAAGGTGCAGGCATCTGTGTCTAACACAACTCTGTATTTTCAGCAAAGCAGAATTATGAATATTTCTATGACTATCTCAACTTTAGTTTCACACAGACTTTGATGACTATGTTTCTTAAAACACTCAAGTACACATTTAAAGAGTGCACTGTAATGTTAAATAAAAAAATTAATTTAAAAGAATATTTTGTTGTACCCCTACTTTTATGTGTACTGTAGTGTGTTATTCAATATTACATTTTACGTTAATGTAATTTAAATACATGACATACAAGTTTCAATAGAAATGACTTTGAAGTATATTTTAGTTTACCATAAATGCTTGTCAGTACATTCAGCAGTACACTTTAACCAAATCTCAAAGACAATATAATTGTGAAATTATAAATAAAGATCCTACTTGGTCAAAATGTTAATTCAATAACTGCATATATAAATTTTAACTATAATACATTTAGTTGCAATTAACGTTGAAGTGTGGTAAAACATTAAATTCAGTTCACACCTAAATATATTATTTTTAAAGTGTATATTATTCCCGTAATAGGTGCTCTTTTTTTTAAAGGGTATGCTAAAGTGCACTACTTGTTCAAAAGGGCATTCAGCAACTGTTACACATGACTTGAATGGTATGCATTCTGTGTATGTTTTAGGGCTGTACTGTCCCAGTCGATTAGTCGATTAATTGGTCGATACGTTCTGGTTCGACCAAAATTCTGATTGGTCGATTTTTTGCCGCGTTCATTTCATCAGTTTTGCCTCGTTTATTTCATCAGTTTTGCCGCGCTGAGGCGCGCTCATTTCATCAGGTGGAAAGCGCTAACTGCTAATGGGGGTGTTTTCAGAGTACCCTTGTTTCACTGTAACAGTCTGTCTTCAGAACACCCCCCTTGTTTTCATCTTTTTTGGATTAGCCCAACCCAAGAGAGAGCGATAACTATAGAAGGTTTGATGCTGAATATTATTTATTTAATTGTGAGAGCGTTTAATAGTCAGTCCTCTTCTAACATGTCAACAACAAAGAAATCGACAGTGTGGCAGCATTTTGTTAAAATTGATAACAGGAAAAAGATCGAATGCAAAGTTTGCAAGCAACAGTTTTCCACAGCTCGACGACAAACATGACATATCTAAAAGTGGTAAGCTCACTTGTCTGCGTTAGCTTGCCCTGTCTGTTTTGAGTAGGCTATATGAACATATCAGAATTAGCATATTTCAATGTTTTAGTGTGATAACCTAACTTTTTTATTTTTTATTTGGAGCCTAATGCGCAATTGCGCTGTGCTGTTGGTTGTGTTAGTTTTGAGCCTAGGATGCTTTATTTTTCAGTTATGCACTTTCGTTTCTGCTCTTGATCTGGTTTGTTTAATAAATATTATTTTTTTATTAAAGTGGACGTGCCTTTTGTGTTTAAGAGTAAAAGCTTTAAGTTAATAGTCTATTCGTGTCTCAGCTGCGAAGCTGAGCTCCTATGTTCAGCCTCGCTCGGTGCGAGGACATGCACGGTGAAATGATAGTGTCTGACAGTTATAACTTATTATTATAACATATGACAAAAATAATTGTCTAAATTATGTTACATATTCCTCAACAGTTCTTGTGATGATATCACTAGTTGACAACATAGTACTATTTTCGGAAATCATAAGCTATGATATTGCGCAGGTGCACGTGATGCAACGCTGTCAGAGCCGACAGACTCGAGTGTCAGACTCATTTCAGTGCAAAATAATTAGGTCAAAAACGATTTAATATACTGCAAATAGCCTACTAGTTTTTTATGTTTATTTATAATTCATTTAGGCGGACAACAAGGCTACCAAGTACTGCGCACAGTGCGCATCTAATTAAACGTTTTTTTTTTCCTACCGTCATTTTTAGTCGATTTTAGTCGATTTTTTGTCGAAAATTTCAGGACTTCTGTCGACCAAGATTTCCTTTGGTTGAGTACAGCCCTAGTATGTTAAGGGGTCTCTGTGTTTGTGGCATTTGTGGAGCCTGGCTCAGTTTGGTTTCTCTTGGTTTTCTTATTGCTTTGGCCCCCTGTGGTCTGCTGGTGAACAGGATGCTGATTAGTGAGACTCTCATTGAAGTCCTTCATCATGCCCTCTGGCTGCAGTCATGGAACCCTGTGGAATGTTCCAGAGAGTTCTAATAAGATTCAGGTGCTTCAAACCAGTGGCCCCATGCCAGATCTTTCCTAACTCCCAGCACCACCGTTTATATCTGTCCTGCCCAAAAGATCTGAATACCTTATGGAGATTTATATTTAGATATACTATAATGATTATTGAAGCAGTAGCCTTTAGTATGATTGTCTTATGCTAATGTTATTGATGTAAATTTATTTTTATGTGTATGCACATTTATTTATTTTTTCGTTGAGGTTAGCTGACAACTGCAGGTGGGGTTGCTTGTAACACTACAGAAAACATTGATATTTAAAATTTTGTACATACATTTATTTTGCTAATCAAATAATTTTTATTTAAACCCCATCAATCCCTTACCCCAACTACTCTTTTTATTTTAAAGTCTGCATGAATTGGAAGTTGTGATAGTCTTTTATTTCCTATTGTGACTATACTATATCCGAGTGAAATGGCTTCTGGAAGAAATGTAGGGTGGGACTTGATTTTATCTTTCGGGAATTGATTGAAAGGCATGAAGTTGTGCTTTGCTTACTATATGGAGGCAAATCTGAATGTCAGTTTGTAGACAGTTGTAGAGGATATTTAGTCTCCGAGACAAACGTCATGAAGAGAACAGATGCCCTTTCTGGTTAAAGATTACGAGGCCGTATAAGTAATAAAAAAAAAATAATAATGAAAAAATATTAAAAAAAATATATAAAAAAAAATAATAATGATGATGATGATAATGTGCACAGATACATAATTTATAATAAGCACTGCAACATTCTGTCAAATAAATAAATAAATAAGAATTGTCTAATTTGATTTCATGGTAACTTTAATTATTTTCTTTCAACAAGATATAAAGATATATACAGTAGATATATAAGGATATGTGAATTGTACCAAAAAGGGAATTCATTCTTCCATGGAACACAAAAGTAGAGATTTTGGAGAATGTCCACACTCCAATAAGGACAAAATACAGCAATTCCAAAAATGAGGGTTTGTAAATGATGAGATGATTTTCTTTTTCGTTGGAATATCCCTTTAATTTCTCAGGAGACAAAAGCTTTAGGGAAGAGCATGAGATAATTAAAAAAATGTAAAGGTGAAAAATGAAGGTAAATATAAATTAAACTGTCAGTAATTCTTTTTTTATTTCGCATAATTTTCAAATAAATGTTGTCAAAATTACCTAAAACTGCATGTGAAAATATAATTGAATTGTATGCCTTCATAACATGATTGCTAGGGTTATACATTTTAGTTAAAAATGTTTATAATTTCCACCATAGAATGCTATTAACATAATCAAACATCATATAAGATGCAATGGAAATTATACTGGTTGGAAATAATTCTGCCAAACTGTGTTTTGACAAATGTGAGTTTGGTTTAGAGCCTAAAGTGCCTATAAGAAACACAGAAACAGAATATATACAGTAAGCTCCATTGACTAGCTTTGTTGCTGGTGTTCAAATGCCCTTGAAAGAGGAACATGAGCATTTCATTGCCCACATTGCCCCACCCCACTCCACCCCACACCACCGCACACCGCACACACACACACACACACACACACACACACACACACACACACACACACACACACACACACACACACACACACACACACACACACACACACACACACACACACACACACACACACACACACACACACACCTTGAGACTCAAACCTTAAACACTGTTTCTCTGATTCATTTTTTATGTTTCTAATTACTAATTAACTTGAGAGATTTCTAATGTAGTCCTCCTTCAGTGAGGTGCGTGGAGGGCAGCAGATCATTAGCTTCAATAATGAATGTGGACAGGGCAGAATGCAGATAATGGCCTGTGATGTGCCCACACTGACAGCAGTCTTCACAAGACAAAGGCTTGAGCCAAATACAGTGAGACTGACACAAAAAGACCTGGAAACGTTGGTTGCTCAGATGTTTTAAATGTTGATGTTAAAGGCTGATCAAATGTGTTAAAAAAATTAATAATTTTAGCATATTTGGACATTAATTGTTGTTGTTATTATTATTATTATTAGCCATTGTCTTAAGACCTTAAAACATGGTAAATAAATCAAATGTATTAACTGAATTGAATTGAAATGGATTACTGAGTTTAATTGTCAGTTTGGCTCAACCTGGGTTGTTCTTTACAAAGATTCTGTCAGCTCAAACCAATCCAACTAATTATTAATCTGCCATGATTTTATCTCATCTTTAATGATTTTTCTCACTTGCCATCTATTAACGAAATCATTACTTTGGCCTGAACTACATGAGATCATGTTTCAGACCTTTCATTACATGCTTTAAATAAAGATTTTAAAGGGATAGTTCACCCAAATATGAAAAATTACCCCATGATTTACTCACCCTTAAGCCGCCCTAGGTGTATATGACATTCTTCTTTCCGACGAATACAATCAGAGTTATATTAAAAAAATGTCCTGGATCTTCCAAGCTTTATAATTGCAGTGAATGGGAGCCCAAAAAAGGTCATCAATCTGTCAAAAACGTAATGCATACGGCTCCAGGGGGTTAATAAAGGCCTTCTGAAGTGAAGCCATGCGTTTGTGTAAGAAAAATATCCATATTTAAAACTTTATCGACTAAAATAACTAGCTTCCGGCAGACATTCTTTCCCCATTCGTGTACTTTCCCCAGAACAAAACATAACTGTGGAAAAAGTCTATGTTCATTTGGGAAATCATTTAGAACTTTAAGTCATTTTCAAGGTTCACCAGCGTGGCATGCTCAGCATTTCCCGTCATTAAGAGCATGAAGTGTTAATTGCAGTTTGATCTCATTAGTGATTAGAGTCATTTTCTGAACTTCTCTGATGAAGACTCCTCTTCTCGCTTCTTAATGGCAATGTTTCCTGCCAGTGTCTGCTAACTCTGACGACTTTGGGGAAAGATGCTTACGCTGTAATGATTACTATCATTAAGAAGTATGAAGGTGCCAAGCGTTGGTGACCCAGCTGTTCATTAAAGCAGAGTTTTTTTTTTCGTAGCTGGAGCCTAAGCACCCACCCATGAGCAGACCTCCACCTGCACATCTCCATCTCTGTCCACACCACACCATTGACCTCCACACAAGTCCTGTTAATGTCTGTCTGTAGGTTGTTGGTTCAACTAAGTGGAATTTCATTTTGTTCATGTTATAGTGTCAACATCATCATTTATTCTTACTAAACATCATTTATTTGTATATTTTATTTGGATGTGAATGGAAATATTTGCCCTCGCAACTCTGCTCTAGTGTTTTACTATGAAACAGAAAGATCTGTACTTTTACTTATACATTATTATTGTCAAACTTCAAATCATCTGCTGTGAGCAAAGTTTCTGTTATTATGAATTGTAGTTAGTTGAATATCTGGCTGGACATTCTCGCATTCAGTCCGTGCTTTTCTTTTTAACATTTGCATTTACATTACATTTATGACGCTTTTATCCAAAGTGAGTTACACTGCATTCACGATATAGATTTCGGTCCAGACATTCCCTGGGAATTGAACCCATGACCTCGCCGATGTTAACACTTTGCTCTACTGTTTGAGCTATAAGAACACCTCATTAACACATAAGGCCCTATCTTACACCCGCCGCAATGCAGCGCCAAGTGCAATGCAAGTGTTTTTTGCTAGTTTCAGCCTGACGCAGTTATCATTTTCACGTCCTGCGCCACGTTGTTTAAATAGCAAATGCATTTGCGCCCATTTGTGCACCCATGGGCTGCTGGTCTGAAAACGAGGTGTGTTCTGGCGCATTGTTGCCACGTTGCTATTTTGAGGCAACAGAAATAGACCGCGCCATTGACCGACTGAAACCAGGTGTAAAGGCAATATATATTTTTTTTGTTATTTAAAGAGCACGTTAGTAATGTGCGCCTATAGGCGGGTCCACAACGCGTGTACACTCTGCTTATTACACACACAGGGATGCACAGCAGCACACAAACATGCCAAATATTTAAAATAAAAGGATTACAGTGTAAAAGATTATTATTGTGTAGCCTACATAAAGATATGGTGGAATCCGGAAACAGATCCATTTGCGCTCTGGAGAGACGTGTTCGGTCTTTCCACTATCAAATTCCTTGTAAATAGCGAATCCGCCATGGCGCGAGCGCAGCTGGCATTTAAAGGGAATGGGAGATGAAACTCTGATTGGTTTAATGCACGTAAATCCCAAAACACACCCATTACTCATTAAGAGAATAGGGACAACCCTTTTAGACCATGCGCCTGGCACACCAACCATTTTTCCCATCGTTAAACTAGCAAAAGTGGATTCGGACACGCCCTAAGTGAACTTGCGTTGTGCGCTTTAGACCATGCGCTTAGATCGTTAAAATTGGGCCCATAATGATGTTAAAAATATTTGTACAAATTTATCTTGTGACCCCTGCATTCTTTTATTCTGTGCTTCGTTTAGGTATTTTCAAATGGAAGAACACATCTTATGTGAACACCTTTTTTAAAAAAGCGTGTAATTGACTAATCAGGTAGCCTTTTAGTCAACTGGCTATCTGAAAATGTGTCGTTCTATCTTCACATCTATCATAAGAGGAAAATAACTCTTATTATCACTCCACAGTCTCTGCCTTTTCATATCAAAGCAAGTTTGTTGCATTCTTAAGGCCCGTTCACACCAAGAACGATTACTTTAAAGATAACGTTAAATATATAGTTTTAAATATTGTTCTAAATATAAAAGAATAGCAGAGTTCATGCCACAACTATAACGATAACGGCACCAAGAAATTTTTTTATATATTTTTTTTTATAATTTTGTATAATATTTTTTTTCCAGCGGAAGAACAATAAAAACATTGACAGCCAATCAGAATTCATCCTGCTTTATAGAGCCCAAGCATTTAAAGTGGCAGATGACAAACAGAACGATATTGTGCATTAGTGTGGATGTTAATATGGTTATTGTTATAGTTATCTTTATAGTTATCATGCTTTGTGTGAACAGGTCTTTATATCTAGGCATGCATTTCTTAAAAAAACAACAACATTTTAACTAAAAACTCTCAAAAAAGTATTTCTTGACATATTGAAGTTGAATAGTGATCCATATAAAATACAACACAAGTAAATGTTCTCTGGAAGGTTTTCCCTCCACGGGCCAGACTATGTGTCACCTTTCAGATAAAACAAAAACATCCTTGTACACGTAATAAAAACTGATTAAAGATTAAATTATAAAAGATTAAATTATCATTCAGCAAAAGATGATGATAAAATATGTCCATTTAAGAGGGGATCATAAATAATATTGTAATGTTGTGCGTGTTTGTCGTATTACTTGGTTTCAATGCCTGTCTTTCTCCGCTTCAAATTGAGGTTCTAATAAACCTGTGGGGCTTATTTTGCTATAATGGCTGTCTCACTTATCCCTTACATACCTGTCATGCATATATAAGGCTTGCTGTTGGATTCATCTCTCCTGTGCATCTGAGACCATGGGTCCTGACGTGGCCACAGCCTTCCGGTTGTTTGCCAGCTCTTGTGTCTGTGTGGAATTGAGGTTGTATGAAAGCAGTTCGGCGGCGGCGTCCCAAGCTGCCCGTTTGCTTGCCTTCATCAGCATTCCACCGATGAGAGTAATTAAAGCTCAAATTAATTCTGCTGTAAGCAGACGAGCCGCTGAATAACTGATATTGGAGGCGCGATGATGAATGCACCACATCAAGGGTGAAGCCCTGGAGACACTGCAGAAAAAAAAAGACATCTCCTTTGTCTGCTCTCATTTTTACTTTGGCTCAGTTCCATAACCTAGTGAGCTGACTTACTGCCTACATGGGCACCTGCCTTTTCAGGCCGCATATTACCTGAGATGAAACCTCAGATTTGAAACACTCTATAGGTAGCAACAACAATAGTGAAAAGGACTGTAAACAGTGCCTTAATGTGGCTTGGCATTGACTCTACTGTAGGGATTGAACGGCATTCTTCCAAATGATATATCTAACATGTCGGTCCAAAATCTGCCATTTGGCTGAGATCTAGTGCCTGCAAAGGCCTTAGCATATGACCCAATGGACCCAACCCATGCCAACAAAATTCACCCACTGCATAACAAAGCCACCAGATCCCCAATTTTTCATTTAATTCGTCATTGCATGCATACATATATATGGCCTATCTCAATATCCAATCTAGTTGGAGGCACCTTACCCTCTTCTGCTGGAAAACTGCAGCCAGATGGAGGAGTTTGATTAAACAGCAGTGGAAGACCAAATGTTCTGTTGGATCCAGAGTCAGGCTGTGAGAGAGATCGTGTGGGGGGTGTTGGGTGGGAGTCTGAAATGGCCTTCTGGTGTGAGCGGACCAGCGCTCTTTCCAGAAAGAGGCAGCCGCTGGGGTGCAGTAATGTAGAAGCCCTTTTCCAACAACCAGCTGGGCCTTTTAGGAGCTGCTATCCCCGCAGCAGACACCCAGCAGCCTCTGAGCAGCTTGACTTCACCATATGTGGAGGTTTTTTAACGCTCCACCTGGTTTCCCGGGAGGAAGTTGAGCCGCTAGGATGCCAGGAGCAGGTGAAATGCTCTTAATGTAGCCAACAATTTTAGAGAACGGATCGATGCGGATGACCTTGGAGCCTGTGCCCAGACTGCTGGAACATGGTCAGTTTTAACCAGCAACTTCATATCCAGATCTGTTTGTACTTTCCCACACTTAAAGCACTGGACATAAGAGTGGAAAACAGGGACAATACCCACACGGTATCCCTTCCCCCGTCACCACACTTAACAGCGTACAATCTCCCAGGAGCAGAAGTGGGAATTCTAATTAGACTCCATATTAGAAAAGGCTCAACCGAGGATGTTCTTTCTTCATCATTTAAAGAAAGTTCAGTCTGCAACAGGAGCTGCTTTAATGGTTTTACTCAACTTTCATTGAGTTTGTCCTGTACTCTTCAACAACTGTCTGGTTTTGGACAAAAGAATGCTACAACAGACAGTCATGATTGCTGAGAGAATGACTAGTGACCCTCAGCCCACTCTCTAGGACTTGTGCTATACACTACCAGAATAAGGAAACAAGCAGAGAAATAAATGTACGAATCCCACGCACCAAGGCCCTCCGCCAAACGCTATAACATCTCCAGGAGTCTAAGTAGGAGCTTAGTTTGCTGCTCATTGGATTGGCAACAGTCCTTCTACAGGAGAACTCAAACAAGCTCATCTACTTCAGCGCTCCCACTGCAGTGCCATGCATATTGTGTTTGGCTTTTAGGTTGATCTACAATGAAATCCATGGTTCAATATGTACTTTTCCCCGATGGTAACTTGGAATAGAAATTAGTGAATAAAATTGTAATTACTTGTAAGAATAGTGATTAGTTAGACAACGTGAACCATCTATCCATATATTTCCATGTCTGCTACATGTACCACACTTAAAAAAATATACCACACTTTAAATGTATTTCTGGTCAGTAGTGTGGGCTTGTTAGTGCACAGCACTATAAAGTATTTCTGTCTGTTTGAATGAGTGCTGTGAATGAGGTGTCAGAGACAAGCGCTCTCTCTGTGTCTTGAAGCATTTCTGTACGTGCTCAGATGGGCAGAATGAGAAATGGCTGTCTCCTGTTCATTTTACACGTAGAGCACTGTTTTTATGGCACAAATAACAAACCATTGATATGGAATTGTTGTGTTTTATGGTCTGAACGTCAGTGGAATGACACCGGACACATCACAAAGGTTCAGAAATAGAGGTTATGCGCGTGACGTCACCGTCGGCCGGAGTGACTGCGGTTACACCCACTGAGTGGCAAAAACACTGAGTGGCAGCTTTTGTTTTCAGCGTGAATGGCGCGAAAAACACACAAAACACATCTAAAACAGGGAAGAGCTTCGAGATTGACTTTACAACTAGATTTGACAAGAAATCGAAGGTATTTTTACAGACTGCTGAAAGCTCCAGATCAGAGAAATAAATGGCTTGCTGCAATTCATAGAAACAACTGGATCCAGGCAGAGAAACAGGGATTTGCAGTTTTCATTTTTGTTTCAATATACTGAATTTAGGGGTAAAATCATACCCTATGTATTGTATTGTTATATATTGCATTGACAACTCATCAATTAATTATTTACCATCGTATATTCTGCATAATTGAATGATTTTTAAATAAACACTGACAAAAAACTATACAAGTTTTAGGGCTGGACGATATGATGATATAACATTGATATGGGTGATCACCCGGATTTAGACCTACCTTTGTTGTATTTATATAAAGCGTTCACAGGCAAATTTGTTATATGTATTTCCCTGGCGTCGAAATCAGACTCGTATACGTAAATGTCAGGAAACACAATTCCTGGCTGCATGTCAATATCCATGGATCACTGGATCTTTGGTAAGTTGTAAGGAACACTATATCGAGTCCAACCGTTAGTTTAAACTGATAATCATTTGTTTTACTCGTGTATTCGCACTTTCCCCTATTAAATCCAGTCACACAGCAGCTCTTGTCCACTCAGTCCGGCTGAGGGGGCGTGATCCGGCGGGAAAGTGACGTCAATTCATATCCTATTGCAACTCACTCGGAGCTGACAAAAAGTCCTCAAACTATTTTGATTAATTTTTATGAAGATATAGGCGGATATATATTTGGATCTGTGGCTAAATGGCATGTATCTTGTGAGCACAATGTCCAAACTGCACAAAACGTGGAACAGATGGAGAACAGGACATTCTGAGTACACATGCCAAATTCAGTGGATCTCCAATAATAGGGGCAGTAATACATTTACATTTATTCATTTAGCTGACGCTTTTATCCAAAGCGACTTACAATTGCTATATATGTCAGAGGTCGCACGCCTCTGGAGCAACTAGGGGTTAAGTGTCTTGCTCAGGGACACATTGGTGTCTCACAGTGGATTCGAACCCGGGTCTCTCACACCAAAGGCATGTGTCTTATCCATTGCGCCGCCACCACCCCAATAACTGAAGAAAAACTTTTGAACTATGTTAACATTTACCACAAATAAAACGGTATCAAAAAGTACTGTTGTTTAAATATTTGAATGACAATTAGGGTTATTTTTAGGGTTATATTCACGTCCAAACACTTCAGGGTTTAGAAAAAAACAAACAAACTGACAATCACATTTTACACTTCAGCAGCAGAATAATTGACTAAAAAGAAATAAGAATGTCTCATTTATAACTAAGCGTTAACTGGTGACTAATTGCATGTGTCCGAGGGCTGTATGACAGAATCAGCTTGAAGTGTACAGTTTGCAGGACTGTGTTATATGAAATGCCTTCCACTTCCCAGACTCTGGTGAAATTCTGTCCGCTGAAAGAAGAAACAGTGTAGTTTGTATGTAAAGGCTGTCTTCCCCCATTGCAAAGCTGCGTGAGTTCAGCGCTTTGACCTCTGTGTGGTTTGTGTTGGTATGTTTTTTTTTCTTTCGCGTGGTCTTCTTGACAGGTCTGGCAGCAGATCACAGCTTGTTTTCTACTGGCAGGAGTCAAGGGAAGCTGATTTCCTCCAAAGCAAACAGTCATCTGAGAGCTGAGGCTTTTCACTGGACAAGGAGCACATGTGGAAAACGGGTGACTTTAAAGTGGAAAATGGAGCTATTCACACAATCATCTTTATGAACCGAGCAATTGCATGAGAGTCCTGTTTGTGCAGCTGTTGCCCCCATTGCATTAGATGTTTTGTGGCTTGTTCCTCTCACAGTGCCTACATTACTCACCCTCAGCCAACATGACTCCCAGAAGACCCGAGCTGTGTCACATTTGGGCATACCGATCACGTGTACTCTTCACATACCCCATTACCTGGAATATACCAGGGAAATATGCGCTGACTCCAGCCAGGGGGCCAGAGAGGGCTTTTCCCCTGGAGATGAGAGCGCAGCCACAGTCACATCCAGCGGGAGTGAGTTGCTGAAGGCTTTCTTCTGCGCCTGTGTGTGTATAATTGCAAGTGTAGATGGAGCGTCTGTCAGTTTTGTGATTGTGAGGTGCAGACAGCAGCCCGAGGGTTCCCTCCATCAGCGCGTCGCCTCACACATCAATACAAACACACACACAACACATTCTCCCACAAGGGCGCCTACCCTCAAAATCCCCCGCTAATGGAAGCCACTGCAGTTTTCAGTCAGGTTTTCATGCACAGCTCCGTGTAAATGTGATGCCAACAGACATTTCCTTCATGAAGAAAGAGAAGAATACTGAATATACAAAATTGAGTTCATTATAGTTGTTTTACAACATAGTGCTTTGTTGTATTTGATTCAGGCTAAAGCCCAAAGTATACTTCGGGATTTTTTGGCGCATACACTAGTATATGCATACAGTTGAATGTGTAGCCTTTCAAAGTACTCTCCAATTGATAGTTTGCACAGACGCAGGCGGTCGACACATGTGCTCTAGAAAGTTTCATCTTTGTCCAGTATCTGTGCTATTTTTTCCAGAAGTCAAAAATGTCTGTATTATTTTAAACTAAAGTTGTGGCTCTCTCATAATCCTCACAAGCGCTTGCCAATGCGGGTGTCTGTTGTTGTTGCTGTCTCCAGTATCGTGGTGTTGTTCCATCTCTTTGGTTTCATTTTCTGCTGTGAAACAACAGTCTGGGCCAGTGTCGTCACCTTGTGGAACAACTGATCAGTGCAAAACAATCAAAGTTCGTGGTTTCAAAAATCTGTCGGTGTATGTACTATTATGGTGATGAAATTTGAACTGTACATGAACCGCCTCGTAAACATAAAAATATATTTTACAGCCGACGTATACTTTTGGCATTTAGATTTTTTTTTATTTTATTTTTTTTTTATTTAAAAACTCTTTCCCAGCCATTGACACAATTTTCTGGCTTTCCGTGTTTACACTGTTATACGGTAGGGGGCGCTGTTACACATCTTTTAAAAGAGTGCAGAATCTCCTGATCAAAACACAGGTGAAGAAGAAGCAGAAAAAAAACTATATTATATATAATCAGATGCATATGTAAAATAACGCGATCATCAACATTAAACAGCATATAAATCAAACCTGCGTAACGTTACTGAATGAAAAGTCGACCCAGGAAGAGCTTAGGACTGTGAAGCTTTGGAGGTGTTGATGGACCCGATCTACTCCATCTTTGTTTTGATCATCGTTCTGAATCTGAAAACGAGATTGTGTTGATAAAAAAAAGAATGCATGAAGCTAGAAAAAAATGTTTAATTTGTTTTTAAAGCATGAGGGTCTGTTCTTTCTTTTGATATATGGCATGTTCAGATAATTCTGCCATGAAAATTTTGTGAAAATTATCAAAAAGTGCTGGTGGTGGCTGGCAACTTTTTTCAAAAACGTTGGCGGGGAAAGAGTTAAAAATCCCCATGATATCAAAATATTGGGGTTTTTAGTTGTGGGACTTTGTTTATTTGTGTTAGTTTTGTGTTCATCTTTAAGCTCATGTACTCCTAAAAGTTGACAAAACTAACTTTTTATAAGATGTATGCATATAAAATATACAGTCTTCTTCTACCAGGAAAATGGACCAAAGATATTAAAGACATCATTTAGTAAATACATATTTTGGTCCATTAAAATGTCCTCTACAATAAAAATGTCTTTCCTCCTAAGCCTGGCTGTGTGTAGCAGAGCTAATGGCTTTTTCATAGAGTTTCTGTACTTTTGTTTTCATCTGTTAATTTCGTCAGAACATTTCTTAATGATTTTAAAGAGTGGAAATATTTCTGTTTTCATGAGTTCTGTAAGTGTTTAAAAAGGGAAATGTGTCGGATGAGTTCAGTCATAAAAGTAAAATGTTAATGTTATGAAAACTTTTCATAATTTAATGAACTGGTTATTTAATTTATTTTATAATATTAATCTATACTTTCTATCATCTATTATAAAAAGTTCATCTAATAACCAACTGCTTGAATTGAAAGACATTTAATTAGTTTAAATTTGCGACATTATAGTTTTTACTGTAGCTTAGCTGTAATAAGGATGTATTTTCTGGTCATTTTTCAAATGTTTGTTCAGTGTCACGATTTGAATATGTTCGTGATTTCCGAATGAACTACATGTGATAGATTTGGAATTCCATACAGAACACTGTACCGTAATATTAAATATTTCAATTACAACACTTTATCTTACTGGATAATTTGTCTAACATATAATGTTTATTATCTGTGCCTCTATGAATAAGGTACTCATCTGTGGCCACATCTCTGACTACATTACAATTCCACTTCATCACAATTAAGAATTGATAAATAATTGAGCTAGTATGAGCAGTATAGTAGTCGAGTAGTAGTGTAAGCAGGGATAAATTGTCTTTGGGCAATTACATTTATAAATGGTAATTCAAATCAGTTATTATTTAATTTTAGAATTTTTGTTGTTGTTGTTTAAGAAAAGCATCATTCGGGTAATTGTGTTGTTGAAACGTGTACAGAAAATGGAGAAGAACTTCTGTATTTACTAATTTAAATGAATAAGCCATGCACAAGAAACAATCAGTCATCCAGGATGTATCGCATTATGGCATATAATGCTTGTCATACATGGCTGCTTCAGATCTCTGTATCTCGCTGGTTGTTCTATAGCAGGACAGGATCCGACGCGAGCGGGTTGATATATCCGGCGTGTAATCTCACAGGACCTGCTCCTCCGTGCCGTCTCATTCATTTGGCATGCTGCACAACAATCCGATTTGTTTGCTAATTGTGTCCTGTTCTTTATCTGATTGGTGCTCTTGCCTCTTTTGAATTGTGAAACTATGGCAACAGGCATCAGTGGGGCGGCTACAGGAGCGCACGAGCCAAAGCAGATCTGCTGTGTGGTTCACATGTAGAAGAGATATCATTGAAATCCTTCATAGATTGGCACTGAAACATCCAGATTTCTTCAAATGCTTATGCTTTTGTCCCGATGGCTTTTATTGACCATGTTTGATGCAGGGCTGATGTCAGTTCTGCAGGCATCTGTCTCTCGTTCGCTCTGTAATTATATACAAATGTCTCGCTCCTCATTTTTTCAGCAATTTATTCTTGATCTCAATGAAAATGTAAGAATAGAGAGAGAGGAAGGGCGGTGTGGAGGAAGTGTGAATCTGCTGTGCGAGGCAAGATATCGTCCCGCGTTGATTCATCACGTCTCCCTGCTGGATTGTGAAGGGCCGTCTAATGAAGTTCAGCCCGTCAGAATGAAGGGACTAATTCTGATTTAGCTGAGCTAATGAACTTCCTCTCTCCTGGTGTGAGCGGCTCACGGGGCGGCCGACACACTGACGGAGAGACGCTGCGAGACCAGGAAAGAAAGAGCGTGTAAAATGCTTAAATGCTGTTGCTGTGAGGTATTAAAATGAAACGTGTGTGTGTGTGTGTGTGTGCGCTGAAATTATGCTAATGCTTGACTTCAGGTATATCTGCTTAATATTTTATGACAAGGACAAAGATTTGTTCAAATCAGGTCTTACATTTTGGAACAAAAGCACTTACAAAAAGATTTTTAAATCTTCATGAACCCGTCACATTGGCCACAAACACCCGAAGCCCAAAAAGTATACTTTTTTTTTTTTTTTGTCCAGAAAGCTTATTTTATTTCATTTTGATAATATTTTTTTTAAAAATTCAATGCAATTTTTTTGAAGATTTATTGTTATTTTTTATTTAGCTTTAAATTACTAGATTTGATCAATAAATAAATAGTAATTTAAGCACATTCCTCAAAATAACTTACAATTTCATGCATAACCCTTTTAATTCAGCTCAAAATATCTTACATTGGGTGTCTTTGCGGACCGCTTGTGGAAAAATAATAATATAACATGATATTTCATGACTCTTGCCACTAGATGACTAGATCTATATGGAGCAAATGAGCTGCTCCTCTGGGTCCTAAAGTCAGTTTTCTCTTCAGTATGCATTCAGATACACATGTAGACATTATAATATCATTTTTGGTAAATTTGGTGGATTTTTTTGTTTGAATTTTGAGCCTTTTTAGTTTTTTTTAATGTGTACTGAAGCATTTCTCGATTTCCATTCATTCCTAAGGGGGTCAAATTGAAGGATTTGAGGGAAGGATTTGTTACTTTTTTAACCCCTTAACTGTCACCCCCCTTTTTGAGAATGGACATTAAAGGGATACTCCACTTTTTTTGGAAATAGGCTCATTTTACATCTCCCCCAGAGTTAAACAGTTGAGTCTTACCGTTTTCGAATCCATTCAGCCGATCTCCGGGTCTGGCGGTACCACTTTTAGCATAGCTTAGCATAGATCATTGAATCGGACAGGACCATTAGCATCTCTCTCAAAAAAATGACCAAAGAGTTTCGATATTTTTCCTATTTAAAACTTGACTCTTCTGTAGTTACATCGTGTACTAAGACCGACGGAAAATGTAAAGTTGCAATTTTCTAGGCTGATATGGCTAAGAACTATACTCTCATTCCTGCGTAATAATCAAGAAACTTTGCTGCCGTACCATGAGTCCAGCAGGCGTAATGATATGACGCAGCGCCTTTTTGTGTGTATTTGTGGTTCAAGTAAGACAAAAGTCCTAGGGTCTTGGACCCCTCTGATGAACACTTGGAGTTTTGGGTCAAAATGACCCATCAAGGATTGAGAAATTAAAAAAAATTCTGATCTTTTAACATGTAAGAGACCATTGTGCTGTAAAATCAGCCTGTAAGTTTCAGAGCTTCATAAGGATGCTAATGTTGGGAAAGAGGCTGTTTGAATGTCTCAGTAGAGCATTATTTTTGTTTGTTTGGTTAATTTCACTGTGGATTATTTGGTAAACCAGTCACTATTCAACACATCTTTCCGTAAAAGTCTGTTTGAAAAGCCTATGTACCCGACAGTAATATAATGACAGACGTTCAGTCAGACATTCTTTGTCACAAAATTGTTTATTAAGTAAATTAAGCCAATGACTAACAGGCAACTTGTTCAATAGTCGACAATCACATAGTTTTTCCTTAGTAGCATGAAAATCCTCTATTGTTATTACATTATATTCATGTAATTCATGGACAATATTACAACTAACTACTCTACATTAGTAGTATGCTTATGACTGCACATTTACAGCACCTGATTTCATTTCTCAGAATTCGCGATTGTGTGTTATAAAGTCAGAATTGCGAGATATAAACGTATAACTTTATAACACACAATTACGAGTTTATATCACGCAATTCTGATTTAAAAAGTCAAATTACCTTTTTTATTTTTTATTCTATGGCGGAAACAAGCTTCCTCCACTAAAGCATGACACATTTTCCATGTTATCTCCATGAATGAAAATGAGAAATGTAGATCTTCTTTAAAGTGAATTTTACTGCACAAATGTAGTGTAAAAAAAAAAAAAATCTGTATTCTTTTCTTTCTTTAAAAATTGTCTGTATTCCTAATGAATATTAATGAATATTAGCTGGTGATTAAAAAATGATTAGAAATTAATTCATTATCCAGGGACTGACTTGATAGGCAGTGTAGAACCTACTCTATTTGTCATATATACAAACTATATATATAATTTATTTTTAATTTTTTATCATACCCTCATTTAGGGCTGAGCCCCCTCTAATATTGAAAACCTACTATCGCCCCTTCATATAATAATTTGAGAATAACCTTTAATAACCTACAATAATTTGAGAAGCACCCTTGTTGATTTTCTTCTGAAATCCGTCCTGATTTGAATATGGCAGTGAATCACATTAATAAATTAATAATGATTTCCTGGAAAAAATGAACATTCTGTATGAATGCAACTAAAGATGTCTCCCTTTGTCTTCATTAGACACGAGATGTCAGATTTGCACGCAGGTCACATGCAGAAACGCTACGGCGAGTATATACACGTGTCTGTGTGTGTTTGCCAATCTGTGAATCTACAGCTCAAAACCATCATTAATCATAAACGTTTGATTTGATACATTTCCCTTATAACGTCCTCCTACATTATTTTCAGCGTTAAATGAATAAAGACACGGCAGTCCCACGTGAGCTGCTGAACTCATCAGGGAAATCACACACACACACACAGGAGGAGGAGTCAGTGTTCAATTCCCAGGGCTTTAATCACTGTTAATTTGGCTCATTATGTATGAATAGATGCACGACTCCCCCTAGTGAGCTGTTCTCAGGTCAGTATCTGCTGCTGTATAGCTGCAGCTTCACATCTCTGTTGCAGATCAGGCTATCTCACAATCCACTGTGACAGAACTTTTTATTTATATCTCAAATAAATGCGGTTCTTCAAAATGTGTTCAGCAATCTTTTTTTCACAGGATCACAGGAAATGTTACATTTTAAAATATACCACTGTAGAAAACAATTATTTTATTTATTTGTTTGCTTGCTTGTTTACAGTTATTTTAATGATCCGATATTCATGATCAAGTCATTTAGATAAAAAAAATGCAGTCTTTGTGAACATAAGAATCTTCTTTTTTCCAACATAAAAAATCGTACTCATTCCAAACATAAGGGGCTTTCGCACCGGAGGAACATTTTCATAATTCCCAGAACTAATGGCGGAAGTACCCGGATTTTGGCGCGTTCGCACCGCAGGAACTGGGAACGATTTTAGTTCAAGGAACTCCTTTTGGAGGAACTCATTTAATTCCTACTTCAGAGTCGGTCTAAACCAGCACTATAGCAACTACCAGTGACGTTAGTGTAGGCTGACTGGACGAACGGACGCGAAACACCAGCACCAGCCATTTAAAAAAAAAAAGCTGTGTAAACACACAGATTATTATAACCTATATATTGACTTGTAACTTTCCTGTAGCTCAAACAGTAGAGCGTTGGCGCTTGCAATGCCAAGGTCATGGGTTCGATTCCCAGGGAAAGCAAGAACTAATAAGAATGTAAATATGTACCTTGAAATGCAATGTAAGTCGCTTTGGATAAAAGCGTCTGCCAAATGCTTAAATGTAAATGTACTCCAGAAACTAACTCTATGAACATGGAAAACAGTGATAGGTGGGCCTCTTAACCTTTACGCTAAGGAGAAAATCCAACACACCTTTGAGGGGACCAAGCCAAACATGATTATGTATTTCTGCTCAGCTAGGAACACTGGACATCAACCACACGGCAACCATACTGTCTAATTTGTATGTATAACAGTTCTATCTAATAACGTATTAGACAGGCCTGTTAGAGAGATCGTAAACTAATGAACACAGAGAATGGGAGCACTGTGTGCTCAGCCTCTGGCGTTCTCAGCGCCGTCAAATTAAAGTCTCAACAACAAGTGCGGCTTACTTCACTTCAGAGTTCCTACTAGCGGTGCGAATGTAACTAGGAAAATGTTCCTAAGGGAACCATTAGTTCTCTGGGAACCATCCTGGTGGCTAGTTCCTAGAAACTACTCGGTGTGGAAGCCCCTATAGTGAATTGTGTTCTTCTTCCCATCTGTGGTGTAGCTAGAAAGATCCACTGGTTATCACCACCAACCATGAGTACCTCAAACCATCCTATTCTTCTGTCCAGAAGTGCATCTGAAGCACGACTGATGTAAAGATGCTCCTCTTGTTCAGACTTTTCTAAGTGAGCAGACTTGAGATCAGAATATCAAGACTTGGAGGTGGGCGCGATTGACTTGGAAAGGTCATGCAGACAATGTAACAATCCCCTAGCAATGCCCTGACAATCACCCAGAACGCCCTAGCATTGTGAAGCTGCAAACACAGATGTAAAATGAACTGGTAGTTGTGTGTGGACTGCTGTAGTGGTGTTTGAGGATCCTGTCACAGTTGACGCTGTGCTGAATGCCATCTGTGGCCACCTGTGCTAACGACTCCTCTGGGGGATCGGCGGGCAGCAGATGTTCCCATGAGACACGTTCCCCTGGAGTCACATCTGCTCACAGAGACCTGCAAGTTCAGGCCACCTCTGATATCCTTCAGAGAAGCAACTCCACTATATACGCACATGCAATACTTAATGGCACATTTAACACAGCTTAAAAATGCTTTGCTTTGTAGATCTTTTTTTTTTTTTTTTTACTGATAAAATGTGTAGAAAAGTCGTCAGAAAATTACCAGTACCTTTACTATTTACATATATTTCCTTCAACACTAAGGGTACATTTGCACGACAACAACTAAAAACGTGGTATTATTCATGCTAGGCCAGTAGTTGGCGATGTCACTTTGTAAAGAACCGCTACGCGCCTATAGACTGAACACGTAATACACATGCGCATGATTTCACCGATTCGTGTTTTTGTTGTTTACATTGTAAGACGGTAACAGTGTCGTTTTCAAAAACCAGCACTTTGAAACCCGTTTTCAAAAGTTAGTGTTTTCAGGCCCCAAAAACACTGTTGTCATGTAAATCAATGGCCAAAACGGTTTTCCATTTTTATTTGAAAATAATGTGTAAATGGCCCCTAAAACACAACACAATTCAATGCGCAATTTAAAACATGGGTAAAAAACATGTGAAAAATGTGTCCCTTGACAAACAATACTACATAAAACAACACTTTTTGTTTATTAAAATAAAATGTTTTCATGTTGTTGTGAGCTGATCCATATCCTATTGTTGATTTGAAATACTTATACTGTACTAATTTATTAGGTCGTGATGAAACTAGTGAAGTAGTGGAATGTTTCTAAATTGGCACAATCAAAAAATAAAAAAAGTTTTTTTAAATGAAATGTATATCTGAAATTTTTTTTTATATTTTTTATCTGTTCAGAATCATTTGTAATGGTTTTAGGAGCAATACCGTATAGAACACATAATAATGATTTACTTTAGTTTGTTGGGGTTCATCAATAAACATTAATTTAATTCAAGAAGAAAATTTACATTTCTATTTATTTGAGTTTTGAGTTTGTTTGTGTTTTAGGGTATGTTTACATGACAACAATGTAAAAAACAATGTATTAAAAACTGAAAAGTTTTCCCTTTGCGTTTTTGAAAAGTACAGATGACAACGTTGTCAGCCTTTCACACAGATCCACAAAAATGACTAAAAACGCTGTATTCTGTTGCCAGGCCAGTAGATGGCGATGTCACTTTGTAAAGAAACACTACGCTCCTATAGACTGAACACGTAGTACGCATGCACATGATGGAGACAATAGCTGTATCGCTAGCTGTAAACTTGCGCTTTGAAACGCTTTTTTAAAAGTTAGCGTTCTCAGGCCCCAAACACTGCTGTTGTGTAAATGAACGGTCAAAACACATGAAAAGTTTTCTGTTTTTAGTTGAAAACGGTGACATGCAAACGGTCCCTAAGTTTTGTTTTTCGTCCGTCTGTTTCCCTTGTTAGTTTCGTTGGTTACTGATTATGTTACGCTCCTGTTTCAGTTTCTGTTGATTACTCCACATGTATTTAAGCCTTCAGTTCTCACAGTTCTTTGTTCGGTGTCGTCTAAGTTTAACACGGTTGTGTTTTATATTTCCTGAGTTTCTAGTACGTGTTCCTTGTTAAGACTGTTTGTTTCTTGGAATCTCCAGCGTCATGCGATTATTGCAACCACTCATGACAATTGTCTTATTTATTATTTGAGCTATTGTGTGTCAACAAATAAATTGAGAAAAAGTATTTGGTAGAACATAACATATACCATACATTTATGTAATAAAAATTTTTTGTTTCTTCTTTTACAAATCTTACTCTGCCCATGCAAGTCTTTGTTTAAAATCTTTGTAAATTAGAAATCAGAGTGCCATGAACTCTTATAAAATTAAAGATAACGCACATGGATATTTAAGTAATGAGCATCCGATGGCTTCAGTGTCTCATGTTCTTGACCTTGTGTTTCTGTGCAAAAAAATAACATGATTCGCTACATAAGAATTTAAAGGGATGGTACACTATATCTTTATGCATTGCTTTCTGTCAGGACTTTTACGTGCTTTTCCCAAACCCCTGAAGTGACGTCGACGTCCGGGTTAGCGGTAGCATGAGCCGTCAGGCAAGTGTTATTTAAATAAACTCCTGATGTACTTACAAACTTTCCAATGCCTCGTTTTATGAGTACAGAACCTATTTGTACTACTGTAGAAGTTTGGTACCATTCTGGGCATTATTAGTGGGGTAATTTACGAGATACATCATAGGATCCGTTAGCACCTGCACTAAGCCATTCGGCTGATATCTCTAAATAAACTCTAACTTTAATAATGTTCGACCAAGGGAAAAAAGGCTTCTGGGGGGGGTGTTTGGCTCGAGGTCATGGTGCAAAAGACCCTAGGTTGATTTTCCTCCGAACCATCCCTAACGCTTAAAATAAATCATATAATCTGACATTTTCAGTGACACAGGTTGTGTTTGTGTTTTTCTGTCTTTTCCCAGAGGAAGGTCTCATTCATGAATGTAAACTATGCAGTCAAACCTTCGACTCTCCAGCAAAACTGCAGTGTCACCTCATCGAGCACAGCTTTGAGGGGATGGGCGGCACGTTCAAGTGTCCTGTCTGCTTCACAGGTAATATTTTTTTATATTTGTGTGTCTATATGTCAGAGCAGAATAAAATCAAAACCCTGATTGGGAGGTACATAAAGCATATAACTTAAAACCTTCAGCTGCATCTTATACAACCACACTTCTGCCACCACAGTAACATGCTTCATTTGTCTCCCTCTCTCTTTCCCTGGTTCTCTCATTCTTATTGACTTGATCTACAGGGTTTTTCTCTTTTTTTTTTCATTTTGGCTTTATTTCGAGTTGGCGCCTGACAGACAGGTCCCAGATCTCCTTCCGCACTCATATTGATCATGCAGCAGAGAGAGAGAGAGAGAGAGAGAGAGAGAGAGAGAGAGAGAGAGAGAGAGAGAGAGAAAGAAAGCAGCTTGGAGAGGACAGCATCTGCACTGCAGAAATCATGACAAACATGAGATTAACGCCTTGTCCACCCTAATACGTTTTAGTTTAAAAACGCATCTTTTTCTTCTTGCAAAGATGACAGAAAATGTACTCGCATTTGCTGTTCAGCGGCAAAACATGAAAGCAGTTTTAGCGTTTTAGACCAAACATATAATGGTGAGTGAGCGCGACCTGGACGCATCAGTGAATAGTGAGATATTTAGCTAAATACAATGTTCCTGTCAGAAGAATTGTGTGATAACTGTATGTCTGTTCCGTCTGTATCATCTCCGTGAGCTTTCATGAGGTTTTACGCGTGCACAGTAAGGTGAATTTGGCGTTTTCAATGTGGATGAAACTTTTGGAAAATGATTGAAAACGCTAGTGTGGACGGAGAGCGTTTTGAAATGAAAACGCTGTTTCAAATGTATCCATTTTAATGTAGATGTAGCCTTAAATGCATACATGCATAACATACATGCTAATCTAGGGGCGTTTTCCCACTAGAGCTTGATTTGGCATGGACCCGAGCATGTTTGACATCAGAGTTTGAATCATTTGATTTGTGCAAAAGCTTGACAACAGTTGCCTGGGGTTCAGTTTATGCGGACTTCAGTTTGGTTTGCAATTGGTATGAAAGCAATCCAGCCTCAACTGCGGAAGTGAACTGCTATTGATGATGTAGCTTCTTCACTCACCTCGCCACTAAAGAAGTGGCCTTCAGCAATCGGATCATATTGTTCGCATCTCTTGCAACTCTCAACATGCACAGAAATGGCATTTAGAGCAGATAGATGCAAGTATGGTTCTGTGCAAATATCTCCTCCTGCATGGTTATTTATCTACAGTGGTAAACAGCTGCTGCTAGCACTCTCAGTACCTGCTTTTCCATCACCCTTCAAACTGCGCAAATTGAAAATACGGTTTGAAAATACGGTTTTTACGCTCGCATGAGGTGGTTTTTCAGGCAATTAAAAAAAGGAATATTTTGCAAAACAGCAATAGAAACAGTTTCGCATTTACAGGTAAAATGGCGTACATAACAGTCGATCATTCTTTAAAGATGGCGCTGTGTGTGTACAGAGGACGAGAGTTCATTATTAAACTCCTAAAAGACAAAAGTATTACGAGAATACTGGATTCTAAACAACAAAGAAATGCCACAATTTATCAAGAGTTTGAAGCAGATATGAGGGAGAAACACCCAGAAACTCCTCATACAAGTATAAAGGTCTTTCCTTGCCATTTATGCTTGAAAACACGCCTACGTCTCCTTCCATTAAAAATAATGGCTAGTTGCTGGGATATATACGTAAACCTACCGACGTCCGTTGCCATGATTTTTGGAATGATTATCGCAAGAGGAAAGAAATGATGTTTTAGTCGCGTAACATCGGTTAATGGAAACGCCGTTATTTCGCAATAGTTTTTTATCGACTTTTCGAAAATATCCCCAAAGTTTTGTGCAAATCTGTAATGGAAACGCAGCTATTGTTGACACCAACGTACTGTGGTTCAGAGTCAAATATAATGTGAAGACAGACCTTCATGGTCTACGGGTGCAACCGAAACAATCAAATCTAGTGTGAAAACAGCCTCAGACTCCAGCTACAACATTTACACTCACCAATTCCACTGGTACTGTCTGGCCTCTACAGGGACAAATAATAATCGCAAGTAATAGGATTTCAATTCACCAGTGGAAAATCTGGAATTATATACATTTTTATTTCATTATTTCAACATGACTAGTTTTAATAGAACAGGTTTGTTTCGGGGCGGTAGACGGAGAGAGTGGATGCAGAAACGAAGGCATGCGGATGGGGAAGGACAGGCGCTGCGTGATCATGCAAAGCGAGGGAGGATGAGAGAGGAGAGAGGGGGAAGGAGGTAAAAGAGGAGTTGAGGAGCCATCCAGAGGCAGCGGAGACATGTCAGAAGTGTCGCTCTCTCGGGATGATTTGACAGCTATGTGAAGTCAGGCAGCCCGCAGCTGAAAGTAGCTCCATTTACCCTGGAGGAAGCTGAGCGCAGAACAAACACTCTGCGTGCCACTTATGAGCTTTTGTCTCACTTTACACAACAAAACATTCCAGTTTTACACTCAATTGTGTGCACAATGATGCTTCGTAAATATAGGCCCATTAATATAGATAAATAAATAAATAAATATATATATTGTGGTTATAGTTAATTGTCTTGTACATTGTTTTTCCAGAGGAATGTGGCTGAAAAACACATTCAATACAAATGACACAAAATAACAACAATTCAAGTAAAATATAAGTAAAATATTCTCAAATTAGCCCATTTTTTAAAATGTATTATTATTTAACCTTACTTTTTACCAAATAATTTATTGGTTTCTTAATATTGAGTCAATTCATATGAAAGTCTCATGATACTGTTTCCTATGCAATTAAATTAGCCAAATACAACAGTGACCGTTTGCTGACAAACCTTAAAAACTGTTTCAGACAGAGGGTCAGAATGAGGGTTAAAAATTTTTGTTTTTCCACATAAATTAGATCAATTCTTACGTTGTTAGTTCACGTTAACTATTGCATTATCTAATGTTATTACATGGCTCTGTGGAATACTTGATTCTGATTGGTCAATAGCACCCGTTTTCTTCTTGGAAGTTTTGCTTTCGGTGAGCTAATAAAGTATTAAAACTCAGTTAAATCAATATTTTGTGTACAGTTATTTAATTATGCCATCCAGTATTGTGGACTCGCTTTCTCGTTTCATACAAACGCAGCTGCCGCCATTTTGCAACAATTGTTTTGTACACTGTTGGATTATGAGATACAAACAGGTACGATTTCAAAACCGTTTCATCTCAAATCAATATCTCTCATCTCCAAAATTATTTATGTGGTGAAATTCTGTGTAATAAGTGGTATGACTAAACTGTATCTCTTAAATGTCCGTCTGTGAACTAAAACTGCTCTCTCCGCTGAAGCTTTGCGTTTAAAGAGCTAATAAAATATTTCAACTCAAGTCAATATTTCCTGTCTAATTATTTACTTATGTGGCAAGTAGCCATGTAATAAGCGGGATAATGTCCATCTAGCCGGTTGTTATCTCAGAATAAACCCCTTCAGTGTGAAGCAAGACCTGATCCTGATCACCCTGTCGGGGGTTATTCTGAGATAACAACCGGCTGGATGTACATTATCCCTTACTTAACAAACACAATCTTATTGTAAAGTGTTACTGGTAATGGAAACTGTACTCTACTGTTTTGCCAGTAACCTTTCTCCACATGGTTGAAAACAAATCACATCCATCTTTTTCTCTATAAATCATTCTCTATTATCACTTATTTGTGCTCGTGTTCAGGATGTTAAAGCCACAGATGCACGTCCAGATCTTGTTACCGGAGTAAGTTGAATTAGAAAACACAGGTTCTCATTGACCCTAATAAAGCTAATTTGGGTCTAAATCCAAAATCCAGTGCAGTGGCATGAAGGCAAAAGTTGTTTATCCCTTGTAAGAAATTCAAATGAAGACCAGAACTCACTCTTTACCCCAGAGACACGACTAGCCACCCTTAAACATATGGGTCTCTAAAAACAAACAGCATGTTTGAAGTAGTCCTGTGAGAATAACTGCATACTCGCACACTCAAACACACACTCATTCAGCAGCTCTATGGCTTAATTAAAGGCACTATGTGTTTTAAGTGCCATTTCAAAGATTAGATGTGACTGAAATCAGGCTACGCATAAATAAAGAGTCTGCATGAATATTAATATTGTCAATATAATTAGCACTGTTGACTAATAGAGACAGTGTTTTTGCACGTAGAACGGACTGCCGTTCCTGTGCTTGTTTATTTTGCAGCGTGTCCCTACAGTGGCTCTAAATAAAGCACATCATTATTCCTCACTGTACACTATGACTCAAAGCACCGGACTGACCATTACCCATAGCCAGCCAAATCACGGATGGGGAACCAAAGCCGCGCTACATCTGCAGAGTGTTTCGATGCAGGTGGAGTCGGTTCTCCCATGATGCAAAGGACTGGAAACATTTGGGTTTCCCAACATCTTGATTCACTTAGTTGTGACAATTCTTCTTTCATATGCTGCCAAACTGTAAGATCTGTGCTAGGAAAACAGCACATGTGTCTTTCCTCATTTGAACCGAGTAATTTTGTGGGGGGAAAAAAGAGAGAAAAAGAGGGGAAAATTAATTCCAGGTCTGATTCACTTAAATAGACTTTAAGGCATTTTACACCTGGTGTTTCAATCCGTCTCTTTTGCCCATTTTCAACCACTTCTATCATGATTTCTTTGAGGTGTAATGTATGGATTTTTTCAAATCTTTGGATCTAATGGACATACAATTTACATATATAATTAAGCAATTCACATATGAACGACCCGGAGACGACGGAAAAACACACGGAGAGCATCAGCTTTAGTTTCTGCTCTGACAGACACAAGACCAGCCGAACGCTGTGAGTGTGTGTTAGAAATCAGGAATGGAGAGAGAACATTGTGCTTGGTACGTTTTTCACCTTTAAACCAAACTTGGGTCTCCAGCCGACAAAGTTTAAATCCCGTCTGGCTCGAGCTCTTTTCATGATGTTACTCATGAGGTCAGTAGACGGAGAGAAGACCGTCTTTAGTGGCTGTTTAAACACATTCGACCTCATGAGTGTTTACACTATGAAAGCAATCCGGTTAAATGTGTTTTCAACTCTCTCTGGAAGTGGTCAACAGTGGACAAGCTCAAAACATTTACACCCCGTTTACAGCTGTATTTAGTGTCGTCCACTTGTGATCTGATCTACCAAAACACACCTTAATACCAGCTGTAAACAGCGCCTAAGTGTCTACATTTCTACCAACTTTATAATATTCAAAAATATTCACTTTGCTTTCTGAAAAGGTAGTTTTATTGTTTGTACATGGCTAGTCAAAATAAACCCCTACTCATTCTTTATTATAACTATTTCCATATTTTTTAATGATAGTAAAGTCACTTAAACTATGAAAAAACACAAATGGAAGTATCAGAATTATGCAGTGATCAAAAATGTTTATTAACATTTTTAATGAACAAATTAACGAATTTGTGATTCTTCAAAGTCGCCGCCCTTTGTCTAGTTTCCAGCTGTTCTCGCTCTGTTCATTCTCTCCACCAACTTCATGAGGTGCATCAGGGGATGTTTTATAAACAGTATTGACATTGTTTAAATACATGCTGGATAGTTTTTGTCTGTTTTCTACACTATCTACTCCAAGTCAACTCTAAAAGAAATAAATCATTGACATTTTTAGATTTGTTCTTGCATATACAGGACTATTCAGAAGTTTGGGGTCAATACGTTTCCTGAAAACTTTTATTAAAATCAAGGACAAGAAACAGTGAATACACTGTTACAAAAATTCTGTTTCACTTAAATGCTGCTCTTTTAAACTTTACATTTATCGAATAATCTTAAAAACAACCCAAAAAATACCATAGTTTCCACAAAAATGCCTGCCTTGTTGGCAGAGGTTATTCACACTAACTCCGCCCACCACTGTCTGATTGGGCCAGACAAAATTATCAAAGAAAACCCGTGGAGAGAGTAAGGCGTTAGGTTTCGACGTGACCGACCAGAGTTTAAATCTGCACTTTTCCCGACACATATCAGCTTGAAAAAGGTATTTATTTTGAATAAAAATTTAGAAAATATTTGAAAAATGTAAATAAAGTGTCTAACTGGTATTAATAGTGGGAATAAAGGTGCACGTAGTGTCTGTTAGTATTTGCACTTACTATAAATAGCATCTAACAGCTATTTACACTGCTATTTCGTATAAATGGTACTTAAAGCGATAGTTCACCCAAAAATGAAAATTCTGTCATCATTTACTCACCCTCAAGTTGTTCCAAACCTGTATGAGTTTCTTTCTTCTGCTGAACACAAAGGAAGATATTTGGAAGAATGTTTTAATCAAACAGATCTCGGTCCCCATTGACTACCATAGTATATATTTTTTCCTACTATGGAAGTCAATGGGGACCGAGATCTGTTTGATTAAAACATTCTTCCAAATATCTTCCTTTGTGTTCAGCAGAATAAAGAAACTCATACAGGTTTGGAACAACTTGAGGGTGAGTAAATGATGACAGAATTTTCATTTTTGGGTGAACTATCCCTTTAACACTATTTGCACTTACTGCAAATTATTGAAAAAAAAATATTAGCACTGTGACTAAACATTCAGCACAATTGTTTGTAATCAAATCACAACCTTGATTATAATCAGAAATGTTTCCTGAGCAGCAAATCATCATATTAGAATCATGTGACACTGAAGACTGGAGTAATGATGCTGACAATTGATCACATGAATAAATTACATTTTAAAATATACTTATAAATTAATAATATATAAATAATAGTATTACTATTTTATTTTTTGCAAATAAATGCATCCTTGGTGAGCAGAAGATACTTTTAAAACCTTACCGACCCCAAGCTTGTATAAAGGCACAATTTGTATTTTTCTAATTTCAAGAAATTAAGCATTTACAGCAAAGGGTTTTAAAATGCATAACTGACAGTGTTTCTGGAAAGATTTGCAGTTCACACATGTGTTGTGTCCCGTTGCAGTGTTCGTGCAGGCGTGTAAACTGCAGCAGCACATCTTCACCGCACACGGGCAGGAGGACAAGATCTACGACTGCTCACAGTGCCCGCTGAAGTTCTTCTTCCAAACCGAGCTTCAGGTGAGATGATCTGAGGAGAGCACTGATGACCATGATCACATGACCAGCCTATGCCACACACCTTTTTCTGGCTAGTATAAATAAATCATGGTTATAAACAGGATGCTTCTGCAATGGCATCATTAACCAATCAACTTTGGATGATCCATGTCAGTAGATGTCAGTATAACGCCCAATACCACTGTCATATCAGCCAGTGAAACGTGAGCAGAAACAAAACACCAAAGCAACACTGGGAGTGCCGACATGACATAACTTTTACTGTAATATAGCATTTTCAGCTCAGATGATTGGCTCAAATAATTGACAGCAGAAAAAAAAGTCCGCTTGTGGCTTTGACTTTAATTACTGTATTAGCTAATGAACTAATGATTGTGTTTGTAATGTATACACTTCTAAAAAATCACATGCAAAGTTTCATAATCTATAGAGGATGGGAAACTGGTTTTGTGGCCCCCTTTGCCTTCCACAATTAGTTAAAACAAGAGGATTTACACCATGTGGGCTGTAGGTTTAGACTCTGAGGTTCGTGTCACCCCATCGCAATGAAACGCCTCTCTGAGAGTTTGGTCTGAGCTGTGGATCTCTCTGAGAGGATTCATAACTTAGTGTTGTGATGAATACCTTTTTTCGTGGCTGGTGCTCTCCTGGGAAATATACTAGATATGGCTTGTTATTAATATAATACATTTTATATGATCTCATACATGTGCAATTTCAATGTTGTCTATACGCGTTGGGCATTGTGTGCATTGATGTAACAAGCAACTAACACTAAACCAGACCAAACCTAAACGAATATTAAAGTATACAAGTATACTTACTTGTGTAATTACACTGTAACACGGACTCCAAGTTGGAATAAAATGAAAATCACCCTATCTATTTTCTAAATGCACATTATAAATCTTACTGTGAACAATTCATCCATGCATGTTTAATTTTTAATCACAATGTCATAACTATATCTCCCTGTGAAAAAGACAGACTTCTCTCTGGTGACGAAAAATAGTTGATCACATCACCACATTTACAAGCCTAAATTGCTTCCATCTTCGGAAATTTCACCAATATATTAAGCATGGTTTTCATCTCATAAATCTGTTCATCTTAAGCTAGACTGCTACCCTGTAACAGGTTTCTGATGTGTCCAAGAGATTATGGAGAACTTACATAAACAGAAGTATGAATTCAAACAAGAGGGTTTATTTGTTGGTTTACTTGCTGTCAGATTATTTCTGTCCTTCTGAAAGAGAAGTTTGTTTTATGTGGGCTCTAGTTTTCTGAGTCCTTGACACAGCAGTCGTCTCAGCTCAGTTGGAGAGGTCAGAGGTCATCAGGAGGGATATGGATACAGTGATGTTTTATTTATTTGTGTAGAGCTGAAGATGAAGGGCTGTGTCTTTCCCCTACCAAGCTCCTTAGGCTCAGTGAGGAGTCCTACTGACCTGACCTGCCAAGAGCACAATGGGAAAAACTCAATCTGTTCAGCTCTTAAAGCAGCAAACACCTCACTTTACACCATTATTCACACAATAACACACACACACCTAAATACAAATATGAATGTTACTTATTTGTCAGATTTAAAGGTTCGTTCACCCAAAAATGACAATTCTGTCAGTAATGACTCACCCTCATGTTGTTCCAACCCCGTAAGACTTTCGTTCATCTTCAGAACATGAATTAAGATATTTGTGATGAAATCTGAGCGCTGGCTCACTCCTCCATCGGCTTCTATGGGATCGAAACGTGCAAACCCAGAAAGTTAGTAAAGACATTGTGAAAATAGTCCAAGTGACTACAGTGGCTCAACCTGAAGTTTATCAAGCGATAGAGAATAATTCACGCAGTGTAACAGTGCAGCGCTTCTGTGTTGTACGTCGCACGCATCACACACATGACCATCGTCGGCCAATAGTGAGCCTACGTGGTGACGTACAACCCAGACGCGCTGCGCTGTTACACTACGTGAATTCATTCAGGCCCACACAGAAGAAAATGCATAGGTGAATAAAGTCATTATTTTTGTTGTTTTTTGCGCACAAAAAGTATCCTCGTTGCTTGATAAACTTGTTGTCACTTGGACTATTTTAACAATGTCTTTAATAACTTTTCTGGGCCGGCAAGTTTCGATCCCATAGCATACCACCTATGGAGCAGTGATCCAGCTCTCAGATTTCATCAAAAATATCTTAATTTGTGTTCCGAAGATGAACGAAAGTCTTGAGGGTGAGTAATCACTGACAGAATTGTCAGTTTTGGGTGAACGAACCCTTTAATGCATGTGCTTATAATTTTCCAACAGTTTTGCCTAAAGTCCTGAGCCTCTTTCGATTCCATAGTTGCATGTTTCAAGGTCAACTATTGCAATTTGAATGGTTTTGCTGGTCAGTAGAGTTAAGGTTATGGAGTCTGCTGATATGGAAATATTTGCTTATAAAATTAGGTATGTCTCATGATCAGACCCTTTACTTGCACATAGTGTCTTCTCCACAATTTCATCAGAATTGTATGAGTTACAGCTGCCATGATTGAAAAGGAAATGTTAAATATGTTAAATTATGGTCTGCTTTCTGGAGGTACATCCAAAGAAATGATTTTATTTTATTCTGTTTATCAGCCCCTATGCAGGAGAGGTAATATAACAACATTAATTGCGAAGGCATTGATTGATTGATTGATTGATTGATTGATTGATTGATTGATTGATTGATTGATTGATCTATTAGTTTACATAGAAAGGCATTATGTTTGCACTGAGAAGATGTTAATATGACAATGTATTTTAGTCCAATCAGTGACTGGTTAAACTGGATAGCAAGTGGTTAATGAATAATATGCAGGTATTTGCACTGAAATACTAAGGAGCAATTGTTTACTTAATTCCCAAACCAATTAATGGAGCCAATCCTCCGACTAATTCATGACAGCAACAACATGAAAAACCTGTTTCCCTGAATATGTTTTGTATCATCAACATGCACAGTGGACTAAACAACTAACCCAGTTTTTAACCATAGTTTCCTATCACACAGACTGTTGACATCAACTCTGAAATTCTATCTTACAGTTCACAGTGAAGCACAACAAGAAGAAAAAAAAGCTTTAGAGTTTTAAGATTGCTCGGATGTTTCTAAATTATTTGTACACAAAAGTGTAATGAAAGCTCCAATGTTACCCATGAGTGACACACATGGATGCAGGTAGATCAGACACAGACAGCAACGAACTCCGGCGTCCTGTGAGAGTATGCGGTGTGTTTGTTCCCGCCTCTGGCTGGGTCTGATGTGTGTATGCAAACACATCGTCTTGAGACGGTGACAAACCCTCGCTGCAGCCCATCAGCAAGCTCATTCTCTGCTCATCACCACTGGGAGACGCTCAATCCAAACAAACACTTTTGATCTCTGACACACTTCTGCTTCCTGTAAACTTCCTGTGAACTTTTTACTAGCAATTTTACTAATGCGAGTTAATAGATACTTTGCTTCAGCATTGTCAAGATGCACGCTGTTGTGAAAATGTTTCATTTCAAGCTGTTTATAAGAATCATTGTAATGATGGCATTATTGAGGAGAATGAATCTTGCTCAAACTGTAATATCTCTTGCAGTGGGACTTAGTAAAGCCCATCTTAACAAGCATTTTCAAATTGTGGCCCAATAAAAGGGGCACTGTGAGGGCATCAACTACCAAGCGCAGACATGTGTCGCAACATAGTGTAAATCCACGTGAACCAGATGTGGGCCGGATCTGGGCCGACACTATGTTGCTGTCTGAGGTATAAGAGAGAACCTAAGTGTGTTTTTCACAGTGTGGTGAAGCGTTCACAAGCTACAGAAAGAAACTTGTAGCCCAAGCCAATGACACAGTAGACTTCAATGAGCAGGATGTTCAAGACAGGAAGATATGGCAGCATTTTGCACACCGAACAAATTCTGCTCACCAACTCCAAGCCTAATCACCTCCCAGAGAGGTTTTCATCTACTCCTGAGAGCTCCTTTCCTGTCCTCACACAGAATATATCAAAGTTGACATCTTCAGCCTTTCCCAGTGTGTCATCAAGTTTGCCAGACCTGAATGTCCCTGCTGTCATCATAGTTGACCAGAAAATTGCTAAAATAACAAAATGCACGTAACAAATTGAATTTGTATGCCCTGAAGGTTCTGTAAGTTGCTTTTAGTGGTGGAACGGATCATAAAATTCACGGTTTGGATCATTAGAGTTTTTTGAGCCACGGATCGGATCAGAAAAAAAAAAAATATATATATATACATATATATATACATATATATATATATATATATGGGGTGGGGGAGGGGGGGGGTAACTTTGCTTTTCATTTATTACTTAAAGCTCATTTGAAGTTTTTCGATAGCTACTACATCAAAAACTACTAGCCTAACTGATAAAGTTCACACATTATTTAAAACAAGTGAACAGTCAGTAATAAAATAAGAACAAATACACAAATTACAAGCAGAGATGAATACTAAATAACAAAGTTACAAAGTCTAACAGTAGTATTCAGGTACAGAAATTAATAATTAAGCCTAAATGTAAAATAACACTAAAATTATATTGGCAAGACAACACGCGTCCAAATTATAAACTTTCACTCTATGATGGCTAAATTGAGCAGTTACTCCACAAATCACATGCGTGCCGAACCGTGGGGCTTGGTCTGTACGGATCACGGATCAACTGCGATCCGCTCCACCCCTAGTCACCTTTTTTGCCTAAATCTAAATCTGCACCATTGGTCGCTGCTGCAGGAAAGAGTGCCAGAAGATGAAAGGATAAATGGATGGGTAGAGGGAGTGATTTTTACTAACCAAATCTGACCCATTGTGGAACATCTAAGAGATACCATCTGCATTACTGTTAGCTTGGTGTTTCACTGTATAATGGTAGTCTTGGGGTTAAAAACCACTGAATCGCCCTGGCATTCGGATCCTGGTTTGTTCTCAAGGGCTGGCTTCTCACAGCACGTCAATGTTCGAGAGCTCTTCTAGTTAGTCATTACAGACCCAGGTGGAGGTGTTGAATTTTGAGAACATGATGATGAAGCTGAACAAAGGCCTCCGGGACTCTTCGATGGCCTCTAGTTGCATTATTCTGCTCACCTCCTCAGTTGTCTGTCCGAAAAGCCAACTGGGCCGCTGTCTTATAACCACCCCAATCAGCATACATACAGAGTTTGACTGGGGATCAAAGAACACTTTTCTGAATTTGCTGACCAGATGGCTTAGATTCCTTTTTACTTTCTAATTGGAGTCCCTTCTCTGGCAAAGAAAAGAAACACCTCTCTGGTGATGTTTTGTAAATTGGGTTTGTAGAGAGGAACCGCCTCAGGGTGTATCTGGTGGGGTAAGCAGTGGATGCAATGGAAAATTAGGGCACTTCTTGGCATTCAGGAAGGGAATGAGTCTGGACTGGTGCTCTGTGCTCATGATGCTCTGTCAATTTAGTTGGTTTTCCAGTGACAGAGCGTTTGGGGATTTGACGGGGTCCAGGCATGGGTATTGGGGAAGTCGAGCAGCAGAGAGCGTCCTTGTGCCCAGACAGCAAAATAGTGTCGGCCCAGATTCGGCCCACATCTGGTGGTACACGTGGATTCCACATAGCCCAGATGTGGCTGGATCTGGGCCGACACTATATTGCTGTCTGGGGGGATTCCCGCTATTGTTGGATGCTCTGATGGGCTGTCGCCTCTCTGACATTGGCTGAATCCGTAATCGCCCCCTAAACCAGGGAACGGCAACTGGCGGCCCGCGGGCCAAAACTGGCCCGCCAGCAATATTTTCTGGCCCGCCGGATTATTTTGGTAGTCCTAAATGCTGCACAAAACTCTTCCACTACTTGAGAAAAGCCGTAGTCGCGCGGCGATTTCACCGCCGCATACTGTGTGAAACGCCCATAGGGAATCATGCGGCGCGGGATTACATTTTAAAGTATAACTGGCGTTCACACCGGACGCGAATAGCGCGTCAAATTTGCGCCTGCCGCGTCTAGTTATACGCTTGACCACTTTGTGTCCGTTCGCGCGTCAAAAGACGGTAGCGGTCAGAACTCTGGTGTACTTTGGACGGAGCGGGCGGTCTGACTGACAATAGCCCACTCCCGACATCTTTTGACAGCGTATCCGCACTTAATTCTGACCACCTGTACACCTAGTTCTGAGGAGCTGTTTGGTACTGAAACCATTGTCAGTCAACAACATTATTTTTTTGCAAGGATGTTTGAAATAGTTCGGCAGAAAATAGCCTACTTCATTTCGTCAGTAGGGCAATATGATTTTCGTTTATGTTGCTTAGAAATTTGAGTGATAGGCTTTGTCCTATTTAATTTATGTTATTTATATTTCTTTCTTTTTTTTCTGTGGCATTTTTTTTCTCTGCTGACAGTACAATGTTAAAATAGCCTACTATTTATATTGACACGAACACAATTTTTGTAAAGCATTTATAATTATTATAGGCTACTTAATCTCCTTCTTTCCGTTAGAGACATTTGAATGTGAGATTATGGAAACGAGATCTAAATTTTGTGGACCCGTCAGGTCGGGAAATAAAGCGGGGGTAACACCGAGTATATTTTAAGCGGTTGCTGAATAGAACCTTGTGGGAGCGGGACGGAAAAAAAAACAGTCCCGCGCAGACCTCCTTAAACCTTAGGTGTGTATGTGTGTGTCCCCGAATAAATAATAATAAAAAAAAAGGAATAAAGTTCAAAAGTCGGACTGTACGGAATGAGGCATGATTGCTATTCACACCTTTATTAAAATGGCTGTAATCTGTTACCACAATAGTACTTGATCTGTTTAAAATGATTTCCTTGATATATGCATAAATTAAAAATAAAAATAAAAATTTGTCTAATAAATTTTTTCTATTTTTGATCTGAGCACAATCAGAAAATCAGAAAACCCGTCCTTATTCGTTTTTTTTTTCTTTTTCATTTCAGTTCAGGAAATAAATAATGGAAAAACAAGTCGTTTTTCATCTTTTTATTTTTGGTTTTAATAAAATAAAAAAAATAAAATAAAGATTGAATGAATGATCCACGGACGGTGACGGACACATCATATTCCACAATTATAGGCCTATATAAGAGTATTTAATTTGTATCCATAGGCCTACTCCGTGTAGCTGGCCCGCCATCTACTGGCTAAAAAAAATATTGGCCCGCGGCCAAAGTTACTTGCCGACCCCTGCCCTAAACCCTCATTCACTATTTCCTACATTAGTCTGCTAATAAAGTTCACTTGAAGAGGTGAATGAAAACGAGTGAGAGAATTCGGACAGCTGTTGAGCGTACATCGGTTGTACACTCGTTATTGCGGTGCAATGTGGGATTGAAGTTTGGAGTTTACTCAATAACGTCCACCATGGTTTTGGACAACACTACAAATGGCTGTCCCCTCAAATAACGCCCTATTTCGCGGCGATTTCGGATTCAGACATTGTCTTATTTGGGAAGATTTGGATCCTCTTCACAGCATCTCTAGTGTGCATTGTCTCCGCCAGCTCCACTACTTCAAACAGCCAGCCAGAGCTGAAGGAATTTTTCATCCCTATTGCTTTCTGCTTCGCCCAGGGCAGCAATGTGAAGGAGTTTGTTAATGACCACCGTCTTGCCGACCTGGACCTGTTGGGTTGACCGGAAAAACAACCAGCATTGTGCCAAGTAGGCTGTCAAAATATTGATGGAATCACTCAAAAACGCTGGATCGCACCAACCAGCGAAAGTCCCACCTGGGTCACCCAGACAGCAACAAAGTGTCGGCCCAGATCCGACCCACATTTGGTATGCGCGGAATCCACATATACCAGATGAGGCCCGGATCTGGGCCGACACAATGTTGCTGTCTGGGTCAGTATTTCCCATCATAGTTGTCTGTAACACTAGGAGGGAGAGAAGAGTGTCCGTATCATGCTGCTCTGTGAGAGTCAGAAAATGAATTCCAGTGATGTCCTGCTAATCTCCTGAGGCTTTTGCTGTTCCATAAGCTCCCTTCCTTGATGAAGGATATTGCCTTCAGGTGTTTCCGACTCATTGTCTCTGTTCTGCTGCTAGAGGTCAGAGAAATATACTCTTGTCAAGGTCAGGCACTTTGATTAAACCACTGTAGATTTGTCACATTTGAATAATGTTCGAACAAATGTAAAAACAAAAGCAATAAAACAGTTGTATTTCTTTTTTCTTCTGTCAATTTCAGAATCCCTTTTGGAGATATTTTGATTTTGTCAAACAAGAGCAATCTAAAGCAATCTTGTATTTTTCTCAAAATCAAAACATAATTGTGCAGAATCAATGTGTTGAAATATATGTTCATACAAACCCAGTGTGGAAACATTCTCATCTGTGCAGGATGCTTCAGGATGAATTGAGAATCGGTTACAATGTTTATTAACTCATTATGTTTTCTTTTTCAGAACCACAGTCTGAGTCTGCACAGCAGCTAACAACAGAAATGCCTGATGGAGAATCAAGACCCCACCGTGACCAATAAATATATGGATATTTCTATTTGCGTTGCACTTGCCAGTCAAACAAAACAATTATAAAGAAAATGAAGACTGAGGGTAGGAGGGTAGATGTTTGATTTTCAGTGTTTAATATCCAACCAACCTATTTGTAAGTAAACCTTCATGTTTTGCCTTTCCTTTTCTTGTAAAGAGTCTTGATTTTTATTGTAAAAAAAAAAAAAAAAAATGTGTTTGAACACTACAAAAGAAACAAATCGTCAACCAGATTCCGCTAATATGAGGACAAACTTGGGCTCACAAACCAAAATGATATCAGGAAAAAACCGAGCCTTCATCACTAGCCCAGCCTGCCTATGTCTGATGCCACACGCCTCATGTGACCAGAACACCATGCTCAAATGTCAAATTTTTAAATGACATAAAATATAAAGAATAATATGTTAAATATATGCAAAATCAGAACAAGACATAAGCAGCAGTATTCCATTCCTAATGATCTTCTCTTGATCCCGAGGACATCACTCAGAGTTAGAGAAACTGCTGTCCATCCATGTTGACTTATGACTTGTATATTTATGTTATTAATGTTTACTGCTTGCTAAAGTCTGGATGTATCTGGATCTGTATCTATTTTTCTTTCTATAAGAAAGGAACTTATTCTCTGTTGTCTCTGTTTGTCTCATTGGGATAGGCTACACAAATGCTGTCAGGAGCATGTCAACGGCTGACTGATGTGTATTGCCCTGCTCTTACTGTATCAATGCTGTGTCTAATATGTACAGTATATACCAGTTTTACATCAAATGAAATTGACATGCACTTTTGCAACCCTCCATACTTTAATGGATGTTCTTGTTTTGAGCTGACTACACACTTGATAAGTGGCAGCTGGACATTTTATTATGTGTCATGACATGTCAATTAAAAAAAGGTATAAAAAAATATTAACTGGGGTCCGATTTTGTTGGACCTTTTTGTGTTCTCATGTGATGAAAACATTAAAATTGTATGAAGATATGGATGTACTGTGCTTTTCCAAAGATGTTTTATTATTGTGTTCTATGTGCTTGTTTGTATATATTGTTTTTCCAAACATCATCATATGGAATGAAAGAAATATAACCCTGTGATATAAATACAACCCTGTTGCCAACATTAGGGACACTAGGGTTGGGAAAAATAATGCCTGAATTTCTGTGATTAACCGTTTTATAAAATGCATTAAAAAGCCAGTTTACTAGGTGGCATGACAGAAGATGAGTGGATTCGAGACAACACGTAATGAAAAAAATACCGTGCAGTAACCCCACGGTGACTGGTGTGATAAAAAAAAGGGTTGCAGCATAGATTTTGAACAAATCACCAAGACGGAGCTCGACGCACTTCAGCAGTAACGTAGCGTTACGTGTGGGGTCTGAACAGATATCTGAATCATCCACCTTTGAGTTTGTCCTGGTGTTTAATGAGAGACGAATTCACCTCATCAAATAATGTTTTTGCTGGAGTCGTAAAGACAATGAGAAGAGAGGGCCGTGATAAAATGGAGCATCACACACTGATTTCTGCTAAAGATTTCAGCACCATTAAACTGTCTGATGCGCTTAATCTCAACAAACCTTGTAAACAAAATTTGGTTTGACGTGCGGTTACATTTCAGACGTAGATGAAGAGGGGGAACCGATAACTTGTGCCAGACTCATTCTGCATTTTAACCAACGAAAATTGTCTCAAGTATGTCACAACCCAGACAGCAATATAGTGCCACATCTAGGCCGTGTGGAATCCACATGTACCCGATGTGGGTCGGATCTGGGCCGACACTTTATTGCTGTCTGTGAATGAGCTTTAATGAAGAAACAAAAAAACACAAGGACCCACATGAGAGAAATAAGAAGAGCAGACGTGCCTTCATGTTCCAACAAACCGGGAACCAGCTTTGTCCTGTTGCTTCTCTAGAGAAGTACTTGTCTCTTCTGCCATCAACCCCCCCTGCTTTTTACCTTCACCCCAAAAGGCAAAACCTCTCTAAATGTGTTTGGTACGTAGATCACGCAGTGACACATACATCATGTTAGCTAAATATAATTTACATGATTATATTGGCTGTGTTTAATCTTAGTGATTTTTTTTCTCGTTTTGACTGTTGCAGGGACACTAGAGAGCCTGTAGGTGTGAATTACCCTGCAACAGCGGTGCAGAGAATTTGTAAAGCAGCAGGCACCTCCAAGATTAACACAAGTCACTGCCTTCGCAGCACCATGGTGCAGAGATCGTCCAATGTAGGTCTCAAATTGAAAGAAATTATGTCTGTGAGTGGACATTTATGTAAAAGTTCACTACAGAGCTACTCGAGCCCAAACTTAAATCAAAGAAAGCTCTGGAATGACATTCTTGCTGCAACAGAAAACCCTGCTGAGCCTCAACTAAAGACAATCGCATCGAATATCATTACACATACAGTTTGAAATGAGACAAATATTTAATGCATGCACAATAAACAGAAATGTTCAAATAAATGTAAATAAACAACAAAAACAATAAAAAAGTATATCTTGCTAGGCAGCATTCTAGCAGCTAAATTAATAATATTTAATTTAATATGTTAATGAAATAGAATAGATTAATGAGATGTGCCCTTGTGTTTTTATTTTTTTGTATCCATTTTGGAAATAACCATTTAAAACCATAAACCACATTACAATATATTTTATTTGTTTTAGTGCAGAGGGAATATAACAGAATTGATGGACAACCAACATTTTCTCATGCAGAGAGATAAGTAGCTTATTTGTGTGAGGAAATATCACATATTGTGTCAAATCTAACTTGGATTCCACATTATTTGTCTGTTTTCATTATCAAGCTTAAGGAAGTCCAGTTTTAGAGACCAACACAGGTATACTATATGGACAAAAGTATTGGGACACGCCTCTAAATTCTTGAACTGGTATTACCAACTAGCTACAGTTACTAACCAACAGTTAGTTAGGGGTAATTAGTCTTACTTTTCGGAATCAAATTAGACCAATGTACGTTTTTATGTTTTATCAAATTAGACCAATGTACGTTTTACGTTTTTATGACTCAAAAAGTTATGAGCAGATCTCAAAGAAGTAAAAAACTTGTAAGACTAGTCTTGGCAGTTTATGCAACCGGTACCAGGTGTTTCATTCTGACCCATTGCCACAACTGTATAAAATAAAGCCATGCAGTCTGCATTTACAAAAGTGTATGCCTCATCTGTGGAGGTGTCATAGCAGTAGCAAAGAGTCACAATGCGACACAATCATCTTAACTGGACTGGGGTGGACCCTACACAGACCAGTAGCTGACAGTTCCACAACTATCTTAGCCAATTTCATACAAACTGACAACTGTCTACAGCAAGCTGTAGATTTTGGAAACTTAATGATCCAGTTCACATCAATAATGATGCAATGTTGATATTTGATAAGCAAGTCATGGATCTCTGGAATAAACAAGTAGTTAAAATGTATGGCTACTACACAATGCCTATCCCTTAGGAACACCCACCTCTATTACTAAGCAATTATTTAATGGGCAAATATCCTCTGGATTTACTAGGAAAGCAGCTTCAGAAGGACCAGATACTGCAGCAGTGGTACCTGAAGGTATCGGTGACTCCCTGCAAAGGCATTATGCAGAGAAAGTTCTTGATGTCAATAGAGATGATGGATATGTATCGAGCCTGCCTCATCACACATTGCTGCATTCATATGAGCCAGACAAAATTTTGATTGTTTTTGACTGTGCTGCTTGGTACAAGGTTATTTCGCTAAATTTTGTATTCATCAAGGCCCACACCTCACTAACAAACTACTGCCAGTTCTTCTCAAGTTCAGAGAAGAACCCATCACCCTAAATGCCAATAATGACCATGGCAAACCACCATATAACAGTCACTACCACATAACAGTCCATCTCTTTGGAGAAGTTTGGAGACTCATTGCAAAGCAAAGTTCACAGCACTAAATTTCCAAAGACAATTATTGAAATTTCTCTGAGGAATCTGTGGAGACGGTAAAGCCAAACTTTGGCGTGGAAGACTGTCTGAAGTCTGTACCAATTAAAGAAGCAGCAATTACACTTGCTTCTGAACTCAGAAGTTGCTCATCAGGGGGGCTTGAATCTGACAAAGTAGCTAAAAATTCTAAAGAATTAAAGTCAATGCCTGTTGAATACTTTGCCAATTCATTGCATGAGGTCAAACTAGATCAAAAAGATTTGCCATACGTATGAAACCTTGGAGTCCTGTGGGATGTGGAAAATGATTGCTTTACATTCAAAGCCAAGATGATTAACAGACCTGCAACAAAGAGCCGAGTGCTGAGCACAACCAGTTCAGTTTAAAATCCCCTGGGGTTTGCGATTGCAGATTGTATTGCTAGAACACACATGAAGATGAAGGTAAATAGCCAATAATAAATCCACAGGTAAATCCACATAAAGAGAGTGGCGTAACACATCCAAACAATGATGAGACCCGACAACAATGAACAGAAGCAAGGGAACCCAAACAAGGATGATTAGACACACTTACCTGAACTGAACAACAAAAATCAAGGCAAGGGAAATGGTGAGAAATGGAAACAAAGTCCAAACTGAGTGAAACTGTGACATTATGTCCCTTTCCGGTGGAAATGGCGACGTAGGAGGTGGAGCCCACCACGCAACTGAAGAGCCAATGTAGCGTAGAGACACCGAAGACCTTGGCAGCCATGATGGAGCTGCAGCAACGACACCCAGAGAGGAAGCAGGGATCCAGAGGGCAGCTGGAGTTGGAGCAACAGAGGGCGAGGCAGAGCTAGCTGTAGCCGTAGGGGTGGAGAGTCAGCAAGCAGCGGACGGCCCGAGGGAGCCCGGTGAGGCCAAATGCCCGATGGTTCTTGCTGGAGTCGAGGGAGGAAGGAGCGCAGGTGTAGGAGCCAAGGCGACCGGTCGAGGTGGGATGGTCTTTGGCTGGGCTCTAGGTTGGGAGTGGGGCTGGTGTCATCATCAGCTGGTCCGACGGTCAGAGATGATCCACAGGATACCAGCACCCACTCCACGTAATCAGCGAAGCTCCCTCAAGGTTCCTCCCTGGACAACTGCTCATTGCTGGCATGATACATGAGCACATAACAGTTCAGTTGAAAAGATGGCTGGCTGATTTAATTTTGCTGTCCACTCTAACCACTTTAATGATGCTTCAGAGTTGGCCTATGGTGCCATTTTTTAAAACTGTATTAATTGTAGGCTGGTAATGTCAAAGGCTAGATTTACACCTATCAAGCCAACTAGTATTCCATGGCTGGAATTACTGGAACTACTTGCTTCAGGCCTGGATCAGCATGTCAAAAGTAATTTGGAAATTTCTTTCTTCTGGATGGACAGTACAGTACTGTACTTCAGTATAACAACAATGAACATTAATGGTTTCAGACTTTTTGTTTGTTGGAATGACCAATTTTCACCATTTGCTCAGTACTTACACCTCCAGGAGCCTTTACAAAACCTTTATTCTTATGGTCCCTTTTTAACATTCTGTTGACTATAAGTAAGTTAACTCTCATTAGAGTATTAGTAGACTGTCTGCTTAATATCTGTTAACTCTTTATTGTGATGGTCCTTGTGGTAGATTTTTCTTAAGTACCTGGAACCTAATTACCTGGGGTGTCTCAAATCAACACCCAAGCGTCTACAGTCGACACTTAATAATACATTTGCTTGGGGCGTCTCCAGTCAACACCCAAGCGTCGACAGTCGACACTTAATAAATATATATAGGGCATCTACAATCGACACCCAAGCGTCTACAGTCGACACTTGTTCGACGATGTCTCGTCCCTTTAATCTTTATACTCTAGCACTGCGTCTAAAGTCGACAACTGGCTTCGAGTTTCCTAACCCCAACTTGCTCCACTAACTAACTTGCTGCGCAGCAATAATAACCGACAGACTTCAGACAATGCCTTCGAATTTAATCACGGCCGGAGGATCTCAGACAGCTTTTACAGAGAATCCCACCAGCAAAAGGAATACAACAGTTTTTATAGAATAGGAGCATGGCAAAAATGACATGAAACATTAAATAATTTCCCTACAATTTGATTGTACAATTTGGTTCTTCATATGCAAACCCTTCTGTTACTAGATAGGAGCAAACTTAAATCTCAAATCATTAGAAAAAATCCTCAGAAGAAAAAATCCTCCAAAAGACATTCTACTGACTATAAGTATCTTTGCAACTACATGTCAACTTATTCAAACCCAAACCTAACAATCTACTAATACTCTAATGAGTGCGCAGATTTTTCATGTCTGTGATTGGCTACATTGCATAACACTGAAAACACATGTTATAAATAGAAACTCTGCTTATTCTTGAACCTGTAAATCTTTTTTTTTTTGTGTGTGTGTGTGCAATAGATGAATAACAATTCATTTGTTTTTAGATTTTTGTTTTTAGATATTGAATTTTTTGGGGAGTTCTGCAAATTGTTTTATTCTCCCGCAGTTCGCAAAAACACACGAGTACCTTACCGTCCGCACCCGCACTGGGCTATCAAATCTTGTCCCGCACAGTTGCATCGGGTGCCACGGGTTGCCTCCCACCCTTGTGCCCAGCCTCCTTCCTACTCCGCTGGTCCCACCCAGCCTATGAACGCCATCATCTCTGCTGGCTCCACCTACCCTCCTAGCTCCATGTTCTCCACTGGTTCCGCCCATCCTCTTAGCTCCTTCATCTCCACTGGTTCTGCCCAGAATCCTAGCTCCATCGTCTCTTCAAGCCCACCCTTCGACTCATCGGCTCCACTATGGCCTTCCATCCCTCTGGCTCCACTGTGGTCCCTAGTCCTACTGTCTCCACTTTGGGTTCCCATCCCCCTGTTTTCGCTGCGGACTTTGTGGCCTACGGTTGACCTGGTCCCTCCACTCCTTCAGCACCACCATCCCTTCAGCTCCATCGTTGTTCTCACTCCCCCTGGCTCTACCTCGGTCTTCCCAGCCCTCAGCTCTGTCTTGGTCCTTAGATCCCCTGGCTCCGCCTCGGCCCTCTGGCCCAACAGCGTCACCCTGATTCTCCAGCCCCCTGGCTCTGCCTTGGTCCCCAGTCTCCCTGACTCTGCCTCTGTCTTTAGTCCCCCTGGCTCCACCCTGGTTCGCAACTCCTAAGGCTCTGTCATGGGTCATCGTCCCTCTGATTCTGTCTGGGCACTCTGCTGTTTCTGCCATGTTCTCTTCACCTGGAGATTCTGACCCTCCTTTCTACCGCCTTCTTCAGCTCCTCTCATTATTATGGTGTAGTTTGTATTTATGGCGCAAGGAGGCAATACCAAGCATTTGTACAGTGGAAATAAAAACTAAAGTAGGATATTTCAGTCACCCAGCAGACAGAATAAGTCTTCTTGTTTAATTACCAGATTTGTGGTTCTTAATCTTGAACTTAGTTGTATTATTTGTATAGTTATCAAATATATATATGTATATATATATATATATCAAATAGGTAATAGGGATATCTTTGTTTTATAAGCAAATGCTTATAAGTTTGTTTATCATTCAAAACGCTCGTGTAGTTCAAACTAAATCCAAAATCCAATTTAATTAGGGGTATGCCAAATGCCGAAGAACATCATTTCAAAATAAAAGACATATAAAAGGATATCAGAACTCTCTGAAAATGTTTAGCATGGCAATGGATAATGGACAATGTTCATGTATTTGGTCTTGGCAGAATAGATCTACTACGCTGCTGCTGCTAATATTGCTGCTTCTGTTGATTATTGCTGTTGTTATAGATTATTGCTGCTACAAAGCAAGTATAGAAACTTGCAAAGGCCAATACGTACACTGCTGTGAGCATGCAAGGCATACTGCTGCTGCACAAATTACTTCTAAATATTGCATTACTCATTTGTTCCAGTGTACTTATTCACTAATGACGGAACAGTATTCTAAAATGTTTCCACTAATTGAACTAATTTCATAATTACTGAACTTACACTATCACTAAACTGACTAAATAAACACCAGCAATGCAAGAAAATGGCAAAACCAGCAATACAAGTTTGAGAGGTAGCGTCCCGACAAATCTCATGAAAATCACGACTTGCTTTACGGCACAACGTCACATACATCAACAACATATGAAGCAGCCTCTATGGAAGACACTAGCATGCATTTCAGACGTGAATCATGGCAGAGTCGACGAAGAAAACGAAGAAAGCGCGGTCGGAAGAGTCAAGAAAAAGGAAACGAGAAAGTGACAGCGTGAGGAACCGGACAAGAGTCTCATTCGGTCAGGCTTTCACTTGTTGGTGAGAGCTAAAAAGCAGCAAAGGATGCAACAGCGATGCTGACCTGGAGTTCTTGTTGATGGACTAGTAAGTAAATGTCTTATTTGTAAACTTGCTTGCGTTCTATGTTGTATGTTGTTGCGCTTGCTTGTTGTATGTCATTTTTTACGAAGTTGTTTATTCATCCATTGTTGATAATAAGACCAGTCCACTAATTTCCACATATGTCTAGCTAGCTATCGATTAGTAGAGCGGTTAGCAGACTTGATAACAAACACTTGTTTCTCTTACATGTTTTTGCGTTATGTTTTATTGCCCAGCTTGCCACTCAAGCAAGTTTACCAGCTGAACACAGGTGTTGTGATGTGTATTTATCACGTAGTCCTTTGTCAGGTTCAGGTTTCGTATGGCATGTGTACTGTGCTTATGCAAACTTTAGCTGGCTAACAGTGAACTTCCCGACTGTACCTTTACCTGGAATTGTGCTTTTTACTAGTCAATTACATCTTGCTGAGTTATGGAAGACAGGAATTCATACCTAGTTTCACCCTGATTACCCTTGAACAGTGCTACTTCTGTTACAGAGAACATACTGATCTTGCCCTTTTATTCTACACCCAGCAAGGGTCACAAAAGACCACCAAAGCCACCGGTGTCCAGTATAACAGAGGACTCAGACTGTGATCGGTATGTTTTTCTGCTCTATCCTAATAATCCAGGCACACATAGCACATTGTAAACTAACCATTTATCTTTTCAATTAGGGATGAAGATTTCACTGTACCTGGTGTCCAGACATTGGTCACAGAGACAGAAGAGGTTTTTTTTTGGAATCCAGGTGAGATTGATTTCCCTATTGATATTGTGCTGTACTGGTTAATTGCCTTCCACTGACATGTCCCTCCAGTCTGATGTTCATCTGTGTACCTCTTGTACAGCATTGAAATGGATGATTGTTGGGTGGATCCTTCTCACAAGGACTGGAAGGATGGGGACAGCTCGGATGAGGATTTTGTTCCTTTTCTTCAGCTACGGTACATTTCACTTCAACAGTTAGTTACTTAGTTACATTTTGGGTTCAACTTATGCTGTGTTCAGTCTCACAACTATACACTACTTTCAATGTCACTTGAATGCAAACTTTTTGGAGGATAAATGGTGTTCTGGTTTGTGTTGAGTAGGTAATCAATGTCCATATACTCTGCTTCTATACACAGTACTGGTCGTGTCAACACAAACGATCTTGCTGAAATAAGCTTAGATGAAGCTGTGCTTGATGTAGCCACACCCAATCCCTCCTGAGCTGGAATCACAATACATTCCTGATCAAGAACGAGTTCTCTGTGAGGAAGACCTGGTGGGGAAAAGTGCCAACATCACTTACAATAACAACCTCCACAGGCTCGCCATGTACTTGATGCTAGCATGCCGCTGTGAACCGCCATTTCAGGTGAGCCTGAAACCTCGGGGGACTGGAGTCATTTTGGAATGGGTAAGATAAGATGAGCTACTTCTCAATGTCATTTGGACCCTACCCAAACATGCATGTAGGGTAGGAGACTGAGTAAACTGGTTGTAACCGGTAGAGATGTGAAAACATTTGCATACAAATAGCTCAGCTATTGGTGGTGGCACCAAGCAATAGATAATGACCTTTTTTAGTACTTATGCATTTGTGCGTTTTTGTGCTAAAGCTAATCTACAAGTTTGACATGACTGTGACCGAATGTGTGCAAGTGTTTTGTGTGTTTAAAAATATATGCATTTTTTCTTTTTCTATATCACGATGCAGTTATGCCCCTTTGGACACACTCTGTGGAAATTGAACTCACAGCCAGTATTGAAGTACTGTATGCAGGGGGGTGACTTCATGCTGACTACAAATACTCTTCTTTCTGACAACGACTACAGGAAGATTGCCCTCCTCTTCCAATTTATGAAAATGCCAATGGTCGCTGAGGGGACTTTCTTCCGAATTCTGGACGCTTATTACATTGCTCTGGTCCAGGAATGTTGGGAAAAAAACAGGGCGGTCATTCTACACCGGTTGCGTCAGGAAGAACATGTAGTTGTCCTAGGTAAGGGGTTGCATATTTGTCAACCACCAATGCATTCATATGCATTTAAATGCTGTGATGGTATATAACCTGTGATTCTAATGAATGTATTTTTGCTCTATTCACTAGGTGATGGCAGGATGGACTCTCCAGGTACTGTGTGTGTGTGAGCAAATGATGCATACAGTCCACATGCTGACAGCTGAATTGTGACCCGAAACATTTTTGTTTTGCTACAGGGCACTGTGCACAATACTGCACTTACACAACTCTCGAGCAAGAGTCAAGAGACATCGTGCACATTGTCACCATAGACAAGCATGAAACAAACAGGAATTCCGTGATTATAGAGAAGAAATGTTTCATCAGGACCATGGACGCACTAATCCAGGAAATTCCTTTCACAGAAGTCGTCACGGATGCCCACCCACAAATCTCCGCCTTGCTTAGTAAGGATAACTCATTGGATGTGTTGTCTGGAGCCATGGCTTTTTCTTCTGATAATTGTGTTATTACATAGGCTATGTTGTTTGTTACAGATCCAGAGCGTGGACGCTATAAAGAAATTCACCACTCTCTTGACATATGGCATGCCACCAAAAATCTTGGAAAGAAGTTACGACGGGTATGCAATCATCCCAACTTATTCAGTATTCTACAGACTAATCAATGCCCTGAAGGCTGATATGTTGACTTGCCTTACTGTCTTGGTAATCAGGGTTCCAGACTGCGACCAAAATGGTCGCATATGCGAGTTAAAATGTTATGCCTGCGTGACTCGCCATAGACATTAATGGAGAGAAGTAGCTCCGGCTACAATGTTCTTCCGCAAGACACTTGCAGTTTATTTATTAACGAACGTACATGTCACGCGCATTGCACACTGATGGTGAAACGCGCCAATGATGACGAGAGCACAGGTGCGGACAGGGAGGAACCAAGTGAGCAAAGGAATATCATTTCTGTTTGATTATACAAAAATTAGGGCTGTAAAAATGAACACGTTAACGCATGCGATTCATTTTTTCAGTTAAACGCGTTAAAATATTTAACGCAATTAATGCAGCATCAGATTTTTTCTTTCATCCATTGGCTGCTCTATAGTATTTTATCATGCTATCATTCATTCAAGTGCTAATAAACAATTCAAGCGCGATAATACGCAAAAATAAGAACTTAAATCTGTACTGGCAGCGCGCTGTCTGTAAATCTTCTCTGTGTGATACACACAACACACACACAGGACTCATGCGCACAGAATGCCACTTCAGACAGCGTGCAGCCGCATTGAGTTCTCTTTCACGCTTGACTGGACAAAAACACACAAAAGTATGCCAAAATGTTCACTTTGTCGAGTATCCTCGTAAGCACAGTATTAAATTAGTTAAAAAGTGTTAAATGAACGCAAAGAGTTGTGACAACATCGGATGCTTGTCAGATCCAGATCCGCATTGTATGCATCAGATCTTAAAGCGACAGCAGCCTAATAAACCCGCTTCTGTGATACATTAATGTAAAAAAATAAAATCAAAGAAAAAAGTCAGAGAAAATTACAGTGAAGACTGAGAGGTGTTTGATAACTTTATTCAATTTATGTATATTTCCTACCTAATAGATCAAATATTTAAAATATACTTTATGTTGATTCTACATTAATTTGAAGATTAAATGTGAAATTATTACAATATAAAAATATATTAAAAACTTTAATGTTAAGTGTGATTAATCGTGAACAGGCTAGTTAATTGTTTTAATCGATTGACAGTACTAAATAAAACACAATCAAACATTTAAAAACATATGTGGTGTTTTTTTTTGTTATTTTTAATGGTTTTCATTTAAAAGATTAAAACATTTTGCCAACATGAGGTCTTGTGTCACTGTCAGTCTCTTTACATCAGTGCAAAACTAGGGTACGCAGATTCGGACAACTATTCATCAGCATGCATTGATTAATTCCATGTTGTAAAAAAAACAATTTGGTGCGACCAAATCATGTGCTGGTGCGACCAACGGAGAAAGTTGGTAGCACCAGTGCAACCAGTGGAAAAGTTAGTCTGGAGCCCTGGTAATGTAATATTTTACAGCAGTTATTGCCGTGGCTTTGTTACTTTTGTATCGTGCGATCAGGCTGGCACCATAAAAAATCTGAATCCAATTCTGGCCTGGATGAAGGACATTGTGAACCACTTTTGGTATTGCTGCAAACAGGCATTGATCGAGGAGCAGTTCATGGTATTTGATAAGTCTTTGTAATGTAGCTGTAAAAAGTATTACTTTGGGCATGCAGAAAGGTGAAGTTTCTGGCTGTATGTAATGTGTGATGGTCCATTTCTGCAGATGATGTGGCATGGAGTCCTACGCCATGTCCGCAACCAACATTCATGGGCAACTGGATGCTGTGAACATGAGCCTCTGGATGAAGGCAGCCAAAACAAGCCATGGATCCAGCCAGGTTTGAACGACTGTAGTCACTTGATTTTCATTTGCTCTGAGATTGTGATTTTTACTCACTCTGATATGTGGTTACAGGTTCAGCAGGTCATCAGGCACTTACAGCAATCATGCTTGACAAGCGCTGGTTGAGCCAGGTGAAGAAGTTCATCAACTTCAGGGATGCATCTACAGTCATGCAATTACACATGCACTAAAGTTGCTATTGTATTTATTTACAAATGTACATACTGTAACTACACTTATACATAGCCATTTTCTACTGCTCTTCATACAATTCATCCTGCACATACACTTATTCTTACTACTCTTATAATATTACTTTTTTCTGCACTACAATGGTACTGTTACCACACTGCACATAGCTGTACATTCTGTACATATCTGTCTATATGGTTCATACTGAATATCCATATTTATTCTTTACTCTTTATCCATAGTTTTTCTTATAACAAAACACTGCTTCTATCTATATTATTCTTACTACTATTATAATGTTACATTGTTGTATAATGCACATATCTGTACATGTTGATCATACATTGTTCATATTACATAGCCATATTTATTTACATTTAGTCATTTAGCAGACGCCTTTCTCCAAAGCGACTTACAAATTAGGACAAAATTCAGCGAGTCATCATAAAGAGGCAAAAGCAACAACAACGCAAGAAGTGCTCAAAGTACGAAGTTCGGGTATTATTCAGAGTAGCATAAGCCTGATAAGTGATGTTACAAAGGGAAAGGAAAACTTTTTTTTTTTTTTTTTTTTTATAAGGTAAAGTGCTCACGGAAGAGATTGGTTTTCAGCTGTCTTTTGAATGTTGTCAGGGATTCTGCATTCCGGATGAGGGTGGGGAGAGCGTTCCACCAGCATGGAACTGTGAACGAGAATGTTCTGGAAAGTGATTTTGTGGCTTTCTGTGATGGAACCACGAGACGTCGCTCGTTGACCGATCGTAGGTGTCTGGTAGGGATGTAGACTCGTAGGAGTGAGTGAAAGTAGGAGGGAGCTGAGCCTGTGATAGTTCTGTAAGCAAGCGTCAGTGCCTTGAACTTGATGCGAGCAGCGAGAGGTAGCCAGTGCAGAGAGATGAACAGAGGAGTGACGTGGGCCCTCTTGGGCTCGTTGAAGACAAGACGAGCTGCAGCATTCTGGATCATCTGTAGGGTTTTGGTTGCACATGCTGGAAGTCCAGCCAGAAGAGCATTGCAGTAGTCAAGCCTAGAGATGACCAGGGCCTGGACGATGAGTTGTGTTGCATGCTCAGTTAGGAAAGGCCTGATTTTCCTGATGTTGTGCAGTGCAAACCTGCATGATCGAGCTGTCTTTGAAATGTGATCTGTGAAGGTCAGCTGGTCATCAAACGTTACTCCAAGATTTCTGACCGATCTTGATGGGGTGATTAATGATGACTCTAGCTGGATGGTGAAGTCGTGCTGTAGAGACGGATTGGCAGGGAGGATGAGAAGCTCAGTCTTTGCCAGGTTGAGCTGCAGGTGATGTTCCTTCATCCATGTGGAGATGTCCGCCAGACAGCTTGAGACCCGTGCAGCTACTGTGGGATCATCTGGTTGAAAGGAGAGGAAGAGCTGCGTGTCATCAGCATAGCAGTGGTAGGAAAAACCATGTGCCTGTATGATGTGTCCCAGTGATGTGGTGTAGATGGAGAAGAGGAGGGGACCAAGAACTGAACCCTGGGGAACCCCTGTGGTCAGCTGATGTGCTCTGGATACCTCACCTCTCCATGCGACCTTGAAGGACCTACCTGTGAGATAGGACTCAAACCAGTGGAGTGAAGTTCCTGTGATGCCCAGTGATGAGAGGGTGGACATAAGGATCTGATGATTCACCGTGTCGAAGGCAGCAGACAGATCCAGGAGAATGAGGACTGAAGATTTGGAAGCAGCTTTTGCGATCCGTAGGGCTTCTGTGACTGACAGTAATGCAGTCTCAGTTGAATGTCCTTTCTTGAAGCCAGATTGGTTGACATCCAGCTGGTTGTTTAGAGACAAGAAGGATGTTAGTTGGTTGAAGACAGCTCTTTCAAGTGTCTTCGCAATGAATGGTAGGAGAGAGATAGGTCTGTAATTGTCTACAAATGATGTGTTTAGCGTTGGTTTTTTGAGCAGTGGAGTAACCCGAGCCTGCTTGAATGCTGTAGGTAAGGTGCCAGTATGGAGGGATGAGTTGATGATGTGTGTGAGTGATGGTAGAAGTGTGGGAGAGATGGCTTGTAGAAGGTGTGAGGGGATGGGGTCAAGCGGGCAGGTGGTAGGGTGACTGGAGAGGAGAAGTGTAGATACTTCTTCCTCGGTTAGCGAAGAAAAGGAGGACAGAGGGATATTGGCTGTGGAAGGGGTCGGTCTGGGTTCCTGTGTGTGTGGAGCTGAGAATTTATGCTGCTCTTATAAGGTAACTGCTAACACACTGCACATATTTATATTTAATTTATATTACTCTAAACCACCTTCTGTAAACCAACTGTACACTACTGTCTACACTGCACTATATTTCTTGTCCTGTCTATACTTGTGTATATATCACATTGTACTTTTCTGCTCTTTTTTTGCACTTCTGGTTGGACGCAAACTGCATTTCGTTGTCTTTGTACTTGTACTCTGCACAATGACAAAGTTGAATCTAATCTAATATACCGTAATGTACTGCTACAAAGACTGAAATATTTCAGAAATAACTCTTGCTGACATGTCCTTTTTACCTTGTCATTCACAGTTTTGGTAGATGTGTGTCTTTAGCACATTTTTGTAATTGTTTGAGGAGAGCGGGCTGGAAGTGATGGCTGAACAGATTTACCCTTTATGTCATTGTTGTAAGAAGTGTTACTAATGTTTGCCTCCCCCTCCCCTCCAAGACCACGTCTGATTGGGAAAGCTTTCAAAATCATATACTGATGTATGCGGCAAAAGCGCTTCGCCTACAGCCCACCTGTATACGGGACGCAAATTTTGCTTGCCGCATTAGATTACAATAACCACAATCACCGCCTGCCAGCCCGTAACAAGGATGGACACAAAATGTAAGTATTTACTGTAACAACTGCACATTTAGCGGTTCTTACCAAACACTTTTGAAATGACTATACTAAAATCACCACTTGCTTTACAGATACAGAAGATACTTCAATAAAAAATTCCAAAAGCTGGATTGTCTACACCACAAAGGAGAAGAAGCAGTATAGCTACATACAAGACCTCCAGAAGGCCATTCTTGGGAGAAGAATTGCAAGTGGGAGAGGCCTTCCCCGCAAACAGAGGCTCCGGTCTGGTGACCCAAGGCGCTGGGCAAAATGTTTCTTCCATAAAGTGCTGTTTAAAAATTGCTGTATAACTACTTACAAAAGGCTGATTAAAAAAACGATTGAAGGCGGCGCACCCGGAATCCTGTATATTGGGCTCTTGGGTCGGGGAATTTGATCCTTATCTTCCAGACGCAACAGCTGGGGATCACCACTCTGTTGCCCACACCCAGCACAAACTGTCTGTAGGCGGCATGTCTGTACTGACGCTGTTCTACACCCGGCTCCTGGTTGTCATCAACAGCAAAAATGTCATTCCAGGCTGCACGGGCCAGCTTACTTATGCAATTTGCAGGTCTCTGGCGACAGCAAAGCCTTACCAGGCCTGTGTCCATTTCTCTGCAATTGGTGCAAGTGCAACTCCATCAGGGTCCGGGCTCTGGGGTACCTCCAACATGACCATCACATCAAACTTAAGACCTGGCAACCTTGTCAGGACTGTATTCAACAGCCTGTCCTTCTGCACAGCCTCCAGGGAATGCAGTTTTACCTACAATACAAAATCATTTGTTAGTATATATATATATTTGGGGAAAAGGCTGAAAGTATCTGAAAGGATGTGTTGACCAATAATAAACAAACCTTCATTTCAGCTCCTGCAGCCTCGACTGCTCCTCACGGTCGACAGTTTTTGCTCCCTTCCCCCTTTCGATGGCCTCCTCCGCGGAGGTTTCTGCTTCTTTGATGCGGCCCCAATCACACGAGGGATATCGGACGACGCTGATGTTGATTCCTGCGATTATCATGAGAACAGTTGTCATAATTATATTTCACATAATTATCAGGACATAAATAAGCCTACACGTTGTAAATAGTGTAGACGAGCGCAATTGGCAAACTATTAGGATAAATTGCAATAATCATGTCTAGCGACATCATAATTGCCAATTTTATAAAACCATCATCAGTAGTTCATCTTCGATAGCACAACATACAATTATGCAGTAGCCTAATATTTGTATGAAATCGTGAAACATTACCTTTTCAGTAGACATCTTCGGAGGCTATCTGTCTGTTCGATGTCCGTCGCCTCCATCCTACTGAACATGGACCGGATCAGGCCGTGAGTGCAGAGACGGCTCTGCGTGAGTGGTATTTACGACAGTAACGTAAAATACAAGTACTCCACAGCGACTCTAGGGGTCGCTGTTTGACAAAAATGGAAAACTGCGTAGTATTTAAAGCACTGCAAACTGCTATAGACCTTATGCGCCAGAGAAACGAGGGCGCCGCCATCTTTAGAATATTGTCTTTTAACTTACGTTTTGCGGTCGCTCTGTATGGCATTGCTGTCCAGGATTAATTCGCTTTTTAAGTGGATTTACTTAATGTAAATTTATCGAAAGTTATCATGAGGACTGTAATGTTTAAAGCAGATGACTAAACAAATGTCAGTCGACCGGGAAGATTTTAAAACAAGCCGTTCATTAATAAACACGCAAAATCGCTGTGAAAATACAGACCGGAAGTCAAAAGACAATGAGCGCAGTGCTGAAAAGGGGCGGGGCTACATAAGGTCAATAGTGAACACTAACTAGCAATTTAAATGTTGAGCAGCAAGCTCATTGGCTGCAGATGCGACAGGAACCAATCAGATTGTGCCATGTAGTTAATGATATGAAAGTCATCAGGTTGCGTTAAAGACCCATCAGCCTGCGCCATCTAGAGTTTCATGACAGAACTTGGTATATATCCTAAAATGTTTTCTTGACTTGTATGGTTGGGTTCACGGCATTTTATCCTATTGTCTCATTGTTTTTTTCGTCTACAAGCAGCTCTTCTAGATCCCCAAACGCTCAGTATAGTCAATGATAAACAGCTCATTGTTAAAACAGCATATTGTTCATGACAAACAGCACTCCTGATCAACCACTCCATTCTCTTATGTCGACTGTGACTTATGTTATTATCTTTGATGTTTGTCTTTTATTCTGCTTTTCTTTTGAAGAAAGAAAGTGAAACAATTAAATATGGAACAAAATGGAGCAGCATCTTTCTAAACTCTCATGTCATTAAAATGGAGATGAGCATTAAAGAACAACAGAATAATGTCTTGTGTGGGATATTTATGGGAAATGTTATGTAAGCATGTCACATTTTTCGCTATGTTTCATGTCATTATCACTTCTTGCTGTGACGTTCCTCAGGGAAGACTTGAAGATTACAGTGAAAAACTGTGTCCACATTACAGGGATTTTTATTATTGCTTTGCTACTATTTTTACAAGCAAGTGGTACATTTATAGTACTAACTCTTCATACTAATCTGATAACAGATCAGCAAAAGTGCACTTTTTATTACACAGTAAGTATTTCATTCACAGTCTGAATGCATGAAACTGCCTTTCATAATGCTTTAACAATCACACTTTTCATTTCCATCTCTTCTAGTTCAGACTTTAAAATGTTAACAAAGAGCACACAAGAGAGACACAATCAATGACTGTGCAGACATCAGTTTTATTAGGAGGGAGACCGTTAGCAATGTATAGATAATACCATTACATACATTATAGAAGCCAGTCAGTTACATAATTAATGCAAGTCTATTTTATAATGTGTCAACTGTAGCATGCATTACTATGACATCTTTCATTTAGCAACAAGGGTGATTTGAAACGTGTATCTTGCATTGTTGGCCACTCAAACAACTGATTGATAAAAGGACTAAATTGATATAGGCAAGGCAAGGCAAGGCAAGGCAAGTTTATTTATATAGCACATTTCATACACAATGGCAATTCAAAGTGCTTTACATAGAAGAAATTAAAATAATAAAAAGAAATAAGAATAATTAAAACAGTTTAGAAAAATAAAAAATAAAATACAGTACAAACAGTCGGACGAACATTGGCACAGTGCTCATTCAGTAAATGCATAGTTAAACAGATGTGTTTTGAGTCTGGATTTGAATGTGACTACAGTAGGAGCACATCTGATCTCCTCTGGAAGCTGGTTCCAGCTGCGGCTGGCATAATAGCTAAAAGCAGACTCACCATGCTTAGAGTGAACCCTTGGTATTTCTAGCTGATATGATCCTAATGATCTGAGTGATCTGTTGGGTTTATATTCAGTGAGCATATCTGCAATGTATTGAGGTCCTAGGCCATTGAATGATTTATATACCAGTAATAATACTTTAAAATCAATCCTAAGTTTAACTGGGAGCCAGTGTAAAGACCTGAGGACTGGTGTGATATGTTCATATTTTCTGGTTCTGCTCAGAATCCTGGCGGCAGCGTTCTGTATGAGCTGCAACTGTCTTATGGTCTTTTTGGGAAGGCCAGTGAGGAGTCCATTACAATAATCCACCCTGCTGGTGATGAAAGCATGCACAAGTTTCTCTAAGTCTTGTCTGGAAACAAAGCATCTAATTCTTGCAATATTTTTCAGATGATAGTATGCTGATTTAGTTATTGCTTTGACATGACTACTGAAACTAAGCTCTGACTCTAGTGTCACACCAAGATTCCTGACTTGATTTTTGGTTGTTTGACCCCTAGAGTGAATGTATGCGTTCACCTTGAGAACTTCATCTTTGTTTCCAAACGCAATGACTTCAGTTTTGTCTTTGTTTAACTGAAGAAAGTTTTGACACATCCAACTGTTGACTTCATCAATGCATTGGCACAGGGAGTCAATGGGGCTGTAATCGTTGGGCGATAGGGCTAAGTAGAGCTGTGTGTCGTCTGCATAGCTGTGGTAAGAGATTTGGTTCTTTCTCATTATTTGGCTCATTGGGAGCATATACAGGTTAAACAGGAGTGGCGCAAGAATTGAGCCTTGAGGGACTCCGCATGTCATGGATGTCCACTCAGACTTATGGTCTCCTATACTCACATAATAACCTCTCCCATCTAAGTATGACCTGAACCATTTTAAGACTATCCCAGAAAGCCCCACCCAGTTTTCCAGCCTGTCCAGAAGTATGTTGTGATCGACAGTGTCAAATGCAGCACTGAGGTCGAGTAGTACCAGCACTGATAATTTGCCTGAGTCAGTATTTAAGCGAATATCGTTTATTATCTTTATGAGCGCTGTCTCTGTGCTGTGATGCGGTCGGAAACCAGATTGAAAATTGTCAAAGTATCCATTCGAGCATAAGAATTTGTTCAGCTGATTGAAGACAACTTTTTCAATGATCTTACCTATGAAAGGAAGATTTGAGATTGGTCTATAGTTGCTTAATATGGTCTTATCCAGATTGCTCTTTTTCAGGAGGGGCTTGACAACTGCAGTTTTTAGGGAGTTTGGAAAACTCCCAGAGAGAAGTGAAGCATTTACCACTTCTAGAAGATCTGCTTCTAAACTGTTTAACACACTTTTGAAAAACGATGTGGGAAGTGTGTCAAGAGCGCAGGTTGATGTTTTAAGGTGCTGTACGGTTTCTTCCAAAATGTTGCCATCAATTTCTTTGAAATCAGACATAGTAACTACTTTCTCAGGTGGTTTGATCTGTCTGACCCCAGCGCAAGTCAAGGATGTGCTGATCACCTTTCTGATATTATTGATTTTGTCAGAGAAGAAAGAAGCAAACTCACTGCACTTGCTGTCTGAGAGCATTTCACTGGGAATCTGGCTTGGGGGGTTTGTCAGTCTCTCTACAGTAGCAAAAAGAGTGCGTGTGTTGTTTAAATTACTGTTTATAATATTTGAGAAGAAAGTCTGTCTAGCTTTGCCTAGTTCCATATTGAAAGCATGAAGGCTGTCTTTGTAGATGTTATAATGGACTACAAGTTTTGTCTTCCGCCACATGCGCTCTGCTTTTCTGCATTGTCTTTTCATATTTTGCACTGCTGTTGAGTTTCTCCAAGGTGCCTTTTGTCTGCCACTCTTCTTCCTGACTTTCACAGGAGCAATATCATCAATTACACCTTTAACTTTTGAGTTAAAAGAATCAAGGAGAAAATCAACAGAGTCAGCAGATATGCTTGGTGTTAAGGATATAGCCTTCATAAATAGGACACTAGTGTTCTCATTTAAGCATCTCTTCTTGACAGACACAGATCTAGCTTCAGTGGCAGGAGAGATCAATATATCAAAGAAAATACAGAAATGATCAGACAGTGCTACATCCTTAATAACAATCGATGAAATGTTTAGACCCTTACTGATAAGTAAATCTAAAGTGTGTCCATGATTGTGTGTGGGTCCATGTACATGCTGAGTCAGATCAAAAGTTTTTAAAACAGTTTTGATTTCTTTGGCCATATTGTTTTCTGCATTATCTATATGGATGTTAAAATCTCCAGCAATGGCAAAACAGTCAAACTCTGAGGTAATTGTTGATAACAGTTCTGTAAAGTCCTCAGCAAAGGCTGGAGAGTATTTTGGAGGCCTGTAAATAATGAAAAGTAAAATGCGTGGAGCACCTTTTAACACAATACCCAGATATTCGAAAGACAAGTAATTCCCAAATGATATTTGCTTACATTGATAGATATCTTTAAAAAGAGCAGCTAGACCCCCACCTCTCTTAACAGCTCTGCAGACACTCATTAGAAGCATAAAATCCAGGTTGTTTGTGGTTATTAAGTCGTTGACTAGAAGTGATTTATTTTTAAGTGAGCGAATGTTTAAAAGAGCTAACTTAACAGACTTACTTTTCCCCACAGCAATATTAGTTTGACGTGTAATAGGCACCAGATTAGTTGGGTTTGCTGTACGGCTATTGAAGGCCTTAGACTTTCTATCATGTAATAGAACAGCAATAGAGAAAGATACAGGCACACTGGGTTCCCGCTTGTTTTGTAAACATTTGAGAAAGTTACTGTTATCAAAACGGGGACCCGACACATATCACTGAGAGCTGGTATCAGTTGTTTTTGGTTCACCTCGAGCAGAAGGAGGAGGGTGTGGGCCCTGGCGTTGTGGCAGAGGCCGAAGAGCTCTCACAGGAGGAGGGGGAGGGCGAGCTGGGCCCGCAGGCTTTGGTGGTAGTGGTGCCTGTCTTTTTTTAGTTGGTATCTGGGGGCTTGCAGCAAAAGAGTGGGATAGTCTGGTTCCAGCATGCACCAGTTCTTCCATTTTCTGTGAGAAGCACAGTAATGGCGTTGCAGGGGAGAGGGAGAAAGTGTCTGGTGAAAGGGGCTGTTGCTCTGGTGTTATAGGAGGCTGTAATATGCTGTCCTGGCTTCCCTGGCTGTTTTCCAGGAAGTCGTCCTTGGGTGCTGAATCTTCAAGCAGTTCTGATATGGCTGTCTGTGGTGAGCTCTGTGGGCAGGGCTCAGCTGAGATTGTGTCCGTGAGCAGAGGTTGTTGTGGCGGAGTGGTGTTATCATGTCCATTTTGCTGCTGAAGTGAAGTCCCGTGGTCATTCATACTGTGTCCAGGTGTGTGTGTGCCGTTCAGATTGAGTGGATTGGCACACACTGCAGAAGGATGATTTAGGGAGAAGTAGATATTGTCCTTTAACACTCTTGAACCAAGTTTGTTTGGGTGATGGCCATCCCGATGAAACAGTTGTCGTTGACTCCAGAAAAGATTGAAATTGTCAATGAAGTTCACTGCTTTTATATTGCAGGTTTTTTGCAGCCATGTATTTAGCCCAAGCAATCGTGAAAACCTGTTTGTTCCTCTTGCTGGTAGTGGTCCACTGATGAATGTTTGAACTTTCAGTCTTTTAAGTGTTTCAAAAAGTTTATTGAAATCCTTCTTAAGGAGTTCTGACTGCTCTTTATGAATATCATTCTTCCCCACATGTATGATGAGTCGATTAGCAGTCTTATGTTTCATCAGAATGTTCTGAAGTTCCCTGTTTATATCAGAAGTTGTTGCTTGTGGAAGGCAGCACGTAGTTGTATCCCTGGTGCTAATGTTTCTGATTATGGAGTCCCCCACTATCAGAGTCCTGGGCTCGGCTGCGCTCTGAGCTGAGTGCCGCTGTCTGCTCGACCTTGAGCGCCAGTTAGCATCAGTGTTAGCTACTGGCCTATTCAGTCTGTGTTCGATCACATTCATCACATTTGTGGATTCCTCATTTACATTCATTAGTACTTCAAATCTGTTCTCAAGATGTATAGGCAGTGGTAGCAGACCAGTGTTTGCAATCCTTGTCAGAGCTGTATCTGGGGTAGAGGATGCTACTGCGGTAATATGTGATGCTCGTGACAATCTGATGTCTCGAGTGCCTTTGGGTTTAGCTCCCTGTTTGTGCCATCGATTAGTAAGTCGATCGGCTTGTTTCTCTACCTGTCGAGGAGCACTAGTTTCATGGGACTCACCGGTATGCTGAGGGTGTCCATGACGAAGCTCTGTTGTGTGCTCCGTCTGGTTTGGTGGTCCCGTAAGTAACTTTGTTTCTAGAACTGCAATCCTTTGTAAAAGTCTGTGGCAGTTGGTGCAGCAAGTAGATTCCAGAAGAGGCATTTTCTCTTATCCTTGTAGGCAGTTGTGTTTTCCTTTCCCGGTATGTAAGCTGGTCGGGTAAAAGAATTCTCAGTTTTTGTAGTAATCCAAACTTTGTCGTATGAGCACTGTGCTGATTTGCTGAAGTTAAAATTAGGTGATAAAAGGAAATAAAATAAAGGAAATAAAATATAGAAAAAATAGGAGATAAAATGTAAAAGCGATAGAGCAAAACGCGGAGCAGTAAGCAAGAGCGTCCGAACAGTAGCTGAGCCGGAGGGCAGTGACATGGAGAACAGCGACAGTATATGACATATAAAAAAAAAAATATATATATATACTTTTGTGTTTTGGTGATTAAACCAAATGAAAGCAAGAGATCAGTATTTGAAAGAACAACTAACGGTGTTAAAAGTGTGATCAATTTTGAAGAGTTTTGAAAATGTACACATATCCCATGAAAAACTCAAAATATCAAAATCTGAGGATAATTCTACAGCATCTCTATAGTATGGAACAAACCTCTTCATTGAACTTGGATTATGAGTTATGGAAGCAACTCATATTGTCAAGTGACATTGGAAGCATGTCATATTATAGAAAAACTTTACAAATGTATCTGACTAAATGGAAATCTATCAAATGCACATAACCTCTAGGCTTGGAATATGTCGGATTGTTCTGAGTTCAAAACTTAACATTCAGAGATTAAACTAAATCCTTACTAAATGAATATCTTTGTTGTTAAATGTTGATTCTCAGAGGAATAGATTTCGCTGTGAATGTCAGAGACGTCCTTGAATATTCTGATGTCTGATCATAATTTATCATTTCATATGGATGAGCAGATGTTTTACTGAAGTAAACTATATCCTAATTAAATCACTGTGCTGAAATGCAAACTATAAAAATATATGGATTCAAATATGAGTTTGGAGTTATGCTGTTAAACCCCAAAATTACAATCAGATTACACTGATGTTCAAGAGAAAGATCAACAGTGACATCTAAAGGACAAACTCAGTCAGCACAACAAGCCCAACAGAACATCTGTCTGTCTGTAGGCAGGATTAATACAGACACTCATACATGTGTTTCGTTTACTTATCTTGAAATACTTTGACCGGAAGTGTGATTACATCGGTCTCTAGGTAATATGGTGTTATTGCACGAGGCAGTGACATGGAGAACAGCGACAGTATATGACATTTATTGGTCTCACACACTTTAAGTTATTTAATGTTTTAACTTCAGCCTAAATATACACTACCAGTCAAAAGTTGGAACGGACACTGAAAGAAAAGTGGCCACACATTTCACACAAAAAGGCAAAGGGTCTAAAACATTTTCCATCACATATTTCCCATTTTTGCGTCAAAGTTCATATTTAATAGTTGGATGACTTTAGTATTATTTTGAAATCTGAAAATAGCCAAATAAATGTGCATGAATGTCCAATTTCTGACTGTCAATATGTAAAGTTTAAACTTTACCACAAAGCCAAAATCACTGTAAACAAGTTTTTTTTTTCATATTTTATCATCCCTCAAAAATACACCAAAATGTGGATTAATTTCTGAATAATTCCTATCAGAACAATAGCTCTATTTATAATAAATCATAGATTAGGAAAAACACTACACAGAGCTCATAATATATGCAAATAATGCAACATACAAATGCTAATATTGTAAAAACTGAGTAGTTAATGTTAAATGACGTGTATGTTCACTAAATGACATATAGCAGCCAGTATAATACTGAATATAAGAACAATAAAAACACAGATTTCATTATTTAGGAGCAAAATGCACATAAGATCTACAGTACCTGAAGTACAGTTAAACAAGCTTAATCTGTTTAAGTATATAACCTCACTGCTTACTGTAACACCTGAGGGTCATAATCATACAAATGTGTGTTTATGTACAGATTAATAAGCTGATTCAGAAGCAGACTTCCAGAATTGACGGCACCAGTGTAGTTTTTTGTAGTAACACATAGTAACACGTAACACGAATTATGAAATTCTAAAACATATTTCTGAGATGTGTGTGTTGCACATAATGGAAGACAATGTCAGCATTTATTGTTTAACATTTTTTTAATGTAATTGATTTAATTTTTTTCAGACAACTGTGCCAGATTACGCCTCCATGTGACTTAACCCCCCCCCCCAGACTTTGTGAAGGGTTAAAATAAAAAAAGTGAAACCTGAAAGGGTCATGACACAACAAATAGCTATTCATTATTAATAGTTCATTATAAGTAAATCTCAAGGAACATATTAAAATAAATCCATGCCGTGACCTCTTAAATAAATGAAAAATAAAAAAATTATACTATTTTTCTAGGTGTATGAACCTCTAGTTATGTAATATAAGTCTCTGGGTTTACTAATCCATGCATTGTCATTACAGCGAAGTTGAACGATTGTATAAGCTTCCTGAAAAAAAGTGTTAAAAAGTGATATTATGACACTGGCCTAATGTTAACACATAGCCTATTATGCTAAAGACTTTTTTTTTTTTAACTGTGTATTATAACATTTATTTATGGAAGCTTGTTTCCACCACGGAATAAAACAATTTAAAAGATAATTGCGACTTTTTATCTCACAATTCGGAATTTTTTCTCATAATTGCGTAATACAGTCGCAATTGACCCTTCGCAGGGACAAATCATAATCCGCCGAATCCGCCATTTTTGTCCGACAAAGCAGGAGAGTTAGTAGATTAACGTTGGAGGATTTGAACTTGAAAAACGGAGTGTACTGACGTCTTTCCGCGGTTAAAACAACATTCCTTCTTATGTTTATTCATGTTTATTTGATGCTATAAATGAACTAGAAAGAAGAGATGATCGGTTCACGAGCAGCTTTAACTGAGGCGACACAGCGATCTGTCAGACACATTAAAGAGACACAAAACGGAATTTATTGTTTAAATTTATTTTAAAAAATGACCAAATTTGAAAGTTGAGTCAGCGCGTTGTCAGTGTCCTCTCTGCTCCACGATGTATTTTGCAAGAGTAACTAAAGGAGGCGAGTCTTTGCAAACGGTCAATTGCGAGTTATAAAGTCAGAATTGCATGATATAAAGTCATAACTGTGAGATGTAAACTTGCCATTGTGAGAAAAAAGTCAGAATTGTGAGATTAAAAGTCTATGTCATGACCCTTTTAAAGCTACACTGTAATTTTTTTAAGTTGATTCTTAGCAAAAAACACTTTATTCTTTCAAAAATTATATATGCTCATTAATGTATAATTACTTCTACCAACTAATCAAGTATTCTCGTAAGCGTAGAATCTGCCATTTAGAATACATACGAGCCAGTCACTCGAATGGCGGCAGCCATGTTGTGCCTCCATCTTGAAAATACATTAGCCAAAGAGGGACATACACGTTTTTACACTCAGTGGCACCGTGACGAATGCGAGGGGGAGATTACTCGCAACTGCCGGCAGATCTGAAATAATACGGCCACCGTAGGAGTTAAAACGCCCTCGTAATGGGAGGGGCTAGAAAGTAATATTCAGTTGGTAGTCATATACAATTTCACCGCTAGATGGGAGAAAATCCTACACAGTGTTGCTTTAAATAAATAAATAATAATAAAAAAAAAATTCCCCAAATAAAATACATTTAGAATACTTTTTTGAAGTGCAACTACTTTTCTAGGTGTATGAAAAAAAGGTCATAACTGTGAGATGTAAACGCGCAATTATGAGGAAAAAAGTCAGAACTGCGAAATGTAAACTTGCAATTTGCAAGAAAAAAAGTCAGAATTGTGAGATTATAAGTAAAAAAAATAATAATAATTATGTTTCACAAATGCTGTCAACAGACCTGTTTTGAACCAGGAACATTCCTTTAAATGTATAGGCACTTAAATCCTCTTTTTTTAAACACTGTTTCCAGTACATGTGCGCTGATGATTCAGACACTATCTGTGTGCGCTGGATGGACGGTCCGTCAGGGGTATGGTGGTCCTCTGCCGAGGGCACAGGATCTTGACGAAGGCCCTACGGAAGCTGCTGTGGCACAGCGGGTAAAGGAACGGGTTGATGGCTGAGTTCAGCCACAGCAGCCAGAACGTCACCTCGTACCAGTGATGCGACACACAGTCTCCTCTGCACGCCGCTCGCACGATCATCAGCAGAGTGTACGGCGCCCAGCACACTGCGAAAACACACACGATTATCGCCAAGGATTTCGCAATCTTCTTGTCCTGCCTCAGACGCGAGCGCTGAACGCACCGCATGGACAGACCGTCGCTCTCCGAGCGCTTCTTCTTGCTGTCTTCAGTCTTTTTGAGTGTCAGTGAGTTCCAGTAGATCCGCACGCTCACGCCTGTCCTCTTCCCGTACAGAGCCGAGGCATCCTGCCGCTTTGGAGAAGGGGATTCTCTTTTACTGCCGAGCCTCCTCCGACGGATGCTGAGGTAGATGCTGATGTTGAAGAAAGCCACGGATAAAAAAGGCGAGAAGAACTCAACCACTGAAGCAGAGAGCAGGAAGTACCAGGTGTAGTAGAACTCGGCGAAGCACTCGTCGTCCGGCACGCGACTCCTGCCGGTCAGCGGCTCCCAGAATAAGATGGCCGGTCCGTACAGGAGGAAGGCCAGAATCCAAACCGCTGCTATCTTCACCACAGCGAAGTGGGTCATTCCTTGCTTGGCACGATAAGATACCTGAAATCAGGGAAATAATGTTGAATAGAGTTAAACCACTGTTTTTATCAGTTTTGTTTTGTCCATCATTTATACAATTATTTATTGCAAAAAATATATAAACTTGAGGCTTCGGTGTTCTTTAAAATGAAAAAATAGATTTGTGTTTTTTTTATGAAAATACACATTGCCTAAATATATAGTGATTTTTTAGTCACACGTATCAATTATTTGAACATATAAACAGCCATTTCTTTAAAATAAACTCTTTCTTGAGGGGAAAACAAAGGAATTGACATGCTTTTAAACATGCTTTTTAAATGGCACATGAGCTTTGTTAACAGGACTGAGAAAACGTGCATCCATCTTCTGTTTAACCGCTCCTCAAGCCCGAGTTGAAGCCCAAGGACATCCAGCTTGTAAGACGTGTTAAGAAGAGTGGCTACTAGAGGAGGTAATGTGTTAATGGTAACACTGTTTTGAAATGAACATTTGCAACCATCTAAGAGAGCTAGCATGTTTAGCACTGGTGAAGAAATAAATACTATTGGCTTTCTACCGAGGCAGATAACATGGCCAAGTAACTAGCTAACATCAGCTAGTTTCCCACTTCACGTTACTTCACAAAGCTGGAGAGAGCAGACTGTGTTTCTGTGATTTAGTACAATAATTAAATATAGCTGGTAGCACTTCTACTTTAGTTTAAGTCTTTCACCATTGTGTAAAAAAAAAAAATAAAAAAAAAAATAAGACAGATTGTGAGTTGTACAGAGAGAGAGAGAGAGTGAGTGTGAGTGCGAGTGCGTGTGCGTGTGTGTGACACACTCACGCTCTATCTGTCCTTATCTGTATATGTGCATCAACACTGAAATAACAATAACCAATTTTATAGCATTTGATATTATTCTTAGCAGTAGTAGTATATGTTTTCACATGAAATCAATAACAAAAAATATTAAACCTGTCTGGGAATTTTTTAAAGAATGAATCCCAAAGATGAGAACAAAAGAACACAGAAGTCAGGGCTAGGTGCAGAAACAACTGGCAGAAGCGGTGTGGATTTCTGCAACTACCGATGTTTGGACCAGCAATGGAGGTAGTGGAGAACCAAACATCAGCTTTACAGAGCATTTCCCCTCTCCAGATTGGGAATTTAAGCCCTCCTGCCTCTAAGCTGTGTTTCCCCCAGAGGACCACACAGCTGACAACATCTTAGATTTATCTGTAAACATACTGCAGGACTGAAGAATCATGAAAAAGAGTTTGTCTAGCATCACAACAGACAATGCAACCAACCAACCGTGTTACCCTGTACTCTTGGCTGTTTTGGCCATAACTTAAATCTAGCTATAGCCAAAGTGCTCAAAATTCAAAGCGTTGACTCAGCTGTAAGAGTATGCAGGCATGATATACAGGGAAGCTCTCGCAGCTGGAAAAGAAAGAGAGAATTTAAGAAAAATCAGGCAATCCTGAACATTCCTGAAAAATCACTCATTCATCATGTCGTGACGAGATGGGGGTCCACTTTCGAAATGATTGAGAGATTTCTGGAACAGCAGTGCAGTGCTCGCAGCAGACAGAAGCTCATGGCATATAATGCCAAAAGACAGTGATGTGCACATTTTGGAGACGGTCTGTGAACTTCTGGGGCCTCTAAATGACTTCTTCTGAAACACAGACCACCCTATTATCTTTGAAGCCTGTTATGGAGCGCCTCACTGCCATACTGAATGAAAAGGAGGAAGATGATGCCCTTACAAAAGAAATGAAAAAGGTAATGATGGATGATCTGCACCACCAATACTCCTCTGAGAAAGTCAATAAGGTGATTGACATTGCTTGCTTCATTGATCGCCGTTTCAAGGGCAACTTTTCTCAAAACCATTATCTATGCTAATGTTAGTCTTTCTGTTTATTCCGAGATTTACTGTAGTCAGCCGGATCTGGGCCCTGATCCTCAACAAACTCATCTCCATACCGGCGTGATAACTCCGATCTTCAACCAGATGGAACTGGATAAATATTCTGAATGTTCTGATCCAATCTGACTTCTGACCTGTAATGCTGCCTGAATCATAATCATTCACTGTTCGCTCGTTGGCCAGAGGAGAACTGAGCGACTGAGCCTGGGTTCTCCCAAGGTTTTTCTCTCCATTCTGTCACTGATGGAGTTTTGGTTCCTTGCCACTGTCACCTTTGGCTTTTGTCTTGCTTAGTTGGGGACACTTAATATTCAACAATATTATTGATCTGACAGCATTGACACCATTATATGAGAACTGAACTGAGCTGGATGATGACATCACTGTTTTCTCCAGAGCGGCTATATATATATATATATATATATATATATATATATATATATATATATATTTAAAAACAAATTAATAACTTTTTTACAACAAAAATGAACCATCACTGAACTTACTTAAGCTGGACCATGACGCTATTTTCTTCTAGATCTAGAACTGTGTTGCATTATTTTCCTGTTATCTCTGTAAAGCTGCTTTAATACAATCTGTATTGTAAAAAGTGCTATATAAATAAAGGTGACTTGACTTGACCATCAGGTTCACTGTAGAGGAAGCTGTGAATCTGGCGGAAATGACATCACTGCCGCCGCAGGAATTACCTGCTGATCAAGAGCAAGGAAGCAGCACTGTCCCTTCTACTGCTGCAAAGGCGGCAAATATTCGCCTCGCTTGCTGAAAAATAAAATAAAAAAATCAGCAAAACAACAAAGGGTCAAAGAAGGAGAATTTGCACCTATCCTTTGGCTGAGACGTTAAACCGAGGTCCTGACTCTCTGCGGTCACAAAAAAATCCCAGGATGTCTTTTGAAAGAGTAGGGGTTTAACCCCGACATCATGGCCAAATCTGCCCATTGGCCTCTGTCCATCATGGCCTCCTAATCATCCCCATACTGATTGGCTTCATCACGGTCTCCTCTCCACCAGTAAACTGGTGTGTGGGGGGCGTTCTGGAGCAATATGGCTGCCGTCGCATCATCCAGGTGGAGCTGCACATTGGTGGTGGTTGAGGAGATTCCCCCCTTCTATGTAAAGCGCTTTGAGTGCAGAGAAAAGCGCTATATAAATGTAATGAATTATTATTATTATTATTATTATTATTAAGAAAGAGTGACCATGGAGGTTACATTGTATTTGTCTCAGCCTCCTCATGCTCATGTTCAAGAGTTAACTCTCCTTGGCAAAGTAGCAAGATCATTTCTCTGGATCCCAGCAACCAGTGTGCCCTCAGAGAGGGTGTTGAGATCTAGTGGACACATCCTCGTACCTCACCGCTCCAAACGTAATCCAGGAAACGTGAACATGCTCACATATTACGGCAACATAACTTGGACTGAAAGAGAAATGTGTAGAAAGTGAGCATGTCTCCAAAAACCTTATTGAGCTTCAGGCAGGGCCATCGCTAGTGGGGTGAAAGTTGGTGACCCCACTGCCCAGGGGCCCACTAAACCCAGAAGTATGCTACATATCCCCCTACTCTTATATGAATCATTATAGTGTATATTACAGTGTCAGCTTGTATACCTGAGAGTTTAATGAAAACCACAAAAACATGCAATTTAGTTAAATATGTTTTGCAAATCTCTCTCTCTCCCCTCCATAAAAATGGTTTAGTCCAATGGTTAATTATTCCAGCTCAATTAGCGACAAACGGCAGAGGGACCCAATAAAATCTCATGTCCTGCCCCAGCTAGTGTTGTTGCTTCTTTTGTTTCTGTGAAAAATTACTTTCAGAGTCTTGAGATTTTGATGCCATGCGGTGACTTTATTACAAAGCTGAGTTGGTCTGTAGAGCAACTCCAGTTTGTTGTCTCTGACAGCCTTAAATACAGTTTTCCATATTATCCAATCAAGGTAGAGTTAATGCATTTCCTATATACTGTTATTGTGGATCTTATACTATACCAAGCAACACAAGAGATCCCAGTTCATCACATGTTTTCTCATATGATGGTAGCACAAATATTCTTCAGATTATCATATATGAGCATAGGATCATGGCATGGCAGACTATTATATGATTGAGCACAAGATCGTCACATGCTTTTCTCCCAATGGCTACTCATCATATATGAGCACACACACACACACACACACACACACACACACACACACACACACACACACACACACACACACACACACACACACACACACACACACACCAAGGGAAAGAGAGCTGAAGCAGAATACAGGAAAGCAAGAAGTTATAGTGTGAGCGGAGGCTAATGCCACCTAAGGGGTAAATGTATTTTATACACGCTCCCAACTACAGGGTTTCCAAACAAATGGAAAGAACAAGCAGAGATGTGTACAATCTTTATTTGATGCTCAAAGAGGTAAAAGAATATATATTATACAATCACACAAGTTGAGGGAACAATGCAAAATTACAATTACATTCACACAAAAATAAATACATAAATAAATAAAACCTGATGTTATACAGCGGTCACCTGTAAAATCGGATCTTGGACACGACAGTCAATATCAATATCCCATGGGATAAGTTAACATTTGGGAATGAGAAAAGAAAATACAATTCAAGCCACCTCAAATCACACCATCATGCAATTGTATAACCAAAACCACAATCCACACAATAAGCAAACAAAATAAATCAAATAAATCCTCCCAATCCCAGCAGTAATCCTTGATGGTACAAGGAATTGACGACAAATAAGATCTCAAGAACACAATTCACAAGCAACAACAAATCAAAGAAAAATACAATGAAATCAAATTATTATAATCATCAGATTCAAGAAAAACTATTAAATCTACCAATATAACAAAGTTTATCAGAAAAGAAAATACAATTAAATCAACCAATATAACAAAAAGTTTATCAGAAAAGAAAATACAATTAAATCAACCAATATAACAAAATTAATCCATACCAAATGACCTCAACACACACACACACACACGTTTGCACCACGCTCACTCAAACACGCGCTTGTATCAACACACACTCAACATAAAGACTCGTCCACACATACAACCATGCGCTCGCATCAACACACACTCACATAAAACCCTGCGCACATAATCGTGTACGTCTATCACAGTCCTCAGTGGGACTTGAGCGCACAACTTCTCCAGTCTCCACAGCACAACACCACTGGTCTCCGTAACGAGCCGCCACAAAGCAGCAAAACAACAGCGGGCAGATATCTATAAAATAATTACCCAATTTGGCCATTAACCCCACATACACTATCTAAAATTACATCTTCGGTTAAAAAAACAACTCACAAAGTACTATATAAACTTACCTGCAGCACAATTGACTGGCCCTCGGTACGATCGTAAGAACGGTGAACCACCACCAATACAGCCTTGATCACACTACATAAACGATCAATTATTAAAAACGACACTACTACCAAATGCAACATCATATCAATGCAGTAGCGTACCTTAAAATGTTTATGTAGTTGGACATTCACAGGCCCACGGCAAGAGTCAAAAAGAAGTGAATTTCCCACTTATGCAGTCTACTATCTCGCTCAATGCTTAACGCATATTAGGTAGCTTCTTTTTGCGACACAATGACGCCACCTGCATACCATGCCGGAGGGAAAACGGAAGTAAAAGTAAATCTCCGCGTTTTTAAAGGGGCCGTGAGCTTCCGCCCGGCTCCACCCACCTTAAAGGGTCACACCATTACAATAGCATTGTTTGAAATTCAGCAGATCAACAGCCTTGAGCAAACCATCAGTTTAGTTCTAACACGCCCTTCTTTAAAAGGGGTAAGGATACTTAATGTATCAATTGAGACTAAGTTCGATACTTGCATGTCTCGGCCATTTGAATTAAACGTCCTGATGCAATTTGTTGAGGCTCCAGTTGATCTTTGCTGATGTTGTCTAGATGAGAGAGAACCAGTGGGAGTCAGAGGATCTTTGGTGAATGGAAAGACAAGGCCGCAGCCTGGCACATGCTTGGGGGTCCTTAGAAAACTTCTAGTTCAGTGTCATCTTTACATCAGGATTTCAGAAAAGGACTAAGAGACATAGGACTAAGTTCATAATTTTTATGGACAGAATTTCTAGGCGCAGCCAGGGGCCGGAGGGTGTCAGGTTTGGGGACCACACGATTTCGTCTCTGCTTTTTGCGGATGATGTTGTCATGCTGGCCCCATCAGACCAGGACCTTCAGCATGCACTGGGACGGTTTGCAGCCGAGTGTGAAGAGGCTGGGATGAGAATCAGCGCCTCCAAATCCGAGGCCATGGTTCTCAGTCGGAAAAGGGTGGCTTGCCCACTTCAGGTTGGTGGAGAGTTCCTGCCTCAAGTGGAGGAGTTCAAGTATCTTGGGGTCTTGTTCACAAGTGAGGGAACGATAGAACGGGAGATTGACAGACGGATCGGTGCAGCTTCTGCAGTAATGTACGATGTCTGTCGTGGTAAAGAAAGATTGATTGATCACATAGATTGATTTACCGGGCAATCTACGTTCCTTCTCTCACCTATGGACATGAGCTGTGGGTCATGACCGAAAGGACAAGATCCCAGATACAGGCGGCTGAAATAAGCTTTCTCCGCAGGGTGGCTGGGCGATCCCTTAGAGATAGGGTGAGAAGCTCAGTCACTCGGGAGGAGCTCAGAGTAGAGCCGCTGCTCCTCCACATCGAGAGGGGCCAGCTGAGGTGGCTCGGGCATCTGTTCCGGATGCCTCCTGGACGCCTTCCCGGGAAAGGTGTTCAGGGCGCATCCCACTGGGAGGAGACCCCGGGGAAGACCTAGGACACGCTGGAGGGACTATATTTCCCGGCTGGCCAGGGAACGCCTCGGTGTCCCCCCGGAAGTGCTGGAGGAAGTGTCTAGGGAGAGGAAAGTCTTGGCTTCTCTGCTTAGACTGCTGCCCCCGTGACCCGGCCCCGGATAAGCAGAAGAAGATGGATGGACTAAGAGACGTGATCTTGTGATCAGTGATTTTTAAAGCGTGAAGATGTCACACCCTCTGGAGGGTTCTGAGCCAATAATTTCTTTACGACCTTTTGTTCAAGCAGGCCTTTGAATATATATTTTGATTGGGTGTTTAACAAAATAATCTTCAAAATTCATATAATACTAATGTATCACAAAGTTAGCAAAATGCAATGTAAATGAACAAATGGGGGACGAAGATTGGAGTTATAGAGGCTAAACATGCTACACATGATTTTGGTTAACTTAACTATAGTATGCAAGTCTGAAACATTAATCCAAAAGAGCTGAATCAATACAATATGCCAAACCACATAAAAGGAAAATCATGAGATAGGAAAATTAGACACATTTATACATTTCATTTCTTTTGGGGTCGTAAAAAGTCTTATCAGTCTTAATGTGTCTTGCAATCTCTACTAATGAGCTGATGAGCTGAATCAGATGTGTTAGATGAGGGAGACACACAAAATGTGCAGTGTGGTGGTCCATACGCACCCACTGACCTTTTCCAAATCTTTTCCAAGTCCCACTTGATTTCAAACTGAACACAGCACTTTTTCCAAATGCTATACAGAAGTGATGTCTAGTGTGAAGACACCCTTGAAGGATGAATGATACTGCTTTTCGATCCGATACTTTCAAGGCAAGTATTGTCAATACCAAAAACAATACCAATACTTCTAAACTTAACTGATCTTTTAAATCATAATTTCTAAAGATATTAATTACACCCACTTAACATTCTATTTGTAAGTCATGTTTTTAAGATTCAATAAGCAGTTACTGCAAATTATTAGTTTATGTTTTCATGTACACTATAAGAAAAAAATTCACCTTTAAGCCGGGCTCAGACTACAGGAGTTTTTCAATCTTAACCGATTGTGAAATCTTTTGTGAAAACGATTGCTGCATCACGCACATAAGGAGAATCTTCACAGATTTTCTTCTTTCAAATCTCAAACCTGCACACACTACCAGATTTAAAAATTGTGGCGCATCACACACTTCAAATATTCTTAAGATTATCGTGCCAGATTTAGCATCACACGTGAGCTCAAGTGGATGCAAACAAAATGGATACTGTGTCGTGGCATCTTGCTGTAGATATGTGAGGAGACATTATAAAGGCAGTTGTGTTGTTCCCACATTTCGTCTAGCTGGTTTTATCCGTTGTCTACCGGACTTGTACAGCTGCTTATTGTGTGCGGTCACCATTTCAAAAGTTCCTTCACTTCCGTCTCCTTGTAGACTTGTCTCTCATTGGCTATTGTGGAAGTACTGAAGTAATCATAGTCGTAATCATCCTGATTAAAAATCCTAAATATCAAACATGTTTGATATTGTCGGGACGGCCCTGATGTGTCCGTGAGCAGATCGGGAGGTTTAAGATTTGAGCAGAAAAAATGCCTCACATTACCAGATAATCTGGCCTGCACATCAGAACCGACCGATGCTCTGGACGCGATTTATTTCTCTGAATGTCGGGAGGGGTAAATCGGGTATAAATTGGCCTTAAACTCCTGTAGTCTGAGCCTGGCTTTAGCTTCTCACTGGGGCAGTAACCTTGTAACATGTGCATGTTAGCATTATAAGATACAAGTACACCTTTAATTAAAAATAACCATGGTGTTACTTCAAATACAAGTCAAACAATGGTTACTGTAGTAAAACTTTTGTACCGGACTACCAATGAAAGTGAATTTCCATTTGTTTATTGTGAAATAACTCCTAAATGTACTGGCCATCTGTCCGGGTTGTTTCCCTGCCCTCAGCCTGAGATGCTGGGATAGGCTCCGGCATCCCTACGTCCCTTCAGAGGACAAGCGGTTTGGAGAATGGGTGGATCGAAGAGGGTATGGTGCCAATGGTTTCTTATGATCTACTTATGCTATTGATGCCTTTGGGAAATGCATCTCTGTTTGGATAAGTGCTGTAGGTGAATCATCAGATGAACAGGAGACATGGCTCTATCCCACACTATTATTCGCCTATTCATATTTTGCACTTCAAAGCTTTTTTTATGCATTAAATTATGTGCTAAATAAACAAAATGACTGGTTAAATACGAAATATCCCACTTAAAGTCCCCCTGTAGTCAATAATTGTATCCCTTAAAACTCATATTTGATCACTAAAATGACATATTAAACACCCTTGCCTCGTTTAGTATATGCGGTTCTATGAATATGCAAATTAGCCCCGCCTCCACTCAGAGATCCACTCTGGGATTTTCACCACAGGGGGGACTTTAACACTTAAATATCTCAACAAAGACTCCAGTGATCCACATTATTTTTAGCACACCATATTTATATGTAAGTGAACACATGGCGTTTGAGAGCGGCATCAGCGGCCAACCTTTTCAGCAAATAAACAGGTCAAGTTGTGAGATGACAAGGTAATACTCTTCAATTCTTTTTACACACTACTTGCTGTTACTTTATTTGTCATTTTGTCACTATTCACTACTCTAACTCTCAAACAAAATGTTAAATTCAGATGAAAAAGTGTTACAAAATAACAATAGCAATCGATAAATTAACTGAAAAGTCAATAAATCAACCGAGCAATTATCAAGACGAGATAAAAAGAATAAAGAGTTTAGAATTTATTACTAATCTATTATCAGACTGCTAATTACAAATAATCTCTTAGCATATTTAATTTCAAGACAACAAAGTTTGGCATTGCTCCACTGAACCAGGATCACCACACAGAAACCAAATGTGAAAAAAAAAAAAAAAAAAAAAAAACACAGTAGCGAATGAGGACAAACACTTTATTTTGCTGACAATATCAGAGTATGTGTGCACCGTCATAGTGCTGCCGCCGATAGAAAGAATCTTTCTTCACTGGCTTTGATTGAAGCTGAAGCCGCAGTCTGTGAGATCAAACATGGCTGTCTTGCAGATTAAAGGCACACGTTACGTTTTGTGATTTATGTTCGTGTCATTGCTCTGATGTTAAGAGCTTGTGTGGGGAAACAAAACAAGACATTTTCAAGGATGCTTTCTGACCCGAGTCTAAACCAAACATCAGAGGAACCTTTGAAGTAAATATTCAACAGTATCCACTGTGTTCCCAGGCCATCCCAGGATGTTTCTTTAGTTAGACAGATTATTATTTTATCTACAGTAAAAGTTGTTTTAAGCACTATTACTGTTGGGCTCTATTAAGTACAGTGGTCTTCTTTTGTGCTTTGAGCGAAGATCAAAAAGCAGTAAAATAATAAAAGATCAATAATTCCTTTAGTTTGTGGGGAGAAAAGGTGTGTTGTTGAGCATCGCTGTGTGATTTGTGAACCACTTTAGCTTAAGAACCTACAGAAGGCTGTTTACCTCCGATACCTCTGCGCTGGAACTACCAGATGATCCAGTGGTTTATTTCCATCAATCCATCAGACGTTCAGCAGCGCACTGTCTGAAAAACTGGGTCATATATTTGGAGATGTGTTCTGGCAAGTTCTCTTACGAGAGGTCTCTCGTACTGCGTAAGTATCTTACGCTCGGGGAAAATCCCTTTTCCGCGAGATATTGAAGCCAAAAAATTATCCTTAATTTTGTATTATTGTAAAACGCGTTGCGGCAGCATACAGACATAGGCAAGACGGCTCGCGTGCCTATTGGCTGTTCTGCGGCAACTGCAGCAGCCTATCGAGCGAGGCCTAGCGTGACGTCAGACCCAATGAGGGTGCTTCGCGCCCACTGCATCACGTCCCGCCGACACTTCGTCAGTGTCTCTTCCTGACGGACAGCGGCCGCCGTCTGCCGCCGCTTCCGTCGATGACGCTGATGAAAAAGACGCATTGGGGGAGGATGATTCCTGCTCTCTCCTGGCATCGGGCAGTGAGGATTGGGCGAGCTCTGTGGATCTCGCGCCCTCTGTCCGCGCATCGTCAGGCAAAAGAGCTAGCATCGAGTCAGAGCTGATGCGCGTACTCGGCGAGCCTCGGCCTCGAGTGGTCTACGCCTGAACAGCCTGCTCACAACCGCCTGGATGGATATTTTCTTCCCGGGGAGCGCGCTTCGCCTGCGTCCAGACCAGCGCCCTTTCTTCCTGAGTTACACGAAGAAGTCGCTAAGTCTTGGAACGCCCCCTTCTCAGCTAGAATGCGCTCTTCTGTTTCGCTAGCATTCTCCGCTGTTGACGATGCTAAAAACAGAGGTTACCATTCGCTGCCGCCGGTCGAAGAAGCGATAGCAGCCCACCTTTGCCCGCCCTCCGCTGGACGGCGTGCTAAGCTGGCTCTGCCTTCAAAAGCTTGCCGCATGACGTCAACCCTGCTCGGTCGCGCTTTCTCCGCCGCTGGGCAGGCTGCGTCAGCGCTGCATACTATCTCCTCCGAAAGCTGGACGAGAATGGACCAGATGCAATTTGCGTGCCAGACTTGAGAAGTGCTACGGACCTCGCTCTCCGCGCTACTAAGTCTGCTGCACAGGCCATAGGACGGAGCATGGCCTCTCTCACTGTGACTGAGAGACACCTATGGCTAACACTCTCTGAGATGTCTGAGTCTGAGCGCGCCGCGTTCCTCGACGCTCCGCTTTCTCCCGCTGGCCTCTTCGGAACTTCCGTCAAAGATTTCGCGGAAAGATTCGCCGAGGTACAGAAAGCGTCACAGGCTATGAAGCACTTCCTGCCGAAGCGCTCCAGTTCTGCAGCAGGCCGTGCGAAACCGTCTGCTCAGAGCTCAGAGCTCACAGCCTCAGCCTCCGCCCCCACCGCCGCCACTTCGCAGCGCCGACAGGCCTGAAGCGCGAGACCGCGCTCTCGCTCATCTGGCCGCTGCCCCGCCCTGCGTGGGCCACGGCCCAGGATTGCGGTAAAGCCCGAGGCCCCGAAGTCGTCCTAGCACGCCTAGGGAAACGACGGTGTCCAAGTCCCGCTGCGGCCGGACTTCCACCAAAACTCATCGCTCGTTCAGTTCCAAGAAATGTGACTGTTCCAGTGTATTTTGCAAGTCAACAAGCCGGTTCCACTGCCCGCTTGCCTGCACACAAATGCCGTTTTTACGGCTACCCAGATAAATCCCATAAAGAGTGTATTTTCTGGTGTCCCGGCCACGGCCGATGGTGTTATGAGTGTAGACAAAATGGCCACTGCCCAGTGCCCATTCCTACACACAAGCACAGCCCGTCACACAGGGCTCGCGCACATAAAATCGACCCAGTTCGAATACGTATTAAACGTAGCAGATGTGCCCACTGCCCACAATCACTACGTCCTGCATGTCTCGAGGTTTCTGTAAAAACGAAACCAACGTGCATTCGCTCTGCTCAGGCGGACAATGCTCTCGGTGTGGTAAATGTGCCCACTATCCCGCGCCCACATCCACACACAGACATGACAAGTCCTACGGGACTCGCCCAGCCCTCCCCCTCTCGGTTAACCACCGCAGAGGAGCCGAGCGCGGGCAATCTGCCCGCTGTTATCAGCGCGCCCTCTGCCTCGAATGTCATAAGCACGACGCTTGTGTTACAGCACACCGAAGCCCCTCTGTCGCTGAGCGACCAGAGCGCGCTTCGCATTCAACCCCTAGCCATTCATGCAGATGCATGGGTGAGGCTACCCGGGGTTTCGAAGTGGGTGCTAGACATTATAAAAAGAGGCTATTCGCTACAGTTTCGCCGGCGCCCTCGTCGAGACCATGGTAAAAACAGAAGTAGCACACCTACTTCGAGCCGAAATTTTGAAACTATTGAGCAAAGGGGCCATAGAGCCGTTATCTCTAGCTCAGAGCGAAGGAGGGCTATACAGCAGATAAGACGGGGGTCTCAGACCCATACTAGATCTAAGGCAACTGAACAGAGTGCTTGCAAAGCGACAGTTCTGAATGCTCACGACCAGAAAAATCCTCGCGCAGATTCGCCGAGGAGATTGGTTTGTGTCAATAGATCTGAAAGACGCGTATTTTCAAATACAGATAGCGTCACGTCACAGGCGATATTTGAGATTCGCCTTCGAGGGCCAGGCATATCAGTACACAGTCCTACCGTTCGGCTTGTCCCTAGCACCCCGTACATTTACGATGTGCATGGACGCAGCGCTCGCACCCCTCAGGCTACAGGGCATGCGAGTATTGAACTACTTGTACGATTGGCTGATTCTAGCTCAATCTCACTCGATGCTCATAGAGCACAGGACCATTTTACTCGATCACCTCGAGAATCTGGGTCTCAGAGTCAATTGGGCGAAGAGTTCTCTGTCCCCCAGACAGATAATATCTTTTCTGGGCACAGAACTGAACTCGCTGTCTATGATAGCGCGACTGTCACCACAGCGCGTGCTAGACATTCAGCGCGCAGCGAGCTCTTTCCGCTGCGGCGCATCTGTCCCGCTCAAGAAATTTCAGAGGATGCTAGGTCTCATGGCCTCAGCATCATCAGTTCTTCAGCTGGGCTTGCTTCGCATGCGCCCGCTACAGTTCTGGCTGAAAGCACGAGTGCCGCGCCTAGCTCGGGCTTCCGGTCTGCTTCGTCTCAAGGTCAATCAGAAATGCATCGCAGCTCTGAAACCTTGGAAAGCAAACGACTGGTACCAATCAGGTGTAAGCCTGGGGACTTCCTCGAGTGTGAAGGTGGTGTCTACGGACGCATCCACCTCGGGATGGGGAGCGCTGCTCGAGGGCAGACCGTTCTTCGGCCAATGGTCAGAACGGGAGAAGCTTCTGCACATAAACTGCCTCGAAATGCTGGCAGTAGACAACGCGCTGACGCGTTTTTGTCCCCAAATACGAGGACACCACGTCCTGGTCCATTCGGACAACATGTCAGTGGTGTCCTACATAAATCGCCAGGGCGGCCTCAGGTCCCGAAACCTGCACAGGCTGACAGAACGCCTCCTGGTGTGGGCTCAGCGCAACCTGCTCTCGCTGAGAGCAGCGCATGTGCCAGGGCTCCTAAACGTAGGACCGGACAGACTGTCCAGGAACAATGTTCCGACAGGCGAGTGGTCTCTACACCCACAGACAGTCCAGCTGCTGTGGAAGAAATTCGGCAGAGCGGAAGTAGACCTGTTCGCGTCTCAAGAAAACGCTCACTGTCTGGAATTTTCTCCAAGAGCAGGGACGCGCTGGCTCATGTATGGCCCCGCCGCCCGCTCTATGCCTTTCCTCCCGTCTCTCTCCTGCCTCAGGTGATAGAGCGGATCAGGGAAGAAGGATGCTCAGTGCTACTCGTAGCGCCGTTCTGGAAAAACCAACCCTGGTTCCCAGTTCTGATGCAGCTAGCGAGCACTGCCCCATGGCCAGTGCCAGTGAGGAGGGACCTCCTCTCTCAGGCCAAGGGCTCGATTTGGCATCAGTGCCCAGAGCTGTGGTCCCTTCATGTTTGGGCCATCAACGGGTACCCGCTGACCTCCCAAGCGGAGTGTTAAACACGATCACGCAGGCTAGAGCTCCGTCTACGCGACGTCTCTATTCCTCGAAATGGTCAGTGTTCTCCAGCTGGTGCACAGCTCGTGGCGTGTCGCCCCCAGACTGTGGGGTGACGGAGGTTCTCTCCTTCCTACAAGAGCTGTTGGACAGGGGCAGGTCCCCTTCCACGCTCAAAGTTTATGTGGCGGCCATAGCAGCGTTCTCAAAAACAACGCTTGGTCAGTCAATAGGAAGGAACGATTTAGTCATCCGCTTCCTTAGAGGAGCTAAGAGACTGAATCCTCCCAGACCTTTCTGTGGTACTGGAGGCCATGAAAGGTGACCCATTCGAGCCTTTACAGACGATTGATCTTAAACACCTGTCTTTCAAGACAGTGTTTCTTCTGGCTCTCGCTTCGGTGAAGCTCATAGGGGACTTACACGCGCTCTCAGTAAGCGCGACGTGCATGGAGTTTGGGCCTAATGACTCAAGAGTTATACTCAAACCTAAGCACGGTTATGTTCCAAAATCCCTCAACACACCGTTTAGGGCGCAGGTCATTTCCCTATCAGCCCTACCGGTCTCTGACGAGGAAGGAGACGCAAGCTTCCTTTGTCCAGTCAGGGCATTAAGAGCTTATGTGTCTCGCTCATCTGTCTTCAAACAGACGGAGCAACTCTTCGTTTCGTTCAGCGGACGTTCCAAGGGACTAGCCGAGTCGAAACAGAGCCTATCCAGATGGATAGTTGACGCCATTGTGCTGGCGTACACTTCCAAGGGTATGCAGTGCCCGTTGGGTGTCAGAGCGCACTCCACGAGAAGCATGGCTTCGTCGTGGGCCTGGTCAAGTGGGATTGCCTTGCAAGATATATGTATGGCGGCAGGCTGGGCCTCCCCGTCTACATTTATAAGGTTTTATAACCTAGAGATTCCCGCCTTACAGGCCAGGCTGTTGTCGGTCTAAATATACCAGTACTGTCTGTTCTGATGCTATCGGTTCAGAATACTGTGTCTGCTGAGCACTGCCCGCTGATCGACCGCAAAATGCTTATGGGCAAATAAATAAGACCCACAATTTTCCATCAGCTCAGGCCGTACTCCGCCCTGTCTGTATGATGTAATTTGCGTCTAAGGGACGCTGCTATATGTGGAAGAGCGCAGCTCCACCCCTCCCTCTTCCCGGACTCCCTGTGAGTTCCCCTGGTGATTATGCACTATATGAACCCCGGGCTTTCGCCCTTGGGTCTTTGGTGTCAGATCCCAGCACGCACAGCGTTTTACATTGGGTCCCCTAGCGTAAGATACTTACGCAGTACGAGAGACCTCTCGTAAGAGAACGTACTCGGTAACTAACGTAACCTCGGTTCTCTCTAGAAGAGGGAACGAGTACTGCGTATCTTGCCGTGCATGCACACGCTCTGGTTAGCTTCGGCGATGAAAAACCAGATATCAGCTGCCTGCGAGCCGTATTTATAGGCCTAAGCCACGCCCGTTTCGGCGGGACGTGACGCAGTGGGCGCGAAGCACCCTCATTGGGTCTGACGTCACGCTAGGCCTCGCTCGATAGGCTGCTGCAGTTGCCGCAGAACAGCCAATAGGCACGCGAGCCGTCTTGCCTATGTCTGTATGCTGCCGCAACGCGTTTTACAATAATACAAAATTAAGGATAATTTTTTGGCTTCAATATCTCGCGGAAAAGGGATTTTCCTCGAGCATAAGATACTTACGCAGTACTCGTTCCCTCTTCTAGAGAGAACCGAGGTTACGTTAGTAACCGAGTACGTTTCCCATCCTCCACATCTCCTTCAGTGAGATAAAGCGTATTTAGATGAAGCCAGGTAAACGAATTTGGCTTGCCGTCCATGATGGATAGCTTGAGCACTCGACAAGATATCAAACCTATTTTCTTTTTCTGTCCTATTTTAATGCAATCTCAAATAAAAAGTATAGGTAATATTTCATCGGAATGGACTTGTTTCACATCTGAAATTGCTTTTATTTTTGGCAGACCAAGCCCTCTTATTTTTAACCATCTATCACATAGGCTACGTTCACACTGCAGACTGAAACGACCCAATTCCGATTTTTTTGCCCCTATGCGACCTGTATCTGATCTTTTCATGACAGTCTGAACGACACAGATCCGATCTTTTCAAATGCGACCCAGGCCACTTGGGTATGTGGTCCCAAATCCGATACATATCCGATCTTTTCAAATGCGACTTCAGTCTGAACGGCCAGGTCGCATTTATCCGACCCGCACGTCATTGATACGCGAAAAACGTCATAATCCTGCGTTGAAGTAGTCGTCGGTTTGAAAACGGACTGCATATTCGTCGAGCTGAGGTAAATCTGCCGAACGGGTCGACCTCGACGAGCCCGTTAATTAAAAAAATAAATTAAAAAAAGCCCACGGCCATTATATATACGTTATGTTAACTTATTTGTGCTGGATCTGATATTAGATAGGTCAGCGGCTGCTGTCTGGCTCTTGTGTAACGGTCGCTGCGCGCGCTCGTGTGTGTGTGTGTGTGTGTGAGAGAGAATCACAGTTAAAGTTTAGCTACTTCCGCAAACAATAAGTGACGTCGTTGACCGTTGAGTACTCTTCTGCGCATGCGGGTCACTTCTGGGTCATTTCACGTTCACACAGGAGATCACAAAAGGTCGCATTTAATTGGAAATGTGAACGGCCTTGCAAAAAAATCGCATTTTTTCAAAAAATCGGAATTGAGCATTAAGCCCTGCAGTGTGAACGTAGCCATAGAGACCACTTTTCACAATCCAATAAATTCCCAGTGAGTGAGATCAAGTCTACAATTTTCTCGTTGAATATCCTATTTTGTTTTATAAAATATATTAGAATATGGAAGTGTGCTGTGAACAGCGTTTCACATTGACTTTAAGCAGGCAATGGGTAGTGGCAGTTTGTGAGAACTTTTCAGAGATGCTGATAGGTAAACAAACATTGATCAAACTAATATAAGATTGCAGCAGGTTTTTGTGTATCTGCTGATAATCAGTGTTATCTAGGTTTCCAAATATACATACTCATTTTCTTCTATAGTTACTGATTAAGTTTGTCACTTATCTAGTTTGGTTCATCGTTATCTCTGTGTATTTACACTTTTCAGTTTCCTCGGTTAGGTGTCGGTTGTTGTCTGTATTTTGGTCTGTATGACTTTTCTTGAATTATCTTTCATGAAGCTGGACTTAGATCCTCGTTTCAACTCTCCTTGCCAGCCTGAATGTTACAGCCCCACTTCATCTAATATCCAATCTGATGAAACTTACATTCATCTTCAAAACACAAATTAAGATTTAAAAAATGTAATTTGAAGATTAAAATGTTTAAGCTTCATAAAGTTCATAAAGACATCCTAAAAGACTGGATTGAATCACTCATTTCATATTGATTTTTATCATGTAAACCATATTAATCAAGCATTTTAACCGGGGCCTTCTAAAGAGACACAATTTCTTTATATAATGAACATATTTAATTAAGGCTTTTACTTACATAAAAACCTTATAAGCCGCACATCAAATATTAGAGCTCAACACTACTTGCTTGATGCACAAGGACCAGTGAGGTTTGTTCTCGCATATCAAGGACACATGGTCATTCTGTCAGCCGGTGAGGTGCATGGAGTGAGTTGAGCGGTTCTTGAAATGTAATCTGTCAGCCAGTGAGCTTGCAAACTCCCGAGCATTAAATCAGGGTTCTTCAAATCTAGACCTCAATTCAAGGTCCCACTCCCAAACCCAGGGGCGTGTCTAGAGCATTTTTAGTGGGGGGGCCATGCTGGGGCCCTGCCTCCAAACGGGGTGGCTGCCAGTGACCCAAAAAAAAAGAGCTAAATTCTACAGTATATTACGTAAATCCTATTGATTTTATTATTTTTTTAACTTGAATAAAGTTACTTGTAAACAAATGTAGTAATAAAGCACATTTTGATTAATTTAGTTTTTTGTCATCCCTGTATATATCCATTAAGTTAAATTTGAGAGCCAGTGTTTATTATTTTTTGTGTTTTCATAAAACTAACAAGTTTATCAAATAAAAACAATTTTTAATAATGAGCAATTTTAAAATCCCAGAAGCAGAAACGATGTCAATTATTTTCTTTTAATAAGTAGTTTGGCCATTACAATATACAGTAGTTTTATTCACAATCTCTTTCAAATAATAATAAATTAATAAATAAAAAATTCCCCCCACTGTAATAATTCAAATGGTTTGGTCAAAACATCATAGTGTTTCATTCAACATTTCTTTCAGATTAAATTACAAAAAAGCTGAGTAACACAGAGTTAAAGTTTTAGCACTGTAACAGTTCAAAAGAAAACAACATGTTTTATAAAATGTTTTATAAAAAAAACATTTTACTAACATTGTCACTAACATTTTAGTAACTAATCTGAATTTTATTAGGTTTAGTGACAACATGTTACAATGTTTATATGATACAATTTCTGGTAAGCTACGCTTTTTTATTATTTCAATTCAATTCAATTATTGTGATTTGATTTAATATCGACTCATTTGGATAAATATTAGGTAGGCTACACAAGATAGGCGTTATTTTTCCTCAAGAAAAAAACAACTCACCTAATGCTGTAAACATACTGCCCTATCAGCTGGTAGTAGGCTATTATTTAAGGTTAAAAATAACTCAAATTAAATATAATGCGTTTTTTTATTATTATAATAACTTTAATGATATAAGTAAAAATATAATAAATATGTAATATAGAACACATATTTAGCTAAATACTCTCTATAGCTATTTTTTTTCTTGCCAACTATGTGCTATAGCCTATATTATGTTCATTAAATGGCTTTCCTGAGGTAAATGTGACAATTGTTCTGCTATGTTATTGACCTCTTCACGCTGATGAAAAACACTGATTGATCGATATTATGTATGAGGAATATTTACATTTTACATTTATTCATTTAGCTGACGCTTTTATTCAAAGCGACTTACAATTGCTATATATGTCAGAGGTCGCACGCCTCTGGAGCAACTAGGGGTTAAGTGTCTTGCTCAGGGACACATTGGTGTCTCACAGTGGATTCGAACCCGGGTCTCTCACACCAAAGGCATGTGTCTTATCCATTGCGCCACTACCACCCCCCAGAATATACATTTCGGTAAGTTGTACTGTATCTTTCGGTGTTCATTCATGTTTTTTTACTATTAGCTATTACTATCTGTCACGTAGCATTTACAAGCGCCAAAACGGTATTTATTGTTTGAATTTCGTAATAAAATTGACAGAATCTGAGAGCTGAGATTTTTGTATATCATAAGTAACCTGCTCTGTCTAGTCTGTCGGTCTCCGTGTCCTCTTTGCTTCGCGATTTTTCTGTGCGTGAGAAAATGGATGTGTGGCGTGAGAGAGTATGAAAATTGCGTGTCTCACGGTGAATGCGTGAGAGTTGGCAGCACTGTAAAAACAGTAGCAGAAAGAGAGAAAAACAGTCGAAAAAGGCAGACCTCAACTAAAACAGCTGGAACTAAAACTTCTGTTTCGGTGGTGACTGGCAGCTCTTTGTTTGTGTCTTGACTTCCCACTCTTGATTGATAAAGTAAAAGTCCAAGTCTGCGACGACCGTTGTTTATCTGGCGCTGCACTTCTTTGAAGTAAACTTCAGTAGAGTCTATAAAACTGATTGGTCGTAAAATGAACCAATCACAAGACATCTTATAGGGGGGGCAGTGGCACCTGGGGTGGCCAATCGAATACGTAGACCCGCCCCTGCCCAAACCTAATCAAGCACCTTGAACAAGCTATTCAAGGCCTTCAGGCAGGGCTGGACTGGCCATCGGGCATACCGGGCATTTGCTCGGTGGGCCGACGTGCTGTTAAAGTTTGTAATGTGTGCCCTCATACTGCTCGCTTGTGTCACGTGAATGTGACCTGCTATCCATAAATGGATATATGCTAATAAAGGTGGTTCCGGTCCAACAGAATACCGAGTGATGTCTGTATGTTTTTTCCTCCGTAAAATTTACTAGAATAACCGGTTATTATTCACGAAAATGACTGCGCCAACAGGTTATGGGCCCAGAAGAGAAGTAGGTAACCGATGGAGTAGATTGTATTTCGACGGAGATGAGAAAAGTTACGAACTTTGGGAGACAAAATTTCTAGGCCACCTGCGTTTGCTAGGCCTAAAGGACACCATTTTATCAGAGCCTCCCGCGCGTGGTGAGGAAGAGGATGATGACGATAAAAACGAGGAAGCATATGCTGAGCTTATTCAATACTTGGATGACAAAAGTTTGTCTCTTGTAATGAGAGATGCAGCGGACGACGGTAGGAAAGCTCTGCAGATTTTGAGAGGTTATTATGCTGGTAAAGGAAAACCGCGAATAATCAGCCTGTACACAGAGTTAACGTCGCTGCAGAAAATGGCAAATGAGAGCGTCACGGATTATATTATTCGAGCAGAAACCGCAATCACAGCTCTGAGAAATGCGGAAGAGAGTCTCAGTGATGGACTGTTAATTGCGATGATTTTGAAAGGTTTGCCAGACTCGTTTAAACCGTTCGCCATCCATATCACACAAAGTGATGAAAACATAACGTTTGCAGAGTTCAAAACCAAGCTGAGGAGTTTTGAAAGTACGGAAAAGTTTCACACCAGCGCGAGTGATGATAACGTGATGAGATCGAGTGCCTCAGCTCCGCAACAGAGGGGAAGAGAACGACAAACGTCAGCAGACTCTGACTTTACGTGCTATAACTGCGGTCAAAAGGGGCACAAAGCCCGTGCTTGCCCGAACCAAAATCGAAAAAGACTGTGGTGCAATTATTGTAAAAGCTCGACGCACAAAGATGAAAATTGCAGACGCAAAAAGAGAGACAATGTTAAACAAGCCGCTGACAAAGAGGACAACGACGAACACACATTTGTCTTTAGAGCGAGTGACTGCCAATTCTACAGTGTGCAACGAAAGGGACTAATGGTCGACACTGGTGCGACATCGCACATTATTACAGACATTGAAAAATTCAAAAAGTTTGATGACAAATTCCAGCCGGAGAAACACTACATTGAGTTGGCTGACGGGACCAGAGCGAGCGGAGTGGCGCTGAAACGAGGAGATGCGGAGGTGTGTCTGATTGACAACGAGGGACAACAGGTGAAGACGACGCTGAGGAGCGCGTTGTATATCCCATCGTACCCGCAGGATATCTTTTCTGTTAAAGCTGCAACGACGAATGGAGCTTCGATCAACTTTCAACAAGGATGTGATGAACTCATTCACAAGAGCGGTACTAAATTTCACATTCAAGAATACAACAGACTGTACAATTTGAACACTGTCAACGAGGACAATGATAGTTGTAACGGATGTTATGACATTCAAACCTGGCATCAGATCCTCGGCCACTGCAATTATGATGATGTTTCCAAATTGCAAGATGTAGTTGAGGGAATGAAAATCAAGGGTAAGAATAAGACTGACAAATCTAACCTAAACTGTGAGGTTTGCACACAAGGTAAATTTGTTCAGGGCAGAAACAGGGAACCTGACACACGAGCTAAGGCTGCACTTGAACTAGTGCACACAGATCTAGTTGGTCCTATCGACCCAGTAGCTAAAGACGGTTTCAAGTATGCACTAGCATTTACTGATGACTACTCGGGTTCAGTGTTTGTGTATTTTCTAAAAGCTAAGAGTGACACTGCGAAAGCTACTGAAAAGTTCCTCGCTGATTCAGCCCCTTATGGGACTATAAAGTGTGTTAGATCAGACAACGGCACAGAATTTATGGCAAAAGAGTTTCAGTCTCTATTAAGTAAGAACTGTATTCGACATGAGACCTCAGCACCTTACTCACCCCATCAAAATGGGACTGCTGAGAGAAATTGGAGAACACTATTTGAAATGGCAAGATGTATGCTCTTAGAGAGCAATCTACCCAAGATGTTGTGGACGTATGCTGTAATGACTGCTGCAGTAATTCGCAACAGGTGCTACAATGGCAGAATACGGCAAACCCCATACTATGCACTGACAGGGAGAAAACCTGATCTTTCAAAAATGAGAGTTTTTGGTTCAGCATGTTATGCATACAAGCAGGACAAAAAGAAATTAGATGCAAGATGTGAAAAAGGGATCTTTGTAGGGTATGACAAAAACAGCCCTGCATACCTGGTCTATTATCCAGACACAGGAAAAGTTCTCAAGCACAGGCTTGTGAGATTTGTAACAAAGTGTGTTACAGAACACCAGACACAGACTGACATTTCAATGTCAGATGATGATTTCCATGGGCAAAGATATGTATCCTCCCAGTCAAAAGAAAATGTGACTGATCAGATCCCAGAAGAGACTCATAAACCTCAAAATGAGACTAAAAATCAGCAATGTGCTCAGACAGAGGTAGTTGATCACAGTATGCGTTATCCTCAGAGAAACAGGAGAGCTCCTCAATATTTGTCTGATTATGTTTCTGATGTGGAATGTGATGACCAGATTCTGACTAATGTGGACTTCTGTTACAGAGTGTGTGGTGTACCACAAACATTCAAGGATGCTATGAGTTCAAGTGAGTCACAGATGTGGGCTAGGGCCATGAAAGAGGAAATTAATTCCCTTGAGGAAAATGACACATTTACTCTAACTACGCTACCTGAAGGTAAACATGCAGTGGGGGGTAGATGGGTCTATGCTGTCAAAAACAATGCAGATGAGACTGAGACGTACAAGGCTAGATATGTTGCTAAAGGCTATAGTCAAGTGATGGGGGTAGATTACAAAGAGACTTTCTCACCAACAGCAAATATCACTTCAGTACGTGCCTTGATGCAAATAGCAGCACAATATGATCTTGAACTCCACCAGATGGATGTAAAAACGGCCTATCTGCATGCCCCAATTGACTGTGAGATTTACATGGAACAGCCAGAAGGATTTGAAGTGAAGTCAGATATAGGTGAGAAACTAGTCTGTAAACTGAACAAGTCACTGTATGGGCTAAAACAGTCAGGTAGAAATTGGAACAAAATTTTACACGACTACCTCAGTGAAAATGATTTTGTTCAGAATTCAGCTGACCACTGTGTGTACAGTAAACATACTGAAAAGGAGAGAGTGATTGTTGTTATCTGGGTTGATGATCTGATCATTGCTGCTAGTAACAATGACTCACTGAATGGTGTGAAAGAGATGCTGACAGCGAGATTCAAAATGAAAGATCTGGGAAAATTTAAATATTTTCTAGGAATTGATTTTCATCAGACTGAAGGGTACGTAAAAATGAATCAAAAAGGTACATTTTAAAGGTACTAGAGAGATTCAATATGTCAGACTGTAAACCCAGGTCAACACCATGTGAGCAAAAGCTTGACTACAACAGTGATGATGATCCTGTTGATCCTAAAAGGTATCGTGAGGCAGTGGGTAGTTTAATCTATCTGATGACATGTACCAGACCTGATCTAAGTTGGATTATCAGTAAATTGTCGCAATATCTGTCTGATCCAAATGAACAACACTGGTCTACAGTGAAACATGTGATGAGGTACTTAAAAGGTACAATTGATCATGAACTATGTTACAAGAAAAGAGAGGAAAATCTCAAACTTGTGGCATACAGTGATGCTGATTGGGCATCAGATCTAAATGACAGGCGGAGTACGACAGGATACTGTTTTAGTCTTACTCAAAATGGTCCTCTAATTTCCTGGAAGTCAAAGAAACAGTCCACAGTTGCTTTGTCTACATGTGAAGCTGAGTACATGGCACTAGCAGCAGCCACACAGGAAAGCATGCATCTTGTACAGTTGTTGAATGGCATGGAAAATGGTTGTCTGTTTGAGCCAGTACAAATCTTTGAAGATAACCAAGGTGCTATTGCTCTGTCAAAGAACCCAGTGTGTCGACAAAGATGCAAGCATGTAGATATAAAGTATCATTTCATTCGATCAGCACTCAGTGATGGTAAAGTGACAATTGAGTATTGCCCCACTGAAGAAATGGTGGCTGATGTTATGACTAAACCAGTAACAAAGTTTAAACTTGAAAAGTTCAAAAGTCTTATGTTTGGCATGTAAATGTAGCACAAGAGAAATACAAGACTGTTCATGTGTTATGTTGTTATAATGGTAATCTAAACAGTATGAGAACAAGTGGGGGTGTTAAAGTTTGTAATGTGTGCCCTCATACTGCTCGCTTGTGTCACGTGAATGTGACCTGCTATCCATAAATGGATATATGCTAATAAAGGTGGTTCCGGTCCAACAGAATACCGAGTGATGTCTGTATGTTTTTTCCTCCGTAAAATTTACTAGAATAACCGGTTATTATTCACGAAAATGACTGCGCCAACACGTGCTTTTTGGGCCGATACATCTCATACTCATACATAATTTTTCTTCTTCTTCTTCTTCTTCTTTTTTTTTTTTTTTTTAACGGCCCATAAAATTTGTACATCGGCGGCCCATTCGTTTTGTTTTGTTTTGCTTAATTGGCGGCGCTGGGTTTGTGCCGGTGTAATGCAGTGGTCAAAAAAAGTCAGTGTTAGTTTTTTTTTTTCTGACAGACCAGCCCATGAAACACGTAGATCAGCGGCCCATTGGTTCTTTTCCTGATTGACAGTGGGCTGGCCCAATCACAACTTTAAACGAGTGAGCGAGCGTGCAGCAGTGTCAGTTGTATCTGTCAAAATAGTCTGCGAGATGGAGAAGAAACGCAAGGATTGTGCAGAGAAATAGCGTGAAAAAATAGAACCAGGCTCTTCTTAAAGCAGACACTGTAAAATGTGTCAAAATATATGTTTTCTGCCCTTCATCAGCTCCAGTGATGATGATGATAGTGAGTGAGGAGGATCAGGAGAGAGATGAGAAAGTGTAGAGCCTGCGGTAAGCAGAACTACTTTCAAAACACTTACGCTATGTCATGATCGTGTGTAGGAACCCATAACCCAGTTACAGATTATTTCCACATTGCATAGTTGACGATTACATAGACAGTATATAAAGACGATTACCGCAATTCACTAGAAATTTAATGAGAGGCGTTTGTAAACCATGTTTTCCGCCAAAATAAAAGCTTGATGCAGTTTGCGTCAAAATAAAAGATCATGTGCTTATCTCTTTCAAGTATAGAAATTGCCCCCGTACCCCCGTACTCCCGTACCCCCCTACCCCCCTAGAAGAACCAAGGTCCACCCACCACAGTTTTACCAAAAATCCTGTGAGAAACACTGGTATTGCTATGCCATTGCAGCTTATAGCTTGTTTTAGGATTCATCACTGTGGAGTATAGTTCAACTGTATTAATTAATAAATGTCAAATTTTCACTCGTTCCTATACTCACTCATTACATGGCATTAGTGGAATAGGAGTTGGTATGCATATAATTAAGGGCGTGCAAAGATGGGTGGTGTTTATGATCATATAGAGGGCCAGTCTGGGCCAAAATGCCCGGGCCGATTTTTTGTCCCAGTCCAGCCCTGCCTTCAGGATTACTATAGGCAGACTAGTTTAATCAGACTTATCAGACCTATTTTAAACAGACTTATTTCAGTGTTACTGCAAACTGGTAATGTAATACAATGTACATGTATTATAAGAGCCAATGCAAGGTTTTTCCACTTGATACTTGAGAAAGGTAAATCCTGTAATCTAAAGTAAAATCTCCCACAGTGTGATGGAGCTGGCCAAGGTGCTCTCAATGACGCAAGCTGCTGAGACTCTTTGGTGCCATGCCGAATTTCCTCAACCTTCTGAGGAGGTACATCTGCTGTTGTGCTATCTTGACCAGCTGGGTGGTGTCATGTGACTGATGTAGATGCCCAGGGATTTAAAACAACTCACCCTCTCCGCCTCAGGCCCATGGATGATCAGCAGCTGTTGAGTTCTCCTAAGGCTGGGCGATATGGCCAAAAAAATAATCACGATAATTATTTTATATCAGTCGATATCGATAATTATCACGATAAATGTCAAATCTTTATTTCTTTCAGGTTTAAAGCCAAATTTTTGCTCCTAAGTGAAAGTTGTAGAAACCAGAGCGTTAATTGTGGTTTTAAACTACTCTTTATTATCAGAACATATCATGACAAACACTTGCCAAACAGGTGAACATTTCACAAATCTGAGGTAGAACATTCAAATATTTGTAATTTTTCCGTAAAGGAACCGTATGTAAGATTGTGGCCAAAACTGGTACTGCAATCACTTTCAAATTACTGTAGAGCGGTGTATCCTGTATACTGTAGTCTTGAAAGAGGTTTGTGTTGCCTGACTTTGATGGCACGTATCTTCAGCACAGTTTGCAGTGCAGCTGCAATATTAATATTTTGTGTCTTGTCTCGAAACGCATATTTGACAGTGAGTTGACAGTAGTATTTGCTTGAGTTAGGATGCAGATTTACCATGTTAAATTTATGTTCATTAACAAAAACAGTAACATCTGTTAAAAAAAAAAATTTAACGACCTCATTTTTATTTGGTAAAATATAATTTTTATTAAAATTAACCATTGGTCATCCAGTATCATGCATTTAGATCATAATAACCACAGATAAAACCAGGCATAGCCTATAGCACCTCACTATCATGGCAAAATGTAACTTTATGGTTTCTATGGTATTTGTATGAAAAACAGTAGCCTAAATACATTATTAAATACTGTAATTATATTCCATTAGTCCTTTAATACATTGTCTACATTAATAATATAATACAATTCAATATGTATATCCCACATTTCATGGTGCATTTAATATTACTAGGCTAACGTTACAGTAAATCCATGGTAAATGATGGGAATTTGTAGACGGAAAAGCCCTCTGACTGTATCGTTGCGCACAGTGTTGCTCCTGTTTGTCAGCGCTGTTTCATCTGCCTTTAAACTGGTTTAAATCACTGAGACATGTGTTCTGAATGTGTTCATGTGTCGCTGAATTCAAGTGCTTCTCACTGGATCTCGTGACCAAGACCGATCAGAGTAAACGCATCTGCTCTAGTGAGCTCGTTGATCCGTTTGGACTTTGAGCTGAGCGGATAAATGGTCTGTGTGGCGCGCGGTTCAAATGAGTTTCGTTCCACTTTTGCCGCATAAACATTATCGAAAATGTATCGAACTCTTGATATCTTTTTATCGAGAAAAATTATATCACGATAATTATCGTTATTGTTTTATCGCCCAGCCCTAAGTCCTCCTCTCCTTCCTCATGTCTACGATCATCTCCTTGGTTTAGTCTGTATTGAGAGTGAGATTGTTTTCTTCACACCATTCCACTAGACTCGCTACCTCGCCCCTGTATGCTGTTTCGTCACCACCAGCGATAAATCCAACAACTGTGGTGTCGTCAGTGAATTTCAGGATGATGTTATCCTTATGGTTAGCAACGCAGTCAAATGTGAACAGTGTGTAGATCGTGAGGCAAAGGACACCTCCTTTCGGGGTAACAGTGTTCATCACAATGCTGTTTGATGTGATATTTCCATTTCTGACAGCCTGTGGCCTGCCAGTGAGGAAATCCAACAGCCAATTGCAAAGTGCAGAGTTCAGTCCAAGTTGTAACAGTTTATCAGTGAATAACTATTAAAAGTGGAACTGTAGTCAATGAAAAGCATCCTAGTGTTGCGCGTCTTTGTTTTTCGAGATGTGAGAGGGTTATATGAAGGGCTGCTGAGATGGTGTCCGAGGTAGATCTGTTCGGGCGGTAGGCATACTGTAACGAATCCAGCATTTCCGGTACACTGCTCTGAATGTGTTTCTCTCAAAACACTTCATTAATATTGCAACTTATCCGTAGTCAATCAAACAGGTCACTGTTCTCTTTTTGGGAACTGGGATAATGGTGGTAGTTTTAAAACAGGTAGGAACCGTGGCCTGTGAGAGTGACAGATTGAAGTAGAGGTGAGAACATCAGGCAGCTCTGAGGCACATCCCCTAAGGGCCTGCCCAGGGGTGTTATCCGGGCCTGCAGCCTTGCGAGGAGTAATTCTCCTTAAGGCTTTGTGTACTTCAGCTAGTGAGACAGTTAAAGGGGGGTTGTGCGATCTGGCTGTGCGAATGGCCCCTCTGTGTATAGCTGCTGGAGGTCTTAAAGTGGGTGTAAAATTGGTGTAGCTGTTCAGGCAGGGTGACAGTGGAGCGACTTACATCTGAAGTGCTCTTATAGTCTGTGATGTGTTGCAGGCATTGCCACATCCACCTAGCATCAGCAGTAGAGTAAAAGCACTCAATTTTCTCTCTATACTGCCTTTTAGCCATCATGATGGTCTTCCTTGGTTTGTACTTCGCTGCAATGTACTCCTCTGTGTTTCCTGATCTAAATGCAAGAGATCTATGGGGTGAGATTTCGGTCACAATTCTGCGCGCGCAAGATCACATTTTGAGCGTGCAAAAGGGCATTTCGCACGCGCGTGAACTGAGTTTTGCGGAGAAATGTTCGTCTCGCAGATAAGAAAATATTGCGAGCGAACGAAAATCAATTTTGCATTTAAAATAAGTATTTGGATGTGCGCGGTGTTACGACCTCCCACAAATATATATTTGTTCTGAGAGAAGAGAGAATTCGTAACATAAAGAAGAACGAAAGAACGGCTGAATCACTGCAATGATTTATTTACTCACTCACAACGGACGTTACAACCACGAACATTTCATCCAGTAAATGGACCAAACAGTACGGACAACAGTTAACAAACATACAGCTACTAAAAGACAAATTGTTTACTGGTTAGCCCACAAGATCCGAAGACGCTCTCCTTTCTCCTCCTCGTTGGCGTTTTATACAAGTCACTTCCATCAGGCAAATCCCGAACAGGTGCGTCCACCTGGAGACAGAAAGAGCAAAGAGCGCGCGCACACGCTCAAAGAAATAGAGCGCGCGCTCATGCCCAGAAAAACACCAAGACAAACAAGGGAGGGACAAAACAAAGGAGAAACAAACGCAGATCGTAACACTCCCCCACCTAAAAAAAAAACAAAAAAACATACGTTTTCCTCTTTTTTTTTCTATAGAGGGGTCAAACATTCAAAGACAAACAAAAACAACACATGAGACTCTATCCTCGTGAAAGAGCATCTGCAACGATGTTGTCACTACCCTTTTTATGCTTAATCTCTAAATTGTATTTTTGGGCCAGTAAAGCCCAACGCATTAAGCGCTGGTTGTGGTTATACATACGTGACAGGAACACTAACGGATTGTGGTCAGTGTAAACTACCACAGGTAAAGAAGCAGCCCCAAGGTAGACGTCAAAGTGTTATAGCGCCGTTAACATCGCTAAGGTCTCTTTCTCTATGGTTGAATAGTTCAACTGAGGTCGAGTAAACTTAGTAGAGAAGTAAGACACAGGATGAGAAAATCCATCAGCACCCTCTTGCAGAAGGACAGCTCCGGTTCCCGTCGCACTCGCATCCACCTCCAGTGTAAACGGCCGGGACAGGTCAGGAGTTGACAGAACTGGAGCACTACAGAGAAGAGACTTAGCACACATAAAAGCATGTTGACATGCGTCAGACCACAGAAACTGTTTCTTAGGACTGCATAGAGCAGTCAAAGGTGCCACAATCATAGAGAAATTTTTACAGAAGCACCTGTAATAACCGGCCATTCCTAAGAATCGCCGCAATTCCTGCCGAGTCGTAGGAACAGGATACGACAAAATAGCAGAGATCTTAGCGTCAATTGGTCGAACCTTTCCTCGACCGACTTGCTTCCCGAGGTAAGTAACAGTTGCCTTTGCGAACTCACACTTCCTCAAATTAAGCGTGAGAGAAGCACTAGAAATACAGGACCCACCTTTTCGTTCTCGGTGGGTAGTTCGAACACCTTAACAGTTTCAGCCATTTCGTTTGAACGCTCGGAATATGCCTTCAGCATATTCACATGACATAACCGCGTCTTTCTACGACGATCTGGAGTATGAAGCACATAATCAGTCTCGCTCACCTTCCTCATGACAACATATGGTCTCGAAAAACGTGCAACAAGAGCAGCCCGCGGTAAGGGCAGCAATACCAGCACCTTTTCCCCCGGCAAAAAATTACGCACAATTGCGCTCTGATCATATCGCCGCTTCATTTTTTCCTGCGATCAACCCAGTGCATTTTTTGCAGCGGCACAAGCGTCATATAACCGCTCACGAAATCGCGTTACAAAATCAAGAACATTTTTTTTTTTTTCTTGCGTCACCGAAAGAAACTGTTCTTTTAAAACCTTTAAAGGTCCACGCACACAATGACCAAAAACCGCACCATCGGGACGCCATCATCCCAGTCATTCTCAGTTTCAAGACAATATTTACGCAAGGAAGACTTTAAAGTCTGATGCCACCGTTCCAGAGCCCCCTGAGACTCTGGGTGAAACGCACTGGATACAATATGCGAAATATTCAAAACTTTCAACGTTTTTCGAAAAACTCTTGACAAAAAATTAGAGCCCTGATCAGTTTGAACTACCTTTGGCAGTCCAAATGTTGTAAAAAACTTGACAAGCGCTTTCGTCACCGTAGCTGCCGTGATCTTGCGCAACGGAATCGCCTCAGGGAACCTTGTGGCTATACACATAATAGTCAAAAGATACTGGTACCCCGTTTTAGTACGCGGAAGTGGGCCGACACAGTCTACAATAACTTTTTCAAATGGTTCACCCACTGCTGGAATTGAGTAAAGCGGAGCTGGCGCAACAACTTGATTAGGCTTACCAGCCATCTGACACGTGTGACAGGTTTTACAATATCGAGAAACCTCAGTTTTTAAACCGGGCCAGAAAAAATGCTGAAGAATACGATCATATGTTTTAGTCACACCAAGATGACCTGCCCAAGGATGATCGTGCGCCACGGCCAAAACATGTTGACGAAATCTAAAAGGAACAACGATTTGATTGACAGAGCCCCACTCATTACCTTCCTCCGTAACGGAGCGTGCATTCCATTTACGCATCAACACGTTTTTATCCCAATAATATTGATGCTTCTCGGATTTCGTCCCTGCATTAGCACTCTCACGACATTTCTCAAGAGTAGAATCCCCTTTTTGAGTTTCAATCAGTGCTTCACGAGAAACAGGCAAAAATGCAGCCATTTCCGGCACAGTTACCGTGTTAAGGTTTAACTCCGGTTCACCTATTGGTTCGTTACGCAACTCACCGTCTACAAAAGCATCAGTCAGCACAGTATCGCACAAATCAACTTCAGGCTGACAAGCTGCCTTTACCCGTGCTCTTGTTGATACTGCACTGGCTGCAAACACGTCAGGAAATTTTTGTGCAAGCTGATCAGGATGTATTTCAACCTGGGGTATGTTAGTAACGTGCAACACAGGCATAACCTTACCGCCGGCAATATCATTCCCCATAATAAAATCAACTCCCTTTACAGGGAAAGAGGAACGAACCGCTACATCAAAAAACCCTGACACCAGATCAGATGTTAGCCATACTCTATGAAGGGGAACTGGCACATAACCCATTTCAATTCCTTGTACAATAGTGCTTGTTTCACATGCAGTCTCCGTACAGAAAGGTAACACATCGGCTAACACAAAAGACTGCGATCCCCCTGTGTCACGTAAGATTTTCACCCCGCGCTGATCCTCAACTTTTCCAGTCAACGACACAGAACCCTCAAACACAAAAGGTTTAAAACAGTCTTCAGCACTATCTCCCGGAACAGGAGAAGATAGAGAAACGGTTTTAAGTAACACCACTCCCCGAGACTGACTTACCCCCTCAGGTCGCGTTTGTTTCTTCTTAAGGCTGTAACATTCAGAAATAGAATGCCCTATTTTACGACAGTAACTACACTCTTTCCTGAATCTCACCCCTGAAGGCTTTATTTTAAAGTCAGTATGACAAATTTCATTTTCTTTTTGAAGACTAGATCCTGATTCTGATGGAGATCTAACAAAAGTAGTTTTATGCATTAAAGCATCAGCCAGAATAGCTGCCTGTTGGACTGTAGTTACCTTTTGTTCATTCAAATAAAGAGCTGTACGTTCTGGGACTGAATTTTTGAACTCTTCAATAAGCACAAGCTCACGCAGAGATTCATAATCAGTAACCTTAGAGGCTTTAATCCACCTGTCAAATAATGTGCTCTTTTCCCGAGTGAATTCCACGTACGTTTGAGAAGCAGATTTTTTAGTCATACGAAAACGTTGCCTATAGTGCTCGGGCACTAATTCGTACGCACGCAAGATGGCATTTTTTACGGCATCATACTGCACGCTCTCTTCTAAAGATAATGACGCGCACACCTCCTGTGCCTTCCCCGTGAGCTTACACTGCAGCATCAACGACCAGGATTCTTTAGGCCATTTCAAAGCCATAGCTATCCGCTCAAAAGCCTGAAAGTATGCTTCCACCTCTTTTTCCCTAAAAAGCGGCACTAATGCAATATTTTTCGTCACACTAAACGTAACTGCCGACGAAGAATCTAACACCGGTTCCTTTTGATGTCTCAATTCTAACTCTCGCAACCGAATTTTAGTATCTGCCTCGATACAATACCTCTCCAGTTGATGTTCTAATTCGTCTTTCCGCGCCTGAGCTTTATCTTGAGCCTCCAACTTCAATCGAGCAACACGCACGTTCACACGAGCCTGAGACATTGATGACATATCAGTAGAAATTGACAACGGTTCAAATTTTGGCATAGACAACGGTGGACCTACCATAACGACATTCAATGGAGTGACAGGAGCAGGAACTTCTGATGGTTCACCCTGCTGCGTTACTTCAGCGTCACCAGGTAACACCCCTTTTCCAATAAGACCAGCCAGCAAACAAGTTTTCAACTCTTTTTTAAGTAACACTCTAGAAACAGATATCTCATACTGTTGAGCAATAATATACAAATCCTCTTTCCGACAGTTGTCCAACATTTCAACCCTCGGTTGTTTAATAAATTCGTTCAAATTAAACGTCGCCATTATCAAAAAAAAATATGAATCAAGTAAGCATACTCCGGACCTCTCTACCTAGCCACAAAACTAACTACAACCTCTCTAATCTTCAGAGGGTTACCAGTTAAGAGATAAAATCTCTCCCCCGGAATACCTCCAAAAATAACAAACTCAAATAAAAAACTCAACATAATAAACAGTAATCCGATGGAAAGTCCGGCGCTATGCACGGCCAGCTGGATCACTCTAAATAACCGGAGCAACCTTCCCTAATCATACAACGCGATCTCTCTTCAAAATCCTGGACGAGCCCCCAATTTATGTTACGACCTCTCACAAATATATATTTGTTCTGAGAGAAGAGAGAATTCGTGACAAAGAAGAACGAAAGAACGGCTGAATCACTGCAATGATTTATTTACTCACTCACAACGGACGTTACAACCACAAACATTTCATCCAGTAAATGGACCAAACAGTACGGACAACAGTTAACAAACATACAGCTACTAAAAGACAAATTGTTTGCTGGTTAGCCCACAAGATCTGAAGACGCTCTCCTTTCTCCTCCTCGTTGGCGTTTTATACAAGTCACTTCCATCAGGCAAATCCCGAACAGGTGCGTCCACCTGGAGACAGAAAGAGCAAAGAGCGCGCGCACACGCTCAAAGAAATAGAGCGCACGCTCATGCCCAGAAAAACACCAAGACAAACAAGGGAGGGACAAAACAAAGGAGAAACAAACGTAGATCGTAACACGCGGACGTTCTCTTTCGCGTGTGCAAAGTTTCACTTTCTTGCTCCTTTCATACCAGCCGTGAGCGCTCTCTAAGCGCAGACGGCTCGCTTGCTCAACACAACCCAGCCTTACAATATGCCATAATTCCAGCCAATCAGAGACGAGACTGCTAAATTCTGATTGGCTGGCTTGAAAACCAATCACAAGACTCCCTGCATCACCGACTGCAGAAGAGAACTAGTGCAGTTGAGTAAAGTTGGCAGTAAATTCACAGATTCGATTGTTGTATAACCATCAGGACAGCAGTGATGGGTGAACTAAATTTGGCAACAATACAGTGAATTACAGTGAAGTTATTAAATATTTTTCATAAAAATCATAAAAATTATACATTTACAATTGTATATACAACTTAAAATATATTTTCCCCAAAATAAGTGTTGTAGTATAACCTTCAGGACAGCAGTGATGTGTGAACTGAATTTAGCAACAATACAGTGAATTACAGTAAAGTTATTGAATAGTTTTCATAAAAATCATAACATTTATACATTTACAACTGTATACAATTTAAAATATATATTTTACCAAAATAAGTGTTGTAGTATAACCTTCAGGACAGCAGTGATGTGTGAACTAAATTAGGCAACAATACAGTGAATTACAGTGAAGTTATTGAATATTTTCATAAAAATCATTAAAAAAAATCATAAATTTACAATTGTATATACAACTAAAAAAAAAAAAACATTTTTTCCAAAATAAGTGTTGTAGTATAACCATCAGGACATCAGTGATGTGTGAACTGAATTTGGCAACAATACAGTGAATTACAGTAAAGTTATTGAATATTTTTCATAAAAATCATACAAATTATATATTTACAGTACAATTGTATATACAATTTAAAATATATATTTTACCAAAATAAGTGTTGTTGTATAACCTTCAGGACAGCAGTGATGTGTGAACTGAATTTGGCAACAATACAGTAAATTACAGTGAAGTTATTGAATATTTTTCATAAAAATCATAAAACTTCTACATTTACAATAGTATACAATTTAAAATCTGTATTTTTCCCAAAATAAGTCTTGTAGTATAACCACCATCAGGGCAGCAGTGATGTGTGAACTGAATTTGCCAACAATACAGTGAATTACAGTGAAGTTTTTGAATATTTTTCATAAATAATAATCATAAAAAATATGCAAAACGACGTGTTGTAGTATAACCATCAGGACAGCAGTGATGTGTGAACTGAATTTGGCAACAATACAGTAAATTACAGTGAAGTTATTGAATATTTTTCATAAAAATCATAAAACTTCTACATTTACAATAGTATATACAATTTAAAATCTGTATTTTTCCCAAAATAAGTCTTGTAGTATAACCACCATCAGGACAGCAGTGATGTGTGAACTGAATTTGCCAACAATACAGTGAATTACAGTGAAGTTTTTGAATATTTTTCATAAATAATAATCATAAAAAATATGCAAAACGACGTGTTGTAGTATAACCATCAGGACAGCAGTGATGTGTGAACTGAATTTGATGACACTATAGTGTGTGACAGTGAAGTTCTTGACTGTTTTCGTAGTAACGCTTTTCGGGTTTTGCACTTTTCAGACGGTCCCTTCGGATCTGTATTTTGTCCACTGCGAGGGAAAGCTCGTTTGGAGGAAAATTAGGTTGTAGCTGCTTGTCTACATTACTATGATTAAAAAGAGGTGTTATTTGTGCAGTAACAACGTTTAGCTCACGAGTTATTGACCCGGGAAGTTCGAATCTGTGAATTTACTGCCAACTTTACTCAACTGTACTAGTTCTCTTCCGCAGTCGGTGATGCAGGGAGTCTTGTGATTGGTTTTCAAGCCAGCCAATCAGAATTTAGCAGTCTCGTCTCTGATTGGCTGGAATTATGGCATATTGTAAGGCTGGGTTGTGTTGAGCAAGCGAGCCGTCTGCGCTTAGAGAGCGCTCACGGCTGGTATGAAAGGAGCAAGAAAGTGAAACTTTGCACACGCGAAAGAGAACGTCCGCGCACATCCAAATACTTATTTTAAATGCAAAATTGATTTTCGTTCGCTCGCAATATTTTCTTATCTGCAAGACAAACATTTCTCCGCAAAACTCAGTTCACGCGCGTGCGAAATGGCCTTTTGCACGCTCAAAATGTGATCTTGCGCGCGCAGAATTGTGACCGAAATCTCACCCCATAGAGATCGAGCACACAGCATGTTGCGCACCTGACTGTTCATCCACGGCTTCTGGTTTGGAAACCTCCTGATTTGTATGATGGGCACAATGTTGTCGACGCCAGTGCTTATGTACCCAGTCATATATTCAGCATACACTTATATTTTGATGGAAAAATCCTCCAGTGTGGCTGCAGATTTAAACACTCCCAGTCTGTCTGAGCAAAACAGTCTTGCATTATGCACTCCGTTCCTGGAGACCAGAGTTGAACTTGTTTAACAGTTGGGTTTGTTTGCTTAAAGTCAATAATTGTATACCTTAAAACTCACCTTTGATCACCAAAATGACATATTTAAAAAATATATATCTTCTTGCCTTAAAATAGCTTGAATGTAACTCTACACCCTTGCATCATACGCGGTTCTATGAATATGCAAATGAGCTCCGCCTCCACTCACTCACTCAGCTCAGAGATCAACTCGTTGACGATCACACGTTGATCTGATTGGTTACAAGGTAGTTTGTGACGTCAGAAACACCAGCGATTTCAAAGCGTGTTTTTGAGACTGTCTTTGGTTCACTGCAGTTTTAAGGAGAAAATACTCAGCAATGGTGTCGACTTATGAATTTACACATGGTTTGTCTTAAAGCATATTAAAAACACCACATAGACATTTAACAACATTAAAAGCTGGATGGTCACCACAGGGGGACTTTAAGTCTATAGGCTGGGTATAGGAACAAAGAAATATGATCAGAAAGTCCAAAATGAGGGCGGGTGCGGCTTTGTATGCATCTCTGATGTTACTGTAAACATGATCCAGCATATTCTGATCATGTGTGGGAATGTGTACGTGCTGAAAATATTTCGGCAATACAGTCCGTAGATTACGGTGATTGAAGTCGCCCACAATAAACAAAAGCAGCATCGGGGTGCGCCGTTTCCAGCGCATTGATGGCGCCATGAGTTTGCCAAGCGCTGCTGATGAGTTGGCATGCGGAGGAATGTAAACAGCAGCCAAAAACACAGCACTAAATTCCCATGGTAGATAATAGAGACAGCATTTCTGTAGCAGCATCTCAACATCTGGTGAACAGTGCTTAAACAACCTGTACTCCACACCGTGAGTTGTTAACAAAACAAACAATCAACATTTTTCAATCAACATTTATTTGTATAGCGCTTTACAACAACCTTCAGGTATCCAAAGTGCTTCACATCATAGAATAAAATAAACATAATATCATACAATAAATACATATAACAGTAAAATCACGAAAAAAACACGAAAAGGAAATTGTGTCACCACTACTATGTATTAAAAGCCATTCTAAACAGGTGGGTTTTGAGTTTAGACCTAAAAAGAGTTTCATATGCAGTTGTACGAATATCAGGGGGTAACTTGTTCCAAAGTCTTGGGGCAGCAACTGCAAATGCCTGATCACCCCAACACTTATACTTCGACCTTGGGACTTCTAAAACCAGTTGATTTGAAGACCGTAACGACCGGCTGTGCTCACGCAAGGTTAAAATCTCAGTTAAGTACTCCGGGGCCAGGCCTTTTAGGGCCTTAAAAACGAACAACAAAATCTTAAAATCTATTCTAAACTTCACTGGAAGCCAGTGTAAAGAGTAGAGGACGGGAGTAATGTGTGCACGCCTAGATGTATTTGTTAAAAACCGAGCGGCAGCATTTTGCACAAGTTGAAGTCGTGAAATAGAGCTTTGATTTAAACCAACATAGAGAGCATTACAATAATCCAACCTCGAACTAATAAAAGCATGAATCACCTTTTCTAGATCATGCCTGTTAAGAAAAGGCTTAACTTTAGCTAGAAGACGAAGCTGGAAAAAACTCATTTTGACAATATTGCTGATTTGCTTGTCAAATTTCATGTCGCAATCGAAAGTAACCCCCAAATTTCTGACAGCAGGCTTAAGATATGGAGCCAGAGCCCCCAAACTCACCGCTGAACCGTTTGGGTTACCGAAGATGATACACTCAGTTTTTTCATCGTTTAAACTAAGAAAATGTTGTGACAACCACATCTTAATATCATCAATACAACTAAGTAGGGAGTCTAGTGCGACATTATCATTCGGTTTTAAAGGCAAATAAATCTGCAAGTCATCAGCATAACAGTGAAAGGATAGATTGTGCTTTCCAATAATACTCCCTAACGGCAACATATTTAAAGAAAACAAGATTGGGCCAAGAATTGAACCCTGGGGTACCCCACAAGAAAGAGGAGCAGCTGACGAGGAGCATTCACCAATCATAACAGAGAAGCTCCTATTTGCTAAATAGGAGCTAAACCATTGAAGTGCCAAACCTCAAATGCCAACACAATGCTCAAGGCGAGAGAGGAGGACTGCATGGTCCACCGTATCAAATGCCGCTGTGAGGTCCAAAAGCACTAAAACAGCAGGATTCCTGGCATCCACAGACAAGGCAATATCATTATGTACTCTTAGCAGTGCAGACTCAGTACTGTGACGTGATCTAAAACTAGATTGAAATTTTTCAAGGACAGAATTTTTCTTCATAAAGGCTTGTAACTGTATAAAAACAACTTTTTCCAAAACCTTTGACAGAAAAGGCAGATGAGAAACTGGTCTAAAGTTAGATAACACTGAAGGGTCAAGATTTGGCTTCTTAAGTAGGGGCCTGACCACAGCATGTTTAAATGCAGCTGGGACACAACCTAGACTAAGACACAAATTAATTAAAGTGAGTAAACTCGACCCAATGGCGCTATTAAAAACTTCTTTCACTATCCTGGCTGGGACAATGTCTAACGGACAGTAGGTGGGTTTCATGTGTTGCACTACCTCAGAAAGCAGCGTAAGCGAAACTGGCTTAAAATCCTCAAAAACAGCAGAAAGCACAGGAGCAGCAGGTACAAACACGCTAAAATTAGCACTGCAGTTTTGCCTAACAGATGCTACTTTGTCAGTGAAATAACCAAGAAATTTCTCACATGTACTAACTGAAACCTCTGTCGGATCAGAGGTGCATGGATTCAACACAGAGTTAATGGTATTAAATAAAACTCTAGGTTCATGACAACTGCTAGTTATGACCGAAGAAAGATAGTGCATCTTCGCCGCCTTCACAGCCTTCTGGTATGCGGCTAGGCTGTCCCTTAATAAACTCAGTGATGAAAATAGTTTGTCCTTCTTCCACCTTCGTTCGGCTTGCCTACAGTGTTGCCTAAGGGCCCTTGTGGTGTCATTTAGCCAAGGATCCACCTTTTAGATTTAGTCCGAAAAGGGGCAATAGAGTCTAGAATTTCAGTGCTTGTGGAAAGAAACACAGAAAGAATATTATCTGGGGATGAAGGAGAGACCAGACCATTCATTGCATAAAATTGTGAGCCCATAAACGCAGAAGCAAACTCTACACCTAAAGAGGGTGTGATGCAGCGGCGCCTAGAGGCTGAAGAGACAGGTTTACTAGCGGGTGGTGGAATACTGATCTCAAATCTAATGGGGAAGTGATCTGAGATACCAGATTCTGTTATTTCTCCAAGTGAAACTGAGAGCCCGTGTTAGATAATGAGATCCAAAGTGTGGCCAAGTTGATGTGTCGGCCCTTCCACACATTGATTTAGGCCAAAATAATTTAAAAGAGTTTTAAAATCATGAGCAAGTGGGTTTGAGGGACAACACACATGAATATTGAAGTCCCCACAAACCAAAAGCTTGTCATATTTAGGAACAACATCAGCTAAAAACTCAGAGAACTCGTGAGTAGTATGTATAGGGGACCTTGTGTCAAAATGATTAATGACTTTGACCTTTGACCTTTTGACAGGTTGAACTTCCGGTGACCTTTATGATTGATGGGTTGAACTTCCTTTATGAGGTCATGGGATTAACCTTTGCCCTATCGATCATGTGGTTTGACAGTTGCTTTTGCCCCGGTAACCTAGCTAGTCCTAAATCATATTTTGAAGGATAGTTTTGACCTATTTAAATAGAACAGATGTTTTGACGGCCGGTGTCATGTTATATGTGTGTGTGTGTGTCTGGTTATATGGTATGTGTCAGGCGTCCCCGGCATCGCCACCCACCCTCGCATTCCAGAGCAGCGGGCACTGACATCTGAACATGTGCTGTTCGGTCACTGTGAAACTGTGAAGTGTATGTCACACAAACACATTCTATCCTTTGTATAATTTATAGAATATAAATGATATAATCTAAAATAATTAAACTAAGCTTGAAAACATTCAGTTTTTAAAGTATATAAATATCTTATTGATCCAATTGTTTTAGCTGAATATAAAATAATTATCTTACATAAAACATTCTATCCTTTATATTCAATCCTTTATATAATTTATATAATCTAAAAAAACAAAAGTTGAAAACATACTGTTCTTTAAAAGTGTATAAATGAAATGGTTATAAAAAAATATCTTGCTAAAGCGTATATAATGAAATGCTTATACAGTATATCTTACTAAAATCTACTGAAACCAATTATTTTAGTTTTAGATAAACAAAAGAATAAAAAATCACCTTACATGTTTGTAAGTCTTGTTGGTCTCTGACTCAGCGATCAAGATATCAGGTGCTGAATTTATTTCAAAGTATAATCCTTTAAAGTTTAAAAGATATCTTTTTAAAAAAAATTTAAATTGAATACACTATTAAAAGTTGTAATAATGTTTTAAATGATTAAAAGTGGAAATACAAAAATATTTCTTTCCTGAATGACCTCTCACTGTCTCAAAACATGGGGAGCGCGCGTGTGTCTGTCTGTGAGCAGCAAGAGAAGGACGCGCGCTCGTCTATGCGCGCCCCCCTATTCCTGCGAGCTCTGACATCTGAAACAGGATCCCCCATCCACATTCCTGAGCACGGTGAAAGTGAGAATAATGTTTTATATTTCACAAAATAATATAAAATAAAATATCTTGCTAAAGTTGAAAAACATTCAGTTCTTTTTAAAATATTAAAATCTACTGAAACCAATTAATTCAGCTTTAGATAATCAAAAGATAAATAAAACTCATCTTACTTTATTTTAGAGAGTTGAATAAGCTCTTAACACATCAATGCCCATACCATTGATGTCCACAAAAAATGCAATGTATGAAACGGGTTCACGGAAATAAAAAATCATCTTACGTGTTTAGAAATCAGGGCCCTCTGGCCTCTCTTTACACCAGCGGGGCTCTAACTCACAGATCAGAATGCTTCTCAAAGTAAAAGCCAGAGCACATCGTATTCCAGAGAGCATCAAGGCACTGTGATTAAACAATGTCACAAAATTACAATCAGTTAAATGTTTAGAGAGTTAAACAAGTTTATGAATGGGTTCACAATATTGTTTTACACAACTTGTCTACTGAATTCATATAGTCATTCCTGAATGACCTCACACTGCCTCAAAACATAGGGAGCACGCATCTATGTATGTGTGTCAAAGCAGTAAAGGAGCCGCGCGCGTCTGTGTGTCTATGCGCGCGTCCTCTGCTTTCTGACATCCCCCTTCTTCTGCTCCTCCACATTCCATAGGTAACAGTGAAACTGTGAAGTGTATCTCACACCAACTAAAGTTGAAAAAACATTCTGTTCTTTATAAGTATATAAATGAAATGGTTATAAAAATATCTACTGAAACCAATTGTTTTAGATAAACAAAAAGAATAAAATCCATCTTCCAATAACACATTCTATTCTTTAAAAGTATATAAATAATATAATATAAAATCACAGAGTGGTTCTCTCTCTCTCTCATTTAAAAGCATAACCTTAAAAGTTTAAATCAAATATTTAAAGTTTCAATACATTCATATCTTCTATTTATCTTTTAGAAGACTTATGTATGATATAAATGATTTTGTTTAACGGTGACCTAAAGTATAATTGTTATTAAACAATGTCTGTTCAAAAACTTTAGATTGTTGAAAAACTGTACTTAGTCGTCTTATATCTCATTTATATGAAAAGATTCAATCAGCATTTCTTGTCCATGCGGGGTTTCAATTTTTATGGCTTTCCATAGCTATATACACACATGATACTTCGATCATGTACACCATCACAGAAAACTACTTTTTTTTTTTTTAAATGAAATAAATAAATAATTTAATAAAATGTAAGCAAAGTTTTAGCTAAATAAAAACAATCCAAAAAAAGCAAATAGTTTAAGTTGTCCTATAACAGCCCCAGACCCTCCCGGTGATAAACTACAGTGTGAACTGAAGCTTCAGGATATAGGGCGACATACCAGATGAGTCTCGGGGGGACAATGTCACAGTAAATCTAGTCTGCATTTCAGAGCATACTACATCCAGAGTTTATAATAAATTCATTTAAAAGCATAACCTTAAAAGTTTAAATCAAATCTTTAAAGATTTATTAAAACCGTATCTTCTATGTATCTTCTTAGAAGACTTAGGTATTATTGTTACTAAACAGCGTCTGTTCAAAAACTTTAGATTGTTGAAAAACTGTGCTTAGATCATAGATCTTTTGTCCATACAACATGTTTGTCACAATGTTTTGTTGTTGTATTGTTTTTAAGAAATCCGAGGACTCCACGTTGCTCTTATTTAGACAAAGTTGTATCATTTGGAAAATCACCACACAATTTGAGAGACGCAATGTGTGATAAGTAAAGTTGGTCTTGAGCGAATATTTAATCTTACTGGTAGCTATGATCTATTACACGTATAAGATAATTTTTACTTGTATCTCCCGAACTACCCTTAATCAGTGCGGAAACACACAAGGTGAAACCCTTTACTGAGAATATACTATCGGTTATCTACTCAAAATATATGTAGAAGTTTCAAATGTTAGCATTTGTTGATGGTGGTCGCATGAACAGACTTTGGGGAGAGCTATAGCAGAAAGCATGCCCTTTGACCTCCTCAATTTTGGAGTCCTCACGATTTGGAGAATACACGATTAAACAAGATCATTTTTAAGAAAAAAGAAAAAACAGTGATTTGAAATACAACTAAACCATGATAATGTTTAGTTTAGAAGTGTATGACTAAGTTTCAGGCATAGTGCAACCACGCAATGTTAGATTTCTCTAATCTCTAATTCATCTCACTCACAACGCACAACTTTGTAAATAAACATTTTCAATGTAATTTTATATGTAATTATACCATATTTTATTCATATTATGTTGATTTAAAGCTTTTTGTTTGTTATTAACTAATACCTACTAACATCCGGCACAATCTGACCCTAACATCTGACCCCAAATAAACAGATAATGCAATGTTCGCAATCTACAGTTAGATATTCTCCTACTTAGTATCTTTGGGTGTATCTGTGGCTGTATTTTGTCACACCATAGTGATGCAAAGTTCCACACCCTATGGACTAACTTTAAAACATCATCTTTATACAGGAATGTCCATGTAAGATTCAAAAGACCAAATCGCTAAGAAAAGTTTCCAAATGATGGTTTTATTACTCCGCTAGATTTAGTCATCTTGTTCAGATAGCAGGCGACACTGTTTCACATGTTGTATGTGTTTTAGGTGAAGACTTTTCTTTGAGAGCCGTTTATAGAAATAAATGGCCATTAATAATTTAAGCGATAGAGGGAAAAGTTGCACTAAATGAAGTATCAATTTAGTCAAACAGAAAGACTATCTACGAATCACACAAAGTGCATGCTGTTTTACACTTAAACTATTGCACTGAGAGAGGCATATTCATCAAAGCTTGAGGCTGTTTCACAAAAGTTTCACACTTTGGTAAAACCTGCTGATAAAATTGCACAAAAGTAAATTCTAATTGTTCATCATCATGAGCCATTTAAAACAAATACAGAAAAACCACTATAGTGATCAGTTTTAGCTTTTGAATTGATCTTGTTTTTGTACAGTTTGCAAAAAGTACATAGTCTCAGAGTGTGGTCAAACATGTTCATATAAGAATGTATCAAATGTATTAAAAAATGTTCTCATTACATTTTTTAATAAGATTATGTGTTCTGTCATGGACGACTAGACACTAGTCCAGCAGAGAGAAGGGCTTGAGTGGACACGCCCTGTGGTCCCATTTTTATGTCTTCATCCAGAGCCTTCATCAAAAGTGCCTTTTCCCCGCTTCGCAACGTAGCCATGCTACAGCTTTCCACCCCTGGAAGTTCGTTCGAGGTGACCGTGCAGATAATGTACCTTTATCTAGCCTTTCCAATGTATCGGCAATGCAACAGTGTGAGGAAAGGTCGCTCACATTTGTCAACTGGCCCTCAAGAATAACTGTTCGACCAGACCAATTGGCTAAGGCTGGTTTTTACTATGTTGGTCGTAATGATGACGTGAAGTGCTTTTGTTGCGATGGTGGACTCAGATGTTGGGAGTCTGGTGATGATCCATGGGTAGAACATGCCAAGTGGTTTCCAAGATGTGAATACCTGTTGCAAGAAAAGGGCCAAGAGTTTGTTCGTCAGATTCAAGCAAGATTTCCTTTTGTGTTTGAACAGCTATTGACTAATGGAGACAGCAACTCAAGAGAATTTGTTGATCCACCTGTTGTACACCTGGGTCCTGGAGAAGATGCAGTGATGATGAACAATCCTGCGGTGAAGTCTGCTTTAGAGATGGGATTTGAGCGTGGCCTGGTGAAGCAAACCGTTCAGAGCAAAATTCTCGCAAGTGGAGAAAATTACAAAACCGTTCAAGTGTTGGTGTGTGATTTACTAAGTGCAGAAGATGAGAAGAGAGAGGAGGAGCGAGAAATCTTGCCGTGTCACAGCGCCTAAAAAGTGTGCAGAGCTTAATGGACCATCTTCTAGAGGAGAACGTCATCTCACAGAAAGAGTATGACATTATTCGTAACTGCGCTACAGTCAAGCAGCAGACAGGGCAGCTCATTGAGTTAGTCCTGTCGAAAGGAAATGCAGCGGCAGAGGTCTTCCACAACTGGATCAAGAAGAATGATGTCTGCCTGCTGAGAGAACTGATGGCCCAGACAAATGAAGCTGCATCACCCAGTCAAGATCTTTCAGACTTGCCTATGGAGGAACAGTTAAGAAGACTTCAAGAGGAGCGCACATGCAAAGTTTGCATGGATAAGGAAGTGAACATTGTCTTCATGCCCTGTGGTCACCTAGTTGTGTGCAAAGAATGTGCGCCTTCTCTGCACAAGTGCCCGATATGTAGAGGCTTGGTCAAAGGAGCTGTCCGTACTTTCCTATCATAAAGTTTTCCTATCATTTGGATTTAACTTGATGCATAAAAACAAAGGAGAAGTTTATTATTTTCACTCGATCCAGTAACAAACTGTTTTTGGATTTACAAACATTTAGAAAGTAGTTAGGATGTATTTCATTTTTAAGTTCATTTTACCGACTATTGTTAAAGTTCATAGACCTTTAGCGTATTGAGTTAAAACGTGATATCCATATCGCATCATTACCGAATTCAGGGGTGTTTAATAACTTCAATAGCACCAGCTGATTTAAGTTTTTCTTCAAACAAAAGTAATTTTCTACATGTGTTTTGTTGTATGCACAGATTTTGATGATCCTTGTCTTTGTTTCGCGGCATTTTTAAAACATAGAACCAGAGAACAGAGAACCTTGTGCGGCATATCGGCATAAAGGGTTAAAATATACATTTTAGCACTGGATCTAGCGATCCAATTCATGTGAATACTGTCGTATATGAACAAAGAGATATATAACAAATATGATATCCGGGGGAAAGTGTAAAGAAAACGCCATACAAAACATTACAATCACACCCGACAATACGATAAGTGTTACGCTAGCGATGTTAAACAGTTTCAAAACAGGATGTTTCAGAAGAAATGCAAACAAAATCTTTTAAACAAAGTCTTGTTTCAGAGTCGCTATGCTCCGGTGAAAACTATGTGAACTTTGATGATGCCGAGAACAATAGCGCAGTTACAGTAAACATGCGGTTCAATATAAACAAGAATCCAACTCCAATGCGACTGTGCTTGTTTCACATATAACTATTGATTGTTAGATATAATAGTTAGATGATTTATCTAACCATTGAAATTTACGATATGTTAAAACATTTCGGCATTATGCAGAATAAAAAGAAGATCATAAAAAGAAGAACAATTATTAAGACACAACATCTGTTTTCTGGGCCGGGCCTAAAAGACAGATGCCTAAAAGTATTGGTAGGGCCAGAATAAAAAAAATGAATCAACCCTCCTGTAACGGGGTTCACACAGATGTTATGGGAAGAAGGAGGCGGGAACCGGCGGACATTCAAACATATTTAATAAATAAATACACAAATACAAAAATGAAAGTAAAAGCCAGCAGCCCCTCACGGACGACTGCTGGCAACACAAACAGAAACAAAACATGAACTAAAAATCAGGCCTGTCCTCTCTCGCTCTTCACTGTCGTCGCTCCTCCTTTATGCTTCCGCTCCTCCGTGAGAGATGCGAGACCGGTGCGTCGCGCAGGTGTCACTCATTTGCAATCACGCCACCGGCCTCGTGCCGTTCTCCCACGGCCCTCGACCTCGTCCTGCTCGCCACATACCCCCATCGCCCCTCGCAGGCCGGGGGGTACCACCGAGGCTGCGCCTACTCCCCCCCCCTCCCCGGGAGGACCGATCACGGCGGCTGCGGTACCTGGGGGTATGGACAGACGAGGCGAGAGTACAGGAGACGGAAGCATGAGGAGCGACAGAGACGAGAGAGGGGAGAGAGAGAGAAAAAAAAAAAAAATATCTTTGATCCGGTTCCCGGACACACTGCCACTCGGCCCTCAACCAGCTGAGAGACTCACTCGCGGTGCCATGCGATGGTACTGGACATCCGTTGGGGGACGGCTCGACGCTCCTCCGCCTCCTGGCGGACGGCGATGGCTCCTCCTGTCGAGGGCAGCCGGCAGCGAGCCTCCCGTCCCCTGCTCCGCCCCCATCATGGCCGACGGCAACAGGCTCCGGCCCACGGCGAACGGGAGCGACTCCTCCGCTCCCTCGCGGATGGCAGCCATCCCTCCTCGACCCAGGAGGACGGCAGCGAGCTCTCCGTCCCACCTGATCTTCTTTCGATCCAGCACCATCGCCTCGGGCAGCAATCGGCGGCCGACGCTCCCTCGTGCTGCCCGACCTCCTCAGCACCGCGATTCCTCCCAGCAGCGAGGGCTCTCCGACAGCGTGTCCCTCCTTCTTCCCGGGTTTCGGCACCAATGTAACGGGGTTCACACAGATGTTATGGGAAGAAGGAGGCGGGAACCGGCGGACATTCAAACATATTTAATAAATAAATACACAAATACAAAAATGAAAGTAAAAGCCAGCAGCCCCTCACGGACGACTGCTGGCAACACAAACAGAAACAAAACATGAACTAAAAATCAGGCCTGTCACTCATTTGCAATCACGCCACCGGCCTCGTGCCGTTCTCCCACGGCCCTCGACCTCGTCCTGCTCGCCACACCTCCCTTCACGTAAAAATACCACGTATCAACTGTAATTCATTAGCTTAACTGTTTTTTTATTGACACACACAAAATAAATGTGTAATAATAACAAAATAAGTGTAATAATTAGCCGAGTTTGAAGTGTAATACTCATCTTTGACGTCGATGTTTCGTAGACATAGCAGAAAGATTCACTCTCATACTAAACACTCTCGTGTAGAAGGACCTATAATGTATAGGATACATTCCTATATGAACATGTTTGACCACACTCTGAGACTATGTACTTTTTGCAAACTGTACAAAAACAAGATCAATTCAAAAGCTAAAACTGATCACTATAGTGGTTTTTCTGTATTTGTTTTAAATGGCTCATGATGATGAACAATTAGAATTTACTTTTGTGCAATTTTATCAGCAGGTTTTACCAAAGTGTGAAACTTTTGTGAAACAGCCTCAAGCTTTGATGAATATGCCTCTCTCAGTGCAATAGTTTAAGTGTAAAACAGCATGCACTTTGTGTGATTCGTAGATAGTCTTTCTGTTTGACTAAATTGATACTTCATTTAGTGCAACTTTTCCCTCTATCGCTTAAATTATTAATGGCCATTTATTTCTATAAACGGCTCTCAAAGAAAAGTCTTCACCTAAAACACATACAACATGTGAAACAGTGTCGCCTGCTATCTGAACAAGATGACTAAATCTAGCGGAGTAATAAAACCATCATTTGGAAACTTTTCTTAGCGATTTGGTCTTTTGAATCTTACATGGACATTCCTGTATAAAGATGATGTTTTAAAGTTAGTCCATAGGGTGTGGAACTTTGCATCACTATGGTGTGACAAAATACAGCCACAGATACACCCAAAGATACTAAGTAGGAGAATATCTAACTGTAGATTGCGAACATTGCATTATCTGTTTATTTGGGGTCAGATGTTAGGGTCAGATTGTGCCGGATGTTAGTAGTATTAGTTAATAACAAACAAAAAGCTTTAAATCAACATAATATGAATAAAATATGGTATAATTACAGTTTGAAAATGTTTATTTACAAAGTTGTGCGTTGTGAGTGAGATGAATTAGAGATTAGAGAAATCTAACATTGCGTGGTTGCACTATGCCTGAAACTTAGTCATACACTTCTAAACTAAACATTATCATGGTTTAGTTGTATTTCAAATCACTGTTTTTTCTTTTTTCTTAAAAATGATCTTGTTTAATCGTGTATTCAGTCCATATTTATCAGGTTGATATTTGTAGAAATGTCACAGGTCGGGGTGGGCCGAGCCAGACTGCACCCACCCCTGGAAACCGGGTACCACCTCGAGGAACGTGTCAAGGACCAGACAGACAAGGGAATAAAGGAATAACAGGTTTCTTTATTAAGTTAAGAGCAGTAATTTGAAAGATCCTAATTAAAATCTTCTTGTCACCAGAGGGAATTCGATGGCCCCCTGGACCGTAGAGGGGAGAACGATCGTGGCGGCCCAGCCACTCGTTGGAGAGGGATCAGAGGGAAACTCACACCGTCTAGGTAGGTCACTGGGTAAGTACTCTTTACAGGACTCAAGAGGAAGTCGTGGTTATACGGACCCCATTCGGACTGGAACCAGGTAAGTACTCATGGAGCGGTTGCCTCTGCCTCGGACGAAGCACAGGGACACAGGTTGCGAGCGGACCGGGCCAGAAGAGGAAACAGGCAAGTATATCCCGGTAGGTGTCCTTTATGCCAGACCAAGTAGCACGGGGGCCTTTAGCCGGGACGTGAGGGAACCTTAGACAACAGGAAGACACTTCGATCGAGGCACGTGCCGCAGCTATTCCTTTTCCTTCTCAACAGGGGCAGCGGCTTGCAACGTAGGCATGGAGGGCTTCTCTCTTTCTGAACAGGGCGGAGGCCTTCACTGGGGCATGTGGGGACCACCAGGCGGACGAACACTTGGAGCGAAACGCTCCTTTCGGCTGTGTACTGCAACAATACAACAGGGTTCAACGGTTCAACAGTATACAAGCACTCGACAGTGATACCTTCTCTCTTTCTTAACAGGGCAGAGGCCTTCAATAGGGCATGTGGAGACCACCAGGCGGGGAGGACACTTTGAGCGAGACACTCCACTTCGGCTGTGCGCTGCAACCAGGTAGCAGGGTTTAACTATTCAACAGCATATGAAACATTCAGTTGAAATACCTTCTCTCTTTCTGAACAGGGCGGAAGCTTTCAATGGGGCGTGTGAAGACCACCAAGCGGGGAGGATGCTTTAAGCGAGACACTCCGCTTCAGCTGTACACTGTAACAATGTAGCAGGGTTTAACCATTCAACAGTAGATGAAACATTCAGCTGCAATACCTCCTTTCGTTCTGAACAGGGCAGCGGCTTTCGATAGGAGCGTGTGGAGGCCACCAGGCAGAGAGGATGCTTTAAGCGAGACACTCCGCTTCAGCTGTCCACTGTAACAATGTAGCAGGGTTTAACAGTTCAACAGCATATAAAACATTCAGCATTAACAGAGCCGGGCTGTCTCAAAATGGTAAGTTAAGCACTCGATATATCAAAACCTTCCTTGGAGACAGCGGGTGAAAGACTGTAAGGAGAGAGTGCACAGCAGACTACTATTACTTCTCCACACGATGAACTTCACTCCATAACACAAACCGTGTGAATCGTCACTTCAGGCACTGCATCCCACTCGCACACCGTGCATTCGGGCCAGCACTCACCCACCGGTCTTTCTCCCACCAGATCAACTCTTGTCTCTCGCAAGGGCTCAACTTCTCTCCGGAGACCGCAGAAGACGGGTGCAGCGATCGTCACATTCAGCGAGGAGCGGACAAAAGTTGGAGACAGATCAACAATTCACTCGGTGTACTAATTCACTCGTGCCGCACACTTTCCAAACTCTCAACACCACTTCAGTGTTAGTGCATATAAACAACGGATCCAATACTCATCACTTTGCGTCTTTCCCACTGCTGACGATATTCCTTGGGTTTTCGCTGACAAATACTTCACTCTCTTCTCTCTACTTCTCAACTTCGATCTTCGCCCGCTTCATAGCCCAGCCTCAATAAAAGAACAACCCGTCGACAAAAACACAGTATCTCACGGGAGGAGAACCCCCAGGCGGGGAGGAGAACCACAGGCAGTCTGCTTCCTCTCTATTTTTAAAGCCCCATCTCAATACGTGTCCCTCTCACAACACTCTCTGTAATTACTCCACACCTGCTGTCAATCGGGCAATTGGCCTTGCTGCCATGGCAACAGATTCGCAGTGCAATAGAGACGGGTGTCCACTGGAGGTCTCCACAACAACACTGCATCACAAGGACTTTAGTCTTTTCTCTAATTTTTGTCACACCGTGACAGAAATAAGCAAAAAGAACAAGTTAATGGCCTTGTGTCAGACTTTGTGACACTTAACTTTAAAAACTGTAATACAGTATTTGATTTTTACACACGCAGTGTTTTCGCCAACTGACCTACCCCTGAAGTTATGACTTCTGAAGGCCTCTCATGTGCAGATTCGCTCGGTTGAAAAATGGTATGTTGTCATTTAACTCATTAAACTTTAACTCTTTATTGTGATGCCCCCCAACAGATATTTTATTCTAATATTACTTCTAACCCTACCAGTCCACTAATACTCTGCTAACACTAATGAGAGTTTACTTTACACAGTCTGACTCTCAGCGAGTTAGTGGGCATGCAGGTGCAACACTACTATAGTCAACAACCAAATTATGACTTAAAACCGTTTTAAGTATTACATTAAAAAGGCGTAATTGACAAAAATTGTAAATTATGACAAGTCGAAATTATGACTTAAGAAGTTGAAATTAAAATTATGACTATGCGTCATAATTATGAGATGATGACATACTAAATTGAAATGATGATAAAGTAAATATTCCATAGTGACATTTTCTGAATTCAATATAATTGTATTTTGTGAAAATTATTCAGTACTGAAAAAGCATTTATGAGTTTTTACATATCTTCTGCTTGTTTCTGCAGTTCGTGTAGGCCTCTAAGACTATAAATGATTATTGATGAACTTGAATAACTTGAATTTTGTTGGCAGTATATAAAAAAATTGTCTTCCCATACCGGGAGTCGAACCCGGGCAGCCTGGATGAAAATTTGAAAATACGAAAATACTGCCCCCGGCACATTTGAAAGGCCGCACTGCACGGTAAATTATTATGCAGGATCAAAGTTATGCAGGAGAAGGAATCCTCGTCGCCCAAAAGCAGAAATTTAATTGATCGGGATGTAAATAAATAAATTTCCCAGGTGGAAAGAGCTAATGAAGGAGAAAGACTTTGAAAGGGAAGTTGCCTGCTTTCTTCTCGACAGGTAAGTCAAAGTTATGGTCTAAATGACAAGCTTTTTTCATTGCTTGGTTGTGTAAATCATTATATAGGCAGCATAACGGTAGAACATGTATAGTTAAACTCGATGAGTAGATGGGAGAATCGCTAGATGGGAGAAATTCTTTTGGGAGGACTCCAAAATTGAGGAGGTCAAAGGGCATGCTTTCTGCTATAGCTCTCCCCAAAGTCTGTTCATGCGACCACCATCAACAAATGCTAACATTTGAAACTTCTACATATATTTTGAGTAGATAACCGATAGTATATTCTCAGTAAAGGGTTTCACCTTGTGTGTTTCCGCACTGATTAAGGGTAGTTCGGGAGATACAAGTAAAAATTATCTTATACGTGTAATAGATCATAGCTACCAGTAAGATTAAATATTCGCTCAAGACCAACTTTACTTATCACACATTGCGTCTCTCAAATTGTGTGGTGATTTTCCAAATGATACAACTTTGTCTAAATAAGAGCAACGTGGAGTCCTCGGATTTCTTAAAAACAATACAACAACAAAACATTGTGACAAACATGTTGTATGGACAAAAGATCTATGATCTAAGCACAGTTTTTCAACAATCTAAAGTTTTTGAACAGACGCTGTTTAGTAACAATAATACCCAAGTCTTCTAAGAAGATAAATAGAAGATACGGTTTTAATAAATCTTTAAAGATTTGATTTAAACTTTTAAGGTTATGCTTTTAAATGAATTTATTATAAACTCTGGATGTAGTATGCTCTGAAATGCAGACTAGATTTACTGTGACATTGTCCCCCCGAGACTCATCTGGTATGTCGCCCTATATCCTGAAGCTTCAGGAAACACTGTAGTTTATCACCGGGAGGGTCTGGGGCTGTTATAGGACAACTTAAACTATTTGCTTTTTTTGGATTGTTTTTATTTAGCTAAAACTTTGCTTACATTTTATTAAATTATTTATTTATTTCATTTAAAAAAAAAAAAAGTAGTTTTCTGTGATGGTGTACATGATCGAAGTATCATGTGTGTATATAGCTATGGAAAGCCATAAAAATTGAAACCCCGCATGGACAAAAAATGCTGATTGAATCTTTTCATATAAATGAGATATAAGACGACTAAGTACAGATTTTCAACAATCTAAAGTTTTTGAACAGACATTGTTTAATAACAATTATACTTTAGGTCACCGTTAAACAAAATCATTTATATCATACATAAGTCTTCTAAAAGATAAATAGAAGATATGAATGTATTGAAACTTTAAATATTTGATTTAAACTTTTAAGGTTATGCTTTTAAATGAGAGAGAGAGAGAACCACTCTGTGATTTTATATTATATTATTTATATACTTTTAAAGAATAGAATGTGTTATTGGAAGATGGATTTTATTCTTTTTGTTTATCTAAAACAATTGGTTTCAGTAGATATTTTTATAACCATTTCATTTATATACTTATAAAGAACAGAATGTTTTTTCAACTTTAGTTGGTGTGAGATACACTTCACAGTTTCACTGTTACCTATGGAATGTGGAGGAGCAGAAGAAGGGGGATGTCAGAAAGCAGAGGACGCGCGCATAGACACACAGACGCGCGCGGCTCCTTTACTGCTTTGACACACATACATAGATGCGTGCTCCCTATGTTTTGAGGCAGTGTGAGGTCATTCAGGAATGACTATATGAATTCAGTAGACAAGTTGTGTAAAACAATATTGTGAACCCATTCATAAACTTGTTTAACTCTCTAAACATTTAACTGATTGTAATTTTGTGACATTGTTTAATCACAGTGCCTTGATGCTCTCTGGAATACGATGTGCTCTGGCTTTTACTTTGAGAAGCATTCTGATCTGTGAGTTAGAGCCCCGCTGGTGTAAAGAGAGGCCAGAGGGCCCTGATTTCTAAACACGTAAGATGATTTTTTATTTCCGTGAACCCGTTTCATACATTGCATTTTTTGTGGACATCAATGGTATGGGCATTGATGTGTTAAGAGCTTATTCAACTCTCTAAAATAAAGTAAGATGAGTTTTATTTATCTTTTGATTATCTAAAGCTGAATTAATTGGTTTCAGTAGATTTTAATATTTTAAAAAGAACTGAATGTTTTTCAACTTTAGCAAGATATTTTATTTTATATTATTTTGTGAAATATAAAACATTATTCTCACTTTCACCGTGCTCAGGAATGTGGATGGGGGATCCTGTTTCAGATGTCAGAGCTCGCAGGAATAGGGGGGCGCGCATAGACGAGCGCGCGTCCTTCTCTTGCTGCTCACAGACAGACACACGCGCGCTCCCCATGTTTTGAGACAGTGAGAGGTCATTCAGGAAAGAAATATTTTTGTATTTCCACTTTTAATCATTTAAAACATTATTACAACTTTTAATAGTGTATTCAATTTAAAACATTTTTTTTAAAGATATCTTTTAAACTTTAAAGGATTATACTTTGAAATAAATTCAGCACCTGATATCTTGATCGCTGAGTCAGAGACCAACAAGACTTACAAACATGTAAGGTGATTTTTTATTCTTTTGTTTATCTAAAACTAAAATAATTGGTTTCAGTAGATTTTAGTAAGATATATTGTATAAGCATTTCATTATATACGCTTTAGCAAGATATTTTTTTATAACCATTTCATTTATACACTTTTAAAGAACAGTATGTTTTCAACTTTAGTTTTTTTAGATTATATAAATTATATAAAGGATTGAATATAAAGGATAGAATGTTTTATGTAAGATAATTATTTTATATTCAGCTAAAACAATTGGATCAATAAGATATTTATATACTTTAAAAACTGAATGTTTTCAAGCTTAGTTTAATTATTTTAGATTATATCATTTATATTCTATAAATTATACAAAGGATAGAATGTGTTTGTGTGACATACACTTCACAGGTTCACAGTGACCGAACAGCACATGTTCAGATGTCAGTGCCCGCTGCTCTGGAATGCGAGGGTGGGTGGCGATGCCGGGGACGCCTGACACATACCATATAACCAGACACACACACACACATATAACATGACACCGGCCGTCAAAACATCTGTTCTATTTAAATAGGTCAAAACTATCCTTCAAAATATGATTTAGGACTAGCTAGGTTACCGGGGCAAAAGCAACTGTCAAACCACATGATCGATAGGGCAAAGGTTAATCCCATGACCTCATAAAGGAAGTTCAACCCATCAATCATAAAGGTCACCGGAAGTTCAACCTGTCAAAAGGTCAAAGGTCAAAGTCATTAATCATTTTGACACAAGGTCCCCTATACATACTACTCTCGTGCATAAAATCTTTGTTTGGCTTTGGTGGGCGATAAATAACTGCAAAAAATACGGGAGAATCTAGATCAGCCACAAACAGCTGAAGTTCAAAACTATTATAAACAAGTGCAGGTAATAACCTGCATCTGTACTCATCTTTGAAGAGCATGGCCAGCCCACCGCCTCGATCTGACACTCGTGGGGAGTTGTAGAAAGAGCAGCCGGGGGGGAGGAGCTCCGAGAAGGCGCTGTCATCACCTGGTTTCAACCATGTTTCCGTCAACAACAAAAAGTCCAAAGCGTTTGTCATAAAAAAGTCATTCAATATAAAAGTCTTATTTGTAAGTGACCTAGTGTTGATCAGCGCCATATGAATTGAGCGCCTTTCAGTCCGTTGTGAAGCGCGACTGAGTGGGCGGAGATTCCCAAGCACGCAGCCTCGCTTGGAGCGCTCCCTGTTCCAGTGGCGGGGAGATGGGCACTCGGAGCCTGGTACAATCGACCGGAGCCACCGGTAACTGCATGCCAGAGAACGCAGATTGCAGCCGATGAACCCAGCTGACACACACACCCCTCCCCTCTGGTCTTACCGGAGGCATTAACTTCCCATTGCGTTGTAATCCTGATACTCAGTTTGTCAAGTTTGTTGTCCAGTGATCGCACGTTAGCTAGCAGGAGGCTGGGTAGCTGTGGTCGGCTAGTGCAAGCTTTTAGCCTGACATAAAGTCCCCCTCTCTTGCCTCGCTTGCGTCTCCGCCTTCGCAGGGATCAGCTCAGGGTCGGCATCCTCACCTGAGATAAGAGGCCTTCTCTGGGATTGCGGTGGTTACGTATGATGCAAACAATGCAGTACAGGTTCGGAGGTATAAAACCCAACACAGAACAAAAGTACAACACAAATGCCAAGATGCTCGACACATGGGATTTAGCAGTGGATTAAAGCCAGTTATGATGAGGCACAATCAGCATCAGCTTTGTCTTATCATGTGCTGCCAGTGGGACTCCATTGTCCTGCCACCCATTCCTATCATGAGACTTATCCCAGGATTACCGCTGGGACTGGACTGAGTGACAGTGATTTGAAGGGAAGCATCCTCACAAAAATCAACTAACAGACTTGCATTACCATTTAGAAAGGTTGATGAGTACGACATTAGAGACAGTGCAATTCTTTAAAAAAAGGATAAAATGACCACAAGAGTGTCAATAGAACAGGGTTACAAGAATCTGAATTGCTCTTTAACATGCTAAAATATGTGCAATTACTTATTACAATTACTTATTTTCTGCCAGATGTTTTTCAAGATAAATGTATGTTTCCAAAAAAAAGGACACCTGGAGACTCCAAAAGGACACAAAATAACCAAGTGATATAAGGAGACCATATAATTCATACATTTATGCACACCAAAGCGCACATACAAAAAAAACGTTAGAGGAAAACATTTTTTTCTTATTTCATAGTGTATAGTAGTCTATGTGTTTAGTGCAACAGCAAAGAGCTTGTTTACATTTTAGACAAGTCAAGTTGCGATACCGAACGGGACTACATGCCAACAACAAAAAACCCTAAACCAACCGCCTTGACCTGACTGCATATACCCACTACAGTACAGATCCATTCAGAATGACTAAAAACAGCAATGTACACATGACAAATCAAAATATTATCCTGGATATGAGTGGAAACAACCTGAATATAGTGAAATGTGTCTGTACATAAATCCAATGTGCGATCAGTCGAGAGCATACACAGTTTGTTTGTGCATCAATACAATGGACTCACACATGCCTACTGTACGACTCCTGTAAGTCACTGTAATCGTCTATACCAGGGGTACCCAACCCTGCTCCTGCACAGTTCATCTCCAACCCTAATCAAACACACCTGCCTTTAATTTTCAAGTGATCCTGAAGACCTTAATTGGTTGCTTCAGGTGTGTTTGATTAGGGTTGGAGATGAACTGTGCAGGGGTGCGTTTCCCGAAAGCATCGTTAGCCAACTATGGTCGCAAGTTCCCTCGTTGCCAATAGAGTTCAATGGACATTGCGATGAACTTGCGACCATAGTTGGCCAACGATGCTTTCGGGAAACGCACCCCAGGACGGTCAATCGGCAGGAGCAGGATTGGGCACCCCTGCTCTATACCTTGATTGCAATCCTCATCCATCAAAACTTTACTAGCAAGACGCTGGTTTGCTGGTTTGCTGGTTTTGCTGGTTTGGGGCGGCAGTGGCTCAGTGGTTCATGTAGGTTGTCTACAAACCGGAAGGTTGGTGGTTCAATCCCTGGTTCCACCTGACCAAGTGTCGAGGTGTCCATGAGCAAGACACCTAACCCCAGCTGCTCCCGACGAGCTGGGTGGCGCCTTGCATGGCTGACACCGCCGTCGGTGTGTGAATGTGAGGCTATATGTAAAGCGCTTTGGTGGCCATAGGTCTGTGAAAGCGCTATATAAATGCAGTCCATTTACCATTTACCATTTTATCCAGCTGAGAAACGTAGTTTGCGTGTCATCTGGCCATACAGCTGAGGGATGTTTTGCAATTCCATATATTTCACAGCACGATGCGTAAGGGATCGTGCTCTTCATAAACAATCACACAATATGTCAGAGCTCGTGTTTTAAAGCGAAACACACACTGGAATGAATAATTCACTGAACACGCAACGTGAGTCTATTATCTCTGCCAACTCTGCCTCGTTTTCTTTACATTGGCGTTTTTTTGGACTGCTTGAATGAATTCGCTAACTGGATCATTGGACAGAACATTTTCCCAGAGTTTAGCGGTTTCTAGCAAACAAAGAAGCGAACTTGAATGGTTAAAATTATTACAATTGCCAACTTCCAGGGTTACAGGTGCTTGCGCCATTGTAGATGCTCAGTGTGAATCCCGACTAATGCTGTGTTTCATATGAGGTTGGACGTGGGAACCCAGAAAACACATTTACGTTGTGGCAACGTCTGTGGCATGTTGCATTTCTGCTATGGCAACGTCGCAGTCTACGTGCTCGCAACATTGTAACAACGTAGAATTGTAAGACGTGCCAGGGCTGTAGCAACGTTTTTGCGCGACATTCAGCAAGATGACGTTCTGGCCATTTTTTTTTTTCATGCTAGATATAGATATCTCCCATGTAGCATGTTTTGTGGTTATTTTTTAATTAGTCATATGTTAAATTTTTTTTACTTTTTAAATATTGTTTATCCCTATTATTATTTATGGGCCTAACAGTAAATTCATTATAATCAACATCTGCAAGTGTACACTTTGAAGAGTAAAAATGACATAGAAGGTCACCTAATTCAACTTTATTAAAACTGCATATCAAATTGCACTTCAAAAAGTCATACATTTGTGAGAAAACAAAAGTGGTGGATGAGTGGATTAACGTTAACTAGCATGAGCAGACATGAGAAAATTTTGCAAAGAAACGATTGAGATGACAAATGAAAGGAAAAAATAAACAGTTGTGCGAGCAGCTACAAATATTTTTTTTCTCTGTGCGTTTCCAAGAAATAGGAAAAAGCATTAACGTGCAACAAGTAGCCTAGGGCCTAGGCTACGTGCTGAAATGAATTACTCATCATTAAAGTCATTTTGGCTTCATACTTTTGGCATAAAGTTATTAAATATTTGTCATACCTGACCAGAAGATGTTCAAATAAATGTCACATTAGACAAGGAAGTTGTAGGTTGTGTTTGAATAATTACGTATCTTATTTAGCTGAGGTAAATTAAACACAATTCTCACGTATCCTTGCTCGATGAAGAATGAGAGACGGCCCAATGGTCAGTTGAAATTTAAAAGGCTGATTTTCACGCTTCAGGGCAGTGACGAGTACATATGTTGTCCAGTGGTTGTCCAGACACCCTTGGCACAACCTTAAGCAATGGCCCTGAACGGTGGTTCAATGTCAACATTGTGACAACGCTGTAACAACCTTCACCACACAACGTAGTTATGTAACCACACCATGTTGTTAAAACGTTGTTAGAAGGTTGGGTACGTTGTGCCAACGTTCTAGCCTGGGTTTCCCCATGCTGCCTTGAGCGCAGCGCGATTTTATTCACGCTGCTAGGCAGCCTGGACACCATGGACCAGATTTTCCCCTCAAAAAGGGAACCAATCACAGAACGGGGAGGAAGCAGCAAGACGATGACGGCGTCTATGCGACACACCGAAGCAGTTTGTTTATATCTATGGATCCAACATGGCATCAGACGCAGAGTTACCTTTCGATGCAGCCTTAGATAGTGTTCTAAGTAGTTTAGAACGCAAGTTTATTTCGTCTTCTTCCTCGTCGAATTTCTGTCTCTCTACATACGTCATCTGGTATAACTGAAACGATTGGCTATGAGCTACGTACAGGCGCATTTGATAGACATTCGTAGCGCCCAATAAACGGCTCAGGGCATTCGTAAACCACGCCTCAAATACGAGAAAATGAACATGGTTCCCAGACAACGTCCCAATGAGACGAGGTCTGACGTTAAGCCTGGTTCACACGGGACGATTTTAAAATTGTCGGCCGATTTTCCAAACCTGAGAGACCCCACACACGGGGATAAAAAATCACGGGTCTAACAGTTTTGGTCGTACAGTGTGTGGTGCGCAGTCACACGGCAAAATCAACACATCACACACGAACCGATTTGACTCCCGAGCATTCCCAGATCAGATGGGAAATCGCGCAAAATACCTCGAGATCAAACGTCACTTCAGAGTAAACAATCATGGCGGACGAAGAGGATGCAGTGGCAATAGTTTGTGTTTTTAACCGAAAAAAAATGTTATCAAAATAAAAGGCAATGATCTCTGACGTCCACCGGACTTTCTGGTGCGCCATGCCGCCGGCTGTTTTGATTATATTTCCCGGTGTTTCCTCGCGCCTCGTCACCTCGCTTTCTGATTGACTACACTCCACAGTCCACAGGCTGCGTGCTCGGGGGACACCACACACGAGAAGAAATCGGGCCAAATAAATCCAACATGTTGGATATCCCCGATTTGAGATCGGAGCGGTCCCGACGTCCTTCCGAGCAGACGAGAGCAGTCTTAACACACCACACACGGCAGGAATATCTGATCAGATTATTTTACGATAATCGGAGCATCCTTAAGATTGTCGGAAGGGGTGAATCGGGGCTAAAATCGGCCTAATTATCCTGCCGTGTGAACCAGGCTTTAGCCAGGCTACCAACGTTCTGTGTTTGCTGGGAATATCCCCAAAAATATTTCCCACTTCAGACCTCAGTGAGTTCCAGGCAATCAGATGTCATGTTCACATGTTGACCACATGATGTCGCCATGACACATTGGCCCTCATTTATCAAAAGTGCGTAAAAAAAACAAATTTCCAGCGTACACCTGGCGTACACCCAAAACCACGGTGACTTTGAGATTTATCAATATGGACGTTGGCGTACGGCACGCTCAAATCCTACGCCAGCTCAGGAGGTGGTGTACATGTACGCACGTTTTGAGTTAGTGCGGAAATGCGCAGAAAAACAATTTCTTTCACCACAAAACGCACTGACAAACTAAAAGATATGATATATTATGACCCACTGTAAAAAACAACAACAACATAGTAATTTTTTGTGCAACATGGACTTCAATGTTTAATTTGTGTGACTTTACCAAAGCATTTGATTTGTAGGCATATGTATTCCTTCAGTTGCGAGCCTGTGCGCTTTACCTGACGTTTCAGGGTACGGCAGGTGCGCACGGACTGGGTTCAGTAAGGGCGGTGACACACTGGATGCGTGGCGTGAGCGTCTCAGCTGCGTGGCGTGTCCGTTTTTATTTCGGCTCCCATGTTAACAGGTTAGAGCTTGCACACTGCCTGCGTGACACGCGTGCATGCTAGAAATAGAACCGACGCCTATTTTGCATTTCCAGGCAAAATAGAATAGGAAAAGATGTTTATATGTCATTTTGACACGAATACATAAATAAATAACATTTTGATGTTTGAAAGTCTAGGTTTTGACATAAATGCAGATATAAATGTAATAAAAAAAATATATCGATTTTCAAATAGCCTACTGCACCTGTCAGTACAGAACGAAATATTCTGTAGCCTATTTTGTGTCAGTACTGCCGACGTTGTCTTTGCTGCTATATTTATGTTTAACATGAAGTATAGGCCTTCCACAACTCTCTCCCCATATGTCAAATATATCACCAATGAGGCTTATCATATGTTACTATAGCAGCAGCGCCGCGTCAGACTCGTTTCTGGTGTGCAAAGACAGAAAATGCCACGCAGCTGACACGCAACAGAAACGCCACGCTCACGCCACGCACCGGCCTAATGAAAGGCTTTCAATGACCAAAAAATAATTCAGACTGACAAAATAATAAAAATGACATTCTTCTTTTAATAATAGCCTAATAATAATAATACAAATAATAATAATAACGACATTCTTCTTCTAAATAACAATAAGCGTCATTAATAATAAAAATCTAGAAATCCCTTTTGTTTCTTTCCACTTCCCTGGTGATGGTCTCGATCTCCACGTCGGAGAAGTTTCTCTTCTTTGCCGTCTTCCGTGTGTCCATGGCGTAAAATGAGGGCGTGGGGGAAGCGGAGACTTGAATATATAGGGGCGTGTTATTCTAATGACGATCGTTTTCTGCCGCGGCATTTATCAAGGGCAGGTATTGCGTACACCTGGATTTCAAAGGTACGCACAGCTTCATAAATCAGGCGGTGAGAGGAGTGTAAGCATAATCTTACGCCAACATATACGCCCGTTTCTACGCAAGAATGATAAATGAGGGCCATTGAGAGCATATCATGTTTTCGTGTCAATTATGTCAAAAATAGCATAACATGAAAATAACATAAAATCGCGTTGAAAACAGCTGACGAAAAACAAAAACAAAGGTATTATTACATAAACTTAAAGTCTAATGTTAAGATTTGTTTTTAAGTTTATGCTCATTGGAAGCAGCCGATATCTTGGAAGTGATGATCGGTGCACCCCGAGTTCACAGGCCGAATGTCCAACTTTGAGTGGCATTCCAGATGTTATTTCCAAAAACGAGATGGGAAAAATCCAAATTCCGAGCTGTCTGAAACACAGCTAAGATCATCTCACTGCGTGATGTTATGATAATGACGCAATTTTACGTGCTTCAGTAATTTATTTGGGTTAAATTATTTTAACATGTTAAGGACTTCAAATGAATCACATGCGTTAACGTTGACTAGCTACAGTATTTCATGTGAGAATCAATCCCCTCAATACATCAGTATTGAATGTAGCTTCTTAAAAATACAGAAGCATGAATATCAAAATCTTGTTCAGTTCTATGTTGTACTCCATCCATAATAGTCTGCATCTGAGTTCGGCTTTCATGTAAGTCAGACTAGTGAACAAAGCAAATAACTGTGCATGTGTTTCTGAATGAATGAGTTTCATGAATAGAGCTTGTTGCTGTTGTTTATTCTGCTGGTTGCCATGAGCTAAGAACACAGTGTCACAATGATTCACAATGAATACACGTTGCTATAACTGAATGCACAATATGCTATATTTCACTCCATATTATAAGATTCCGTGCATAAAATTAGGCCTCACCGCTTTTGTAACGGAGAGATAGCGGTCGTAGCTGATAAGTACGATGTTGAAGACAGAAGCAGTGCAGAGAAGGTAGTCTACGACAAGCCACAGCTTGCAAAGTCCTTTACCCAGCAGACATTTCCCTGTCAAGACGTAGGGTATATACACGGGTATACAGAAGGCACCTGTGGGAAACACCAATCAGAAGCCACAATTACAGTCATTCTTCAAATAAAGGTGAAGAATTTGTTGTTGCAACATTTTGTCCATTCAGTTGGTGTTGATGCTGTCAACCTTGATGTAAAGGGTGAAAAAGGGGTGGTTCTCTTACGAGAGGTCTCTCGTACTGCGTAAGATATCTTACGCTAGGGGAAAATCCTTTTCCGCGAGATATTGAAGCCAAAAATTATCCTTAATTTTGTAATAATGCAAAACGCGTTGCAGCAGCAATGCAGACATAGGCGAGACAGCTCGCGCGCCTATTGGCTGCTCTGCGGCAACTGCAGCAGCCTATCGAGCGAGGCCTGGCGTGACGTCAGACCCAATCAGGGCACTTCGCGCCCGCTGCGTCACGTCCCGCCGAAATGGGCGTGGTCTAGGCCTATAAATATCGCTCGCAGGCAGCTATAATCTGATTTTTCATCCTTCAAGCGAAGCACACGCATCGCTGGAGCTGGATTAGAAGCCGCGCCGTCGAGAGAGAGCACCTTCAGCGGGACGAGTCACTGAAGTCGCTGGCCGCGCCGCCTTCCTGCCTTCCTGCTGCGCTTTCCGGCGCTTATATCCTTTTCTTTTATTACTCTGTATTTGTGTGTGTGTGTGTCGCCGCCGCGACACACATTCTAAAAGAGCTAGCGTCTTTTTAAAGATGCCTTCCTGCGGCTCGTGCAGAGCCACACTCAGCGACGGGGACCGCCACGTGATCTGCGTTTCCTGCCTGGGTGAGGAACATGCAGCTCTCGCGCTCGCTGACGGCGGATGCCCTCACTGCGAGCTGATGGTAATGGCGACTCTGAGGACTCGCCTAGCCGTCTTCACCGAGACTGCTCCCCCGCCCGCCGCGGCGTCGCGCCGTAAAAAGCGCCGTGCCCAGCGGGCCCCGGAACCCTCCCTCAGCCGCCAAAGCTCGCCGGTTCGCCCGCTTGCTTCCCCGGCTTCTTCTGTTTCGCTTCCTGACGGACAGCGGCCGCCGTCTGCCGCCGCTTCCGTTGACATCGCGGATGAGGAAGCCCTGCTGGGAGAGGATGATTCCTGCTCTATCCTGGCGTCAGGCAGTGAGGATTGGGCGGGCTCTGAGGACCCCGCACCCCCTGCCCGCACGTCGTCAGGCAAGAGAGCTTCCATTGAGACGGAACTCATGCGAGTACTCGCACAGGCCGCGGCGAGCCTCGGCCTCGAGTGGTCTTCGCCTGAGCAGCCCGCTCACAACCGGCTGGATGGATTTTTCCTGCCTGGGGAGCGCGCTTCGCCTGCGTCCAGACCGGCGCCTTTTCTTCCTGAGTTACACGAAGAAGTCGCCAAGTCCTGGAGCGCCCCCTATTCTGCTAGAGTGCGTCCTGCTGTTTCTTTGGCATTCTCCGCCGTTGACGATGCCAAGAACAAAGGATACCTCTCGCTGCCGCCGGTTGAAGAGGCGATAGCGGCCCACTTATGCCCGCCCTCCGCTGGACGGCGCGCTAAGCCGGCCCTGCCCTCTAAAGCTTGCCGCACGACGTCAAGCCTGCTCCGCCGCGCTTTCTCCGCCGCCGGGCAAGCTGCGTCAGCGTTGCACACCATGGCAACGCTCCAGATCTTCCAGGCCGATCTCCTCCGTAAGCTGGATGAGGAAGGACCTGACGCGATCTGCGTGCCGGACTTAAGGAGTGCCACGGACCTCGCTCTTCGTGCTACTAAGTCCGCAGCACAAGCCATTGGACGGACTATGGCTTCTCTCACCGTGTCTGAGAGACATCTTTGGCTGACGCTCTCGGAAATGGCCGAGTCTGAACGCACCGCGTTCCTCGACGCCCCGCTTTCCGCCACAGGCCTCTTTGGATCCTCCGTCAAGGACTTCGCGGAGAGATTCGCAGAGGTACAGAAAGCGTCTCAGGCTATGAAGCACTTCCTCCCGAAGCGCTCCAGCTCTGCAGCAGGCCGTGCGAAACCGTCTGCTCAGAGCTCACAGCCACAGCCACCGTCCACTGCCTCCACTTCACAGCGCCGCCAGGCCAGAAGCGCGAGACCGCGCTCCCGCTCATCCGGTCGCCGCCCCGCAGGACGTGGCTCGCGACCTAGGATCACGGTGAAGCCCGAGGCCCCGAAGTCGTCCTAGCACAGCTAGGAAAACGACGGTGTTCCAGTCCCGCTGCGGCCGGACTCACACCAAAGCTATTCGCTCGTCCAGTTCCAGAAAATGTGACTGTTCCAGTGTTTTCTGCAGCCAACAAGTCGGTTCTGTCACCCGCTTGCCTGCACACAAATGCCGTTTTCACGGCTACCCAGATAAATCCCCAAAAGAGTGTATTTTCTGGTGTCCCGGCCACGGCCGATGGTGTTTCATGTGTAGTAAGAATGCCCACTGCCCAGTGCCCATCCCTACACACAAGCACAGCCTGTCACACAGGGCTCGCGCACATAAAACCGACTCAGATCGGTTGCGCTTCAAACATGGTGAACGTGCCCACTACCCAGTGCCCACTAACACCACGTTATGCATGTCTCACGGTTTCTGTAAAAACGAAACCAACTTGCACTCGCTTCACGCAAGCGAACGATGCTTTCGGTGTGATAAATGTGCCCGCTGTCCCGCGCCCACATCCACACATAGACATGACAGTTCCCACGGGAACCGCCCAGCCCTCCCCCTCGCGGTTAACCACTGCAGAGGAGTCGAGCGCGGGCAATCTGCCCGCTGTCATCAGCGCGCCCCATGCCTCAAATGTCACGAGCGCCACGCTTGTGTTACAGCACACCGAAGCTTCTCCATCGCTGAGCGAGCGGAGCGCGCTTCGTATTCAACCCCTAGCTATCCATGCAGACGCATGGGCAAAGCTACCCGGGGTTTCGAAGTGGGTGCTGAACATTATAGAAAGAGGCTATTCGCTGCAGTTTCGCCGACGCCCTCGCCGCTATGTGGCGCGCGTCGAGACCACGGTAAAAACAGAAGTAGCACATCTACTTCGAGCCGAAGTGACGAAACTATTGAGCAAAGGGGCCATAGAGCCTCTCTCTCAAGTTCAGAGCGAAGGAGGGCTATGCAGCAGATACTTCCTGGTACCGAAAAAAGACGGGGGTCTCAGACCCATACTAGATCTAAGGCAACTGAACAAAGTGCTTGTGAAGCGACAGTTCAGGATGCTCACGACCAGGCAAATCCTTGTGCAGATTCGCCAAGGAGATTGGTTTGTGTCAATAGATCTGAAAGACGCGTATTTTCAAATACAGATAGCGTCACGTCACAGGCGATATTTGAGATTCGCCTTCGAGGGCCAGGCATATCAGTACACAGTCCTGCCGTTCGGTTTGTCCCTAGCACCCCGTACATTTACGAAGTGCATGGATGCGGCGCTCGCACCCCTCAGAATGAGAGGCATGCGAGTGCTGAACTATTTGGACGATTGGCTGATTCTAGCGCAATCTCGCGCAGTGCTCATAGAACACACGACCATTTTACTCGATCACCTCGAGGATTTGGGTCTGAGTGTCAATTGGGCGAAGAGCTCCCTGTCACCCAGTCAGAAAATATCTTTCCTGGGCACAGAACTGGACTCACTATCCATGATAGCGCGACTATCACAACAGCGTAGACATGCGTAGACATTCGACGCACAGCGAACTCTTTTCGCTGCGGCGTGTCTGTCCCGCTCAAGAGATTTCAGAAGATGCTAGGTCTCATGGCCTCAGCATCGTCAGTGCTCCAACTGGGTCTGCTCCGCATGCGCCCGCTGCAGTTTTGGCTGAAAGCGCGAGTCCCACGCGAAGCGTGGGCACCCGGTTTGCTTCGCCTCAGGGTCAATCAGAAGTGCGTTACAGCTCTGAAACCCTGGAAAGCGAACGACTGGTACCAATCAGGTGTAAGCCTGGGGACTTCCTCGAGGGTGAAAGTGGTGTCCACGGACGCGTCCACCTCGGGATGGGGAGCGCTGCTCGAGGGCAGACCGTTCTTCGGCCAGTGATCAGAACGGGAGAAGCTCCTGCACATAAACTGCCTCGAAATGCTGGCAGTAGACAACGCGCTGACGCGTTTTTGTCCCCAAATAAAAGGTCACCACGTCTTGGTCCGTTCGGACAACATGTCTGTGGTGTCCTACATAAATCGCCAGGGCGGCATCAGATCCGAGAAACTGTACAGGCTGGCAGAACGCCTCCTGGTATGGGCTCAGTGCAACCTGCGCTCGCTCAGAGCAGCGCACGTGCCAGGGATCTTGAATATAGGACCGGACAGACTGTCCAGGAACAATGTTCCGGCAGGCGAGTGGTCTCTACACCCACAGACAGTCCATCTGCTGTGGAAGAAATTTGGCAGAGCGGAAGTGGACCTGTTTGCGTCTCAAGAAAACGCTCACTGTCAAGAATTTTTCTCCAAGAGCAGGAGCGCGCTGGCCCATGTGTGGCCCCGCCGCCCGCTCTATGCTTTTCCCCCCGTCTCTCTCCTGCCTCAGGTGATAGAACGGATCAGGGAAGAAGGATGCTCAGTACTGCTGGTAGCACCGTTCTGGAAAAACCAACCTTGGTTCCCAGTCGTGATGCAGTTAGCAAGTACTGCCCCGTGGCCAGTACCAATGAGGAGAGATCTCCTCTCACAGGCCCGCGGCTCGATCTGGCATCCTCACCCGGAACTATGGTCCCTTCATGTCTGGGCCATCAACGGGTACATGTTGGACTCCCTAAAGGAGTATTAAACACGATCACGCAGGCTAGAGCTCCGTCTACAAGACGACTCTATTCTTCGAAATGGTCGGTGTTTTCGGGCTGGTGCACAGCCCGTGGTGTGTCACCCACAAACTGTGGTGTGACGGAGGTGCTTTCCTTCCTACAAGAGCTGTTGGATGGGGGCAGGGCCCCCTCCACGCTCAAAGTTTATGTGGCGGCTATGGCAGCGTTCTCAGAAACAACGCTTGGTCAGTCAATAGGAAGGAACGATTTAGTCATCCGCTTCCTTAGAGGGGCTAAGAGACTGAATCCTCCCAGACCTCCCTCAGTCCCCGTATGGGACCTTTCTACGGTTCTGGAAGCCATGAAAGGTGCGCCATTTGAGCCTTTACAGTCAATCGATTTGAAACACCTGTCTTTCAAGACGGTGTTTTTGCTGGCTCTCGCTTCAGTGAAGCGCATAGGGGATCTGCACGCGCTCTCTGTGAGCGCGGCGTGCATGGAGTTTGGGCCCAATGACTCAAAAGTTATACTCAAACCTAAGCACGGTTATGTTCCAAAATCCCTCAACACACCGTTTAGGGCGCAGGTTATCTCCCTGTCAGCCCTACCGGTCCCTGATGAGGAAAGAGACGCGAGCCTCCTTTGCCCAGTCAGGGCATTACGAGCTTATGTGTCTCGCTCGTCTGTTTTCAGACAGACGGAGCAGCGTTTTTTGTTTCGTTTAGCGGACGTTCTAAGGGACTAGCCGCGTCGAAACAGAGCCTATCCAGATGGATAGTTGATGCTATAGCGCTGGCATACGCCTCCAAGGGCATGCAGTGCCCATTGGGTGTCAGAGCGCACTCCACGAGAGGCATGGCCTCTTCGTGGGCCTGGTCAAGTGGGATTGCCTTGCAAGATATTTGTATGGCGGCAGGCTGGGCCTCCCCGTCTACATTTATAAGGTTTTATAACCTAGAGGTTCCCGCCCTGCAGGCCAGGCTGCTGTCGGTCTAAATTACCAGTATTATCTGACCTGATGCGATCAGCTCAGAATGCTGCGTCTGCTGAGCACAGCTCAATGTTCGACAGTATAAAGCTGGGCAAACTGTGTAAGACCCACATTTTCCCCATCAGTTCAGGCCGTACCCCGCCCTGTCTGTATGATGAAATTCGCGTCCCATCGACGCTACTATATGTGGAAAAGTGAGGCTGCACCCCTCCCTCTTCCCGGACTCCCTGTGAGTTCCCTGAGTGATTGTGCACTATATGTACCCCGGGCTTTCGCCCTTGGGTCTTTGGTGTCAGATCTCAGCATGCACGGCGTTTTACATTGGGTCCCCTAGCGTAAGATATCTTACGCAGTACGAGAGACCTCTCGTAAGAGAACGTACTCGGTTACAAACGTAACCTCGGTTCTCTCTAGAAGAGGGAACGAGTACTGCGTATCTTGCCGTGCATGCACACGCTCTGGTTGCTTCGATGATGAAGGCCTAGACCACGCCCATTTCGGCGGGACGTGACGCAGCGGGCGCGAAGTGCCCTGATTGGGTCTGACGTCACGCCAGGCCTCGCTCGATAGGCTGCTGCAGTTGCCGCAGAGCAGCCAATAGGCGCGCGAGCTGTCTCGCCTATGTCTGCATTGCTGCTGCAACGCGTTTTGCATTATTACAAAATTAAGGATAATTTTTGGCTTCAATATCTCGCGGAAAAGGATTTTCCCCTAGCGTAAGATATCTTACGCAGTACTCGTTCCCTCTTCTAGAGAGAACCGAGGTTACGTTAGTAACCGAGTACGATTTTCTTTTATCTAGGTTATACAGTCCTTGCAATTTCAAGAGTAAAGATAAGGTCAGATTAGCAAAAGTATGAAATCAAAAAGGGTCCATTGTCAGTACTGTAGTGATGCCTGAAGCACAGTTCACACACAAGTTACTTTGAAAACAAGCAGCTTTCTGTTTGTCATTGCAGTGAATCCATGTGACCAAAATGAACATGTTGCAAAAAAAGAAAAAGAAAAAGGTTGTTTTGGTTTTTGCATTTTTTTATTATTTATTATTTATTTTTTATTATTGTTTTCAAATTTCCTATACATTTCAGTTTATTTTAGTTAGTTTTGTTAATGTTTTGTTAAATTAAGTTTGTTTTTTTGGGAAGACATTTCAATTTTTTTTTTATATATATATATTTAGTTTTAGTGATTATAATTTAGCAGTTAATAGAACACTTCCAGTGTAGACCAAAGCAAGACATTTACTTTCAGCAAAGCTTAATGTTTGCACATTTACAGTTAACTCTTGTGCAAACCTCTTAATAATACAAATAAAATAATTGTTTGAGATTGAAAAAAGAACCAAACAAATGCACTTAAAACTATAAACGTAAAAAATATCCATTCATACGTATTCATATTAACTGCACATGAATGTATTAATGTATTGCAAATCACTTATGAATAAGAAAACGGTAAATGTTATTCTGCATCAAAAATAAATGTGAAGCAATATAGTCACCAGCAGGCAGAGAAGAATTACTTCATTTGTATGTGGAGATGTGTTATACTGTAGCAATATAATATAAATACAATAAAAGACAATAAAGCTCCTTACAGTACAATAAGAAAAGGTCCCATTCAAAGTGCATATCCAATCACATCAAATTAGTCAAAGTTTCAAATGAGAAATAAGAGCGTAACCAGTCAAATCAATACAGGCAAGACAATAAAGATGAGAATACAAGAATACAAGCAATTCTTTGTATAGAGACAGTCATGAGCAGCCAACCAACACTGAACTATCTGTAGCATAAACATGTTTACGTGGAACAAGACTGATTTGATTTCATTCAAATACTTTCTAGCTTCACACCATTTGCTTTCCTCAACAGTTGTTTGCTTTTTATTGTACTGTGATGGCATATAGGAATCACCAAGAATCAGTTTTTGTCATCACTAGAACACACATATATATAATAAATCACATACAGTGATTAATGAATTTAGAGCATTATTTTTAACACCACGATTTGACAAGGCAAGATTCTGACATAATACACGGAGAGAAAAATGTCAAAATAATTGGAAGCCATGCAATATTTTCTTTCGTTGCCCAAACAAATACAGTAAATGCACAGTGATGTGAAGAATAAGGGCAACAGAACATATGTCCACACCTATCTCACTTTAATTCAGTGCTGTACTTACAGCAGAACTCTATTAACTCTAGTTTTCTTAAGGCTCTTGTTTGAGTATTATGGAGAAATACAAATAAAAAAGATAGCCTATGTCGTGTGATAAAATAAAAATTCGACCAACATACAACCTGAAATTAGAGGCTATTGTTTATTAATATATTTAGATAATAATCTTACTAAATAATAATTTTACAAAAAAAATGTACAATTATTAAAGTTAAAATTGTATTCAATTTAATTGTATTCTCTGAAAGCAATATTTCAGACAACCCAGTTCTTCACATTGTTAAATTGTAGCATTCACCCTAGAGTCCTGTCGAACACTGGCACATTTCTGACTAAAAATCCCTGACCATGAAACTTCTCTGTGAACTTTACTTACCAACGAGGAAGTCTGAGATTGCCAGGTTTAGTAGGAAATAATTTTGCTCTGTTTGCGCAAACTCTTGTCCATCTTGAAGGCGACGATGACCAGTGCGTTGCCACATACGATCACAGTAATCAATATGACCATCATGAGCGTGAGCAGCGCGAGCACCGGAGCCGCGAACCCCGAGTCTCTCGATCCTCACGGCGGTCCAGTTACTGACCGTGTGTTCACGGGTCATGTTGGGATCGCCGTGATGGTTACCCATCGAGAGCTTCACGGTCTTCAGTTCGAGCTTGTCTTTTTCATGTGTCTCATGAAGAAGAATGAATTGGTCTCGTAAATGTCTCGTGTGCGCGCAAGTTGACGCCCCTTGCCCGTTCCCACTGCAACCTGGTCTCACAGCAATCCAGCTTCCCTGGCAAGAAGACCGACATAATAACATTAAAATAATTAAATTAAATTAAAAAGCGATAAAACGACGACAGAACAATGCAATATCAAGTTAATCACTTTAAAAATAAATATTTAAAGTGATGTTTTTGTTTTTAAAGTAAACCCAGAATAAAGCTATACGTTTCCAGATTATAAAACAACGTCAAATGGGGGAGCTAAGGTGTTGGAACAGGGAATCCGTGTGTGGACCATTGCCTGTCATTGACTTACATAGGCATCACTTCCGTGGGCCCATCACGGAATTTTCGGCGATTCCGTGAAACTGCCACAGATTTTGAGTTTAAGGGACGTGTTCATTTCACGGAATTCTGTGAGACCAGGGGTCTCATTTATAAAACTGTGCGCAGGAACCGGAGGAAGTGTATGTGCGCCCGAAAGGCAAAAATGGCGTACGCAAAAAAATATTCAGACTTATAAAACCGTTCGTACGCCAGAACCTGCGCAGAATTCACTTTATAAATCCCAGTAAGCGGAAGATTGTGCGCACATGCGTCTCCACCCCGAAATAACCATATATGGAGCTTACAACGCCTAGTTTTACTATGCAGATCCATTATTATTCATCCACGTGATAACGTTTAACGGTACAAGACACATTACATTAATAAAAATCAAGTAGTTGCCTATTCTTGCCTTGTTTTTTAATACATAAATCAAATAGTGTAAAATACATTTCAGAGAAAGTTTTCTCAATCTTTTCCACTGGCCGAATTGTATTTTTAATTGATTTATATTTTTAATGGAAACAGATAGGCCTTGGGCATTATTTGTACGAAACTATTTTCTCAGACAATCTGGTATTATCATGATAAGCAATTATCTCTGTGGTTAAAACATTAAAACACGCCACAGGAAGTGTTCAAAAACTTCGCATCCACAACAATATTTCTATTGATTGAATTTGAATATAAAAAATGTTGTAACTTCTCAGTAATGATTTCATGTTTAAGTGTTTAACTCCATTAATTTGAATGGCATATTTAATCTAAATGTTTATATCAGAAGTAAAACATAGTTTAAATCATTATTTTATTTATTTAAACTGTTATTTGCGTCAGTTTCACTAAACGGCTCAACGCGCTCGCTGGCGCGGACATTTAAGAAGGGATGGATATTTGCTTCAAGTGACAGGCTTGGTGAGTGAAATTATATTTGTATTATCTTTCTGTATATGTTTAATTTTCTTTAGATTTTCTGTCTAAAAGTGACCAAAAAGACACTTAACTCCAGGGGCCTCATTTATAAACGTTGCGTACGCACAAAAGAAGGCGTACGCCGCTCTCTACGCAATAATTGGTATTTATAAAAAGCAAACTTGACGGGAAAATGTGCGGTCCTTCACGCAAGCTCTGACCCAGGCGTACGCACAAAAACGGGTGAAATGAGAAATGGCGACACCGCCGGCAGACGGAAGAAACACGTGAAAGTGTGTCAAAGTGTGTGAAACTTTAGACCGTTGTGTAAAAAAAATGACAATACTGCCTCTCATAAATAACATGAAGACTTTACAAAGCAAGTCTTACAATTAACAGCCTACACGAACACCCGTTTGATCGATCAAAGTGTAAAACAAACAAAATCAAACAAAATCAAACGAAAATTACAACAGAAATGCTAATTAACACATATTTGCAAAAAGAAAAGTGAAATATGTTCTGCAATAATATTGGCATGTTGTGCAATTCATCCTCATAAATAATATAGTAAACAGAACGAAATAATGTACAAAACTGATATTCTCGTCAATGTGTCCATCTGGCGGAGCAGATAGATGCAATTAGATAGATAGATAGATAATTAGGGAGATATATAGATAGATAAATAGATAGATGTATTAATTGTCCACTGGGGAAAGTTGTTTTCATAGTAAAACATTTCTTCATCAGCTACGGAATCATGGTATTCATGCATATGCCTTTAGTTTGTTTTATTTTTGATAAAATAACGTATGACGTATGCCTCAACTCTGGCGATGCACTAGACGCTTTTTTGCCTCAACTTTGATGTCCGACCATTTCTTCTTTATTTCGGCCACGGTCGAGGTTGTGAGGCTGCAGCATTTACGCCGTCTGCAACCTTTTGCCACTCAAGTGCCTTTTTGGCATTAGTAATGCCCACACTGTGCCCTCCAAACAACATTTTACTCCTCTTTTCCACCTCGCCAACGATAACTTCTACTTCACATTGAGTGAAGTTACGTTTTTTTTTTTTTTTCCTCTCTGTGTTTGCCATGATTTCGCAATCAATGAATATTAACTTGTGGGCGTTTCACGGACTATTTATGGGCATCTACGGGCGTGACATGAAGCCGCAAAAGCTGCGCTACATTTAGAATTGATTGTGATTTATTAAGGGAAAACTGCGTAGGATGTGCGTGCGCACGGTTTTATAAATCCGAATATTTCTGTGCGTACGCACGTCCTATGTTTCATCCGTACGCCACTTCTGACGCAAATCCTACGCAAAGTTTTATAAATGAGGCCCCTGCTCACCATCGGTGTCGCCAAACTGCCCCATCTCCAAAACGTTCGTACGCATGGGTCAGAGTTTGCTTGCAGGTGCGCACATTTTCCCGTCAAGTTTGTTTTTATAAATCACAACTTATGCGTCGGAAGTGGCGTACGCACATTTTCAGCCCCGTTTTGTGCGTACGCCACGTTTATAAATGAGGCCCCATGTGCGCACGTACGTCAAGTGCGATTTACTATTCGGTGTTCTGATATACGGACATAATCCGAAAATAAAATAAAATGCTTTTAACATTTAATTATGCAACACTCTTTACAGAAAAATATCCCACAGTTATGGATAAACAAACTTACAACATCATCATCAAGTGCTGTGCTGGGCACATTGGGCAACAAGTGTCCTCCAACGTATTTGATCCGTGGCCAAGTTCTCCACATCTTCCCATGGGACACTGGCATTCTTCAGGTCTTCGTGAAACATCTGTCTCCGTGTCTTCCTTGGTCTTCCCTGTCTCCTGCATCCTCCTGGTGGTGTCCTCTTCATCACTGTGTTTGGATGTTGTTGTTTGGGCATGTGTAGGATGTGTCCAGCGAGGTGCACCCTTTGCTCTGTCACAGTTTCAAGTCTTCATGTGAAGTCTCACTCCTCTTCAGGATCTCTTTGATATATAAAGAACCAATATTGAAAATAGTCATTTATCTTTTTCCATATTGTTAAAGCATTTTGTTTCCTCTTTTCAGCTTCATAAACTGTACTGGATGTCTGCCTAATGCCTTTATCAAAAAAGTGTCAGTGCTCATCAGGTGTTTTACTAAAGGACATATTCATTGTCATCCATTAGTTCTAGGGACTTCATGATGCAATTGACAAATGCATATTTCTGCAAGTGTATATAGCAGGTGTTTGTCCGAACAAAGATGAGAGTGTTCAGGAAAACCTTTTGAAAACAATCAATATTTTTGGTGCTGAAAGAATATTACAGAAAGGACACACTTGACATACTGGACATTAATCTGAGTTTGTTACCTTTACATTTAGATGGACTTAATGTCTTACATTTTAGCTTCATTAAACCTTTTATTACAGTGGTCACTATAATAAATGTCCACCATAACTACATCTATGGTATCATTATATCACTACTGGTTAATGTAAATGTAATATACCCATGAATGTATTTAATAGAAGCATTTTCTTGCTGACATTTATAATTATTAACCATTTTAAGTTTCCTTTCATTTAGTTACAATAAAAGTGAACAATAATCACAAGGATATAGAATTAAAGTTGAGAATGTAAAATGTTGTGCTTATTTGTTCTTTAAAGCGGAGAAACAAATATATTTTCACAAGTTGAATCTCATCTCTTGGTTTGTAAAAATATAACTTCATCATTATTCATCATTTTTCTCCTCACGATATTCTACCTTCTCGCTTCATAAAACAGGTATTTGACACTGTTTTAAACCCCTTCACAGCACTGAGTCTGCTCTTTTCAAAGTTCTTAATGACATTTTAATAACGACAGATGCTGGCGATACCATGGCTTTAGTGCTATTAGACTTGAGTTCAGCTTTGGACTTTGCAGATCATAAGATTCTCCTATCTCGGCTAGAACGCTCGATCGGTATCTCAGGTATGGTACTCAAATGTTTTTCTGTTAGGTGAGGTACTCATCTATCATCTGCGACTCACCTCAATTGTGGGGTACCCCAGGGATCGATTCTGGCACCCCTACTATTCTCATTGTACATGCTTCCTTTGGGATCAATAATGAGTAGATTTGGTGTGTCATACCAATGTTATGCGGACTACACCCAACTCTACATACCTATAAAACATAATGAAAACACTACATGTGAGAGACTAAAAGACTGTCTTCACGAACTCAAGCTGTGGCTCACTAACAACTTCATGTTGCTTAATGACGATAAAACCGAAATCATCCAATTTGGTCCAAATGAGCTCTCTGACAGAAATTGTACCGATCTTGACACCCTCACACCTCACTTCAAAAAGTCAAGCCATTTTTTAAACAGGAATAGCTTTGAAACTATTATTCACGCTTTTATTTCAACACGACTTGACTATTGCAACTCATTATATGTCGGGTTACCTCTCTCTTCCATCTCTCGTCTTCAGATGGTCCAAAACACGGCTGCCCGTCTGCTCACTAGCAGCCGAGATCACATCACCCCAATCCTACGTTCTCTGCATTGGTTACCAGTCCGATACAGAATTGATTTTAAAATTGTATTATTTGTTTATAAATCTCTTAGCAACCAGGCCCCCAAATACCTTTCTGACTTAATTGTCACTCATAATCCATCCAGATCACTCAGATCAAGAGATCAACATCTCTTGGCTGTTCCACGATCTCGCTTAAAGGAGACATATCATGCTTTTAAATCGTTCCTTTTTACATATAAATCATACATTTGTAGTCTATATAAAGCGGAACTGCAATGCTTGGGTCTGAATTCCTCATTTTTATAGCTCCACAGGGCCCTTTTCTACCCCTTTTCTGATGTGCGTCTGAGAGCAACTCGTTTTGGTGCGGTCTCTTTAAATACAATTGAGACACTTCATACCCCGCCCCCTCTCCAGGTTGCAGAGGTGACACTCGGTTCAACTCCACCCCGTTCGGCCATTTTTGTAGTTTGATAGCAGAGATACGATTATCTAGCGGCACAGAAACTTTTTATTCACACGTTATTAACAAAATGACAACAACGGAAGACTTGTCCAGCCAGCCAATTTACATGTTCGAGCCAGAGTCGGAGCCGGAGCGAGATGAAAATGAAGACGACGAACCTGCAGAACAACGTCTTCATATGGATGTATCGCAATGGTGTGTTACTGTATTTACATTATGAAACTTTGGTCTTCCGACCTTTTACCACCGTGTCGATTTATTTTGATTAATATGTGCGAGGGAGAGAGAGCAAGACAGCGTCTAGTTTGGAGACGGCGTCTTGTTTACATTTTCGCCTGGCTCCGAAGAGAGAGAGAGTGCGTGCGCGCGACCGGGTCTCTCTCTCTCTGCTCGTTCTTTCAGTTAAACATGCGCCGTCACAAGCGCGGCGGTTCATCTACATTAGACGGTGTAATGAAGCGTGTGGGTTACTAAATCCAACAACCGAACATTTTAACTTACCCTCTCGTAACTTCTGCATCTTTTAGCTTGGACTACAAAATTGCAGCGAGAAATGAAAATGGCGGATTGCTGGAAGTGGTGGGCCGGAAGTCAATGTCCTTATTTGGCAGTTCCGCTGCAAATACTGTGACGTAATAGTTCACAAAACGTCATAGATAACAGAAAAATCGGAACAGGTTGAAAAATATGACCAAAACAGAATATAAAGATATCAACGAAGCACCTGAAGAGAATAATTTCAACTTTTCTGTACTTCTAAACACTCCAAATATACAATAAAATGCATTTAAGGGCTAAAAAAGTGGATTTAGCATGATATGTCCCCTTTAAAACGCAGAAGTGATTGAGCTTTTGCAGTAGTCTGCCCTAAGCTGGGGTAACCTACATGTTAAATCAGCCTCCACATTAGCTGAATTCAAATCTTTGCTGAAAACAAATTTCTTTCTCTAGTGCGTTCAATGTACCATAACTTGTATGTTTCTTGTCTTGTTTTGTTTTTCGTACTTTACTGTACAGCACTTTGGCCAACCAAGGTTGATTTTAAATGTGCTTTATAAATAATATTGATTTGATTTGATCATAGTGATTTTTTAAAAGTGTCACTATAATAGATTGCCCCTGTATCTAAATACTTTTTATATATATAATTAACAGATTTTTTATAATTTAAATATTGGAATATGCTTTCAAAATTGTGTGCATTCATTGTGCTTTTGTTACATTTATTTGAATATAATTGATATACCTTTGATATACTATACATACACTGTAAATATTAGAAGCACTTTAGTACATGCAATTATCTTTAATTAATATACTGCAAAACTAGCCCTGCTGTAGGCCATTGCTTAGAAAAAAGTTTCTCTTTCTAATGTATTTCTGCATCAGTCTAATCAAATAAGCAAATTTGTGTCATTGATCATGTGAACTCGTTTTGAGTCTTTTGTTTTTAAATATGAGTTTTATAATTCAATTAGAAGGAATACATGTTTAACAGCCCAAATATTAAATATTTAAGGTATCTATCCCTGCAGCCAGGGCAAGTAAGTGTGACGCATCTGTTCAGCTGGGTTGTCATTGGCTGTGACTTTATCGCAGAACTCGCTGTGATTGGACTATCGTTTAACCCATATAAAACAACGCTTCATGTTACAAAGTATGTTTTGGTGCTATTATTACGTTAGTTATACATTAAGTTAACTATAAAGTGCCTCTATGTTGTGAGAAATCAGTCCTTTACCGAGATCCCAACCCTAACCCTAAGCATGTCTGCACATTTCAATGAACTACAGCATGTTTCCTGTTCCATTGATAGAATGACAGAGATGTGCCAATATTTCCTTTTCACCCCCTCTTATTGCTTCTTATATGCCTGACATCAGTGATATATGCTTTCATTTGAAATGCAGTAGTAGATGTACTAGATAGAATGATCAACATGGATCATCTTCAATTATGCTTGAAGTGTTTATAGCAAGATAGCCACTGCAGCCTCTTATTATTCACATAGCTTCACTTTATTTCACTGAAAACTGGCATACATGCAAGTATGTGCAACTTTTGTTGCATTGTTGTCCCAAATATCATTAACCAGATCTAAATGTGTATGTCCTAAGTAAAATAATAATGGTAATTAATTATATGTAGTTGTTTTTAAATTATGAACTAAAGAAATAAGAAATTAAAATTTCTCAAATAAAACTTTCTATTTACTGTACCAAACACCACTTTCAATAAACAATAGTCACCATACTTTATTAAACAACACTTTATTGTAGGACAAAGCATAACGTTGATAAAGTAGCATAAAGACAAATGACATTCAAGATAAATAAAAATGTGCCTTCAAAAATACATTATCATATGAATCCATTCACAGCTGCTGAAGCCACAAAACGAGTGCCAGAGAATCTGAGTTTTGAGTTTCTAATCCGCGCTCTCAGACTTGTAAACCGTGCCTTCAGTTTTTGCAATCTGTACCCACAAATTCATAAACCGTGCCCACGCTTTCGCAATCCGTTCCCACGGGTTTGTAAACTACTCACGAATTTGTGGCTCGCCCTCATTTTAGAAGAACACCAGGAGGTACATGGTTAACAAATCTTATTGTAGCCTATATTATTTTATTGTGTATTAAGTGGAATACATCAAATTGTCTTAACTGCGTCTGCATGTTTAAAGTGATTCTCAATTGTAGCGGGTATGGGGTGGAATAGGCCTATATTTAATATGAATGACGTGCATCGAAATCTTTTGTTTATTTGTGATAATCTTAGCACTTAAAGGGATACTCAACTTTAAAATGAAAATTCTGTCACATTTTCTGGTCTCATTGACTTCCATAGTAGGAAAAAATATATACTATGGAAGTCAATGAGACCAGAAACTGTCTGGTTACTGGTATTCTTCTAAATATCTTCCTTTCTGTTCAGCAGAAGAAAGAAATTCATAAAGGATTGAAACAACATGAGGGTGAGTATATGATGACAGTTTTTTCATTTTAAAGTGGAGTATCCCTTTAAAAAAATAAATAAAGATAATCTTGGCACTTTAGTATTATTGTCTAACCTGTATTATGACTGATATTTGACGAATTGCTTGTTCCTTTTTTGTAAGTTTTGGACAAAAGTGTCTTCTAAATATATAGCCTTAATGTAATAGTAATAATAATTATTATTATTATTATTATTACTTGAGTTTATAACTATAAATGAGTTCACTTAAGACAGTAATCGAGATTTGTGCGTTTGAGATTTGTGCTGGCTACTGTATACAGGCCACCAGGGCACCATACAGACTTTATCAAAGAATTTGCTGATTTTCTATCAGAGTTAGTACTGGTTGCAGATAAAGTCATAATTGTTGGTGATTTTAATATACATATAGATAATGAAAAAGAAGCATTGGGACTGGCATTTAAAGACATTCTTAACTCTATTGGAGTTACACAACATGTGTCAGGACCTACTCATTGTCGTAATCATACCCTAGATCTAATATTATCACACGGAATCAATGTTGATGGCGTTGAAATTCTGCAGCAGAGCGATGACATCTCAGATCATTATCTAGTCTCGTGTAAACTTCATTTAGCCAAGGCTGCAAAGCCGACTCCGTGTTACAAATATGTTAGACCTATCACTTCTGCCACTAAAGATTGCTTTATTAATAATCTTCCTGATCAGTTTCATCATCTCAGCATCCCAGATAGCTTAGAAAAACTCGATATTGCGACAGAAACTTTTAACTCTCTCTTTTCCAGCACTTTAGACACAGTTGCTCCGTTGCGCTTAAAGAAGATTAAAGAAAATAGTCCAACGCCGTGGTCCAACGAGCACACTCAGGCCCTTAAGAGAGCAGCCAGAAAAATGGAGAGCAACTGGAAGAAAATAAAACTAGAGGTATTTCGCATTTCATGGAAAGAGAGCTCGATTGCATACAGAGAGGCCTTAAAAGCTGCTAGATCTGCTTATTTTTTCAACCCTATTAGAAGAAAATAAACAAAACCCTAGGTATTTATTTGAAACAGTGGCTAAACTAACGAAAAATAAAGCTTCAAGCCCAGAAGTTTCCAAGCAGCACACAAGTAATGACTTTATATGAACTTCTTCACTTATAAGATTGATCATATCAGGGACAAAATTACAACTATGCAATCGTCTACTACAGTATCGCATCAGGCAGTGCATTGTAGTCTCCCTAAGGAAAATTTTATTCATTCATTGCTATAGGAGAGGAAGAATTTTCTTTTTAGTCTAGCTTTGAACTGACAGATTGTGTCTGCTTCCCGGACAATGTTAGGAAGACTGTTCCAAAGTTTTGGTGCTAAATAGGAAAAGGATCTACCGCCAGCAGTTGATTTTGATATTCTAGGTATAGTTCCATGCTGGTGGAACGCTCTCCCCACCCTCATCCGGAATGCAGAATCCCTGACAACATTCAAAAGACAGCTGAAAACCAATCTCTTCCGTGAGCACTTAACCTCATAAAAAAAAATAAAAAAAAATTTTTTTAATTCCTTTCCCTTTGAAACATCACTTATCAGGCTTATGCTACTCTGAATAATACCTGAACTTCGTATTTTGAGCACTTCTTGCGTTGTTGTTGTTTTTTGCCTCTTCATGATGACTCGCTTAATTTAGTCCTAATTTGTAAGTCGCTTTGGATAAAAGCGTCTGCTAAATGATTAAATGTAAATGTAAAAATGTAAATGTTATCAACTGGCCGGAATTTTGAGATTGCAATACACGTGAAGGACTATAATGTGTTAAGAGCTCGCTCAAGTACTGCGGAGCTAAACCATTTAGTGCTTTGTAAGTAATCAGCAATATTTTAAAATGTATACGATGTTTAATAGGGAGCCAGTGCAGTGTTGACAGAACCGGGCTAATATGGTCATACTTCCTGGTTCTGGTAAGAACTCGAGCTGCTGCGTTTTGGACCAGCTGTAGTTTGTGTATTAAGCGTGCAGGGCAACCACCCATAATAGCATTACAATAATCTAGCCTTGATGTCATGAACGCATGGACTAATTGTTCTGCATTTGTCAAAGAGAGCATATGACGTAATGTAGATATATTTTTAAGATGGAACAATGCGGTTTTACAGATACTAGACACGTGACTTTCAAATTAAAGATTGGTATCACAGAGCACACCCAGGTTTCTAACCGACGACGAAGACTTGACAGAGCAGCCATCTAGTGTTAGACAGTATTCTAGATTATTATGTGAGGAAGTTTTTTGTCCAATAATTAGAATCTCTGTTTTTTCAGAATTAAGTAGTAGGAAATTACTAGTCATTCAAATTTGTTATATCACCTATACATTCCGTTAATTTTGTGAATTTGTAAGTTTCGTCAGGGCTTGAAAATAGTCCAATGCCGTGGTACAACGAGCACACTCGGGCCCTTAAGAAAGCAGCCAGAAAAAATGGAGAGCAACTGGAAGAAAACAAAACTAGAGGTATTTCGTATTTCATGGAAAGAGAGCTCGATTGCATACAGAGAGGCCTTAAAAGCTGCTAGATCTGCTTATTTTTTCAACCCTATTAGAAGAAAATAAACAAAACCCTAGGTATTTATTTGAAACAGTGGCTAAACTAACGAAAAATAAAGCTTCAAGCCCAGAAGTTTCCAAGCAGCACACAAGTAATGACTTTATATGAACTTCTTCACTTATAAGATTGATAATATCAGGGAGAAAATTATAACTATGCAACCGTCTACTACAGTATCGCATCAGGCAGTGCATTGTAGTCTCCCTAAGGAAAATTTTATTCATTCAATGCTATAGGAGAGGAAGAATTTTGCAAACTCGTTAAATCATCTAAATCAACAACATGTATGTTAGACCCTATACCGACTAAGCTACTGAAAGAAATGCTTCCAGAGGTCATAGATCCTCTTCTTAATATCATTAATTCATCTTTGTCATTAGGATACGTACCAAAAACTTTTAAGCTGGCTATGATTAAACCGCTTGTTAAAAAAACGCAACTTGATCATACAGAATTAGCTCTAGCTCATAAATGCCAGAGGAGAACTGGCCCCCGACTGAGCCTGGGTTCTCCCAAGGTTTTTTTTTTCTCTATTAGGTCACCTGATGGAGTTTTAGGACACCATTAGGTCACTTGATGGAGTTTTTCGGTTCCTTGCCACTGTTGCCTTTGGCTTGCTCAGTTGGGGATATTTTGGGGATATTTAATTTAATTTTATCAATCAATAAATTCCTCTTGAAACAAACTTTGTTGTATTATTTTAATTTAATACTGTGAAGCTGCTTTGATACAATCTGTATTGTGAAAAGCGCTATACAAATAAACTTGACTTGACTTGACTTGACAGAATTAGTCAATTACAGGCTGATCTCGAATCTACCTTTTCTGTCAAAGATACTAGAAAAGGCGGTATCCTCACAACTATGTTCCTTTTTAGAAAGAAATGATATCGGTGAGGATTTTCAGTCAGGATTTAGACCGTACCATAGTACTGAGACTGCTCTCATTAGAGTTACAAATGATTTGCTCTTATCATCCGATCGTGGTTGTATCTCGCTATTAGTGTTACTCGATCTTAGTGCAACATTTGATACTATTGACCACAACATTCTTTTAAATAGACTCGAAAATTATGTTGGCATTAGTGGAATTGCATTAACATGGTTTAAATCATACTTATCTGACCGTTATCAGTTTGTAGCAGTAAATGAAGAGATGTCTCATCGATCAAAAGTTCAGTATGGCATACCACAAGGCTCAGTACTAGGACCATTGCTTTTCACTTTGTACATGCTACCCTTGGGAGATATCATTAGGAAGCATGGAATTAGTTTTCACTGTTATGCCGATGATACTCAGCTCTATATTTATTCGCCCTGAAGCTCTATATTTCTTCACCGTGAATTGGTAAGTATTGCCCTGACGATACTTACCAATTCACAAAATTAAGGGAATGTATAGGTGATATAAAAAATTGGATGACTAGTAATTTCCTACTACTTAATTCTGAAAAAACAGAGATTCTAATTATTGGACAAAAGACTTCCTCACGTAATAACCTAGAATACTGTCTAAGACTTGATGGCTGCTCTGTCAAGTTGTTTGTTGCTCCTGTTCAGCTGTTTGCGTTGGTGTGCGTCTGAAAGCTTCGTATATCTTTCTGTTTTGAATCATTATTTACCATCATTCCTTGTTGTTTATACTGCTAAATATAACTTACTCAACAGCACACATTAACCTGACATCGCTAGCTTCAATCTAAATCGTTATTGCTAGCACAACACGCTAGTAATTCGCTAGCCTGTTAGCGTGCCATCTGTGCGCTCTTTATTTATTTATTTTTCTCACGCCTTTTATGAGTCCATCAATCAACTTAGGTGAGTAAGATCAGTCAACAAACACGGAAAGTCATGTCATCTTCTCCTCTTATTGTTACTTGCACCTCATGCAACATGTTTAGCATATCCTTCTCTGTCAGCACAGGATTTACATGTGATAAATGCAGAGAGATAGTAAAGCTGACGGGGAAGATTTCAGAACTAGAGACACACATCCAAGCTTTAATTGAGGTTAATTGTAAGAGTGCAAGGGCTTTAGATACTGCTTTGGATGCGACTAGCTTAGTGAACTCTTTACATTGTTCGGTTCCGGCGGAAGTAGAGCCCGTGCAACAGGGCAATTGGGTGACGGTGAGACGCTGTAGTCGCGGGACAAAACACTGCTCTTCCGTTCCGATTACAACTTCAAATAGATTCTCCCCTCTCAGTGAAACACCCACTGTGAATCCTTTTGAATGTGCCCTAGTTATTGGCGATTCTATTGCACGGAATGTGAAAATAGATACACCAGCCACCATAGTCACATGTTTGCCGGGAGCCAGAGCACCTGACATCAAAGCAAATTTAAAAGTGCTGGCTAATGCTAATCGTAAATTCTCTAAGATTATTATTCACGTCGGCACAAATGATGTTCGACTCCGCCAGTCGGAGATCACCAAAAGTAATGTTAAAGAGGTGTGTGAACTCGCAAGTACGATGTCAGGCACTGTAATTTGCTCTGCCCCCATTCCTGTTCGCAGGAGTGATGAGATTACTTAGTAGATTGTCCTCACTCAATGGCTGGTTGTCTAAGTGGTGTCCACAAAATAATATAGAATTCATAGACAATTGGGAAAGTTTTTGGGGCAGACCTGACCTGTTGAAAAGAGATGGTATTCATCCCTCCTGGGATGGTGCTGCTCTTCTCTCTAGTAATATGGCACATAGTCTTAGAGCTCAAACATGACAATCTGGGGCTCACATCACCAAGGTCAGATAAATCCCATCACATAGAGCCTCTTTCACCAAGATATCATTATATAGAGACTGTGTCTGTTCCCCGAATTAGGACATACAAAAAAACTTCCAAACCCATCTAAGGGTAAAAATGTAATTGATGTTCAACAAATAAAAAACAGATATAATACAAATGAGCAAATGATAAAGCTTGGGTTGCTGAATATTAGATCCCTTACTTTAAAAGCACTTATTGTTAATGATATGATTACAGACTATAATGTAGATGTGCTGTGTTTGACAGAAACCTGGCTAAAACCAAACGATTACATTACTTTAAATGAGACCACCCCGCAAGATTACTGTTATAAACATGAACCTCGTCTGAAAGGCAAAGGGGAAGGTGTTGCTGTAATTTATAGTAATATTTTTAGAATTACTAAGAAGTCTAGTTTCAAATATAATTCTTTTGAAGAGTTGGTGCTTAATATAGCAATATATAGTGTAAATGATAAATCACGTTTGAGATTTGTGCTGGCTACTGTATACAGGCCACCAGGGCACCATACAGACTTTTATCAAATAATTTGCTGACTTTCTATCAGAGTTAGTACTGATTGCAGATAAAGTCATAATTGTTGGTGATTTTAATATACATATAGATAACGAAAAAGATGCATTGGGACTGGCATTTAGAGACATTCTTAACTCTATTGGAGTTACACAACATGTGTCAGGACCTACTCATTGTCGTAATCATACCCTAGATCTAATATTATCACACGGAATCAATGTTGATGGCGTTGAATTTCTGCAGCAGAGCGATGACATCTCAGATCATTATCTAGTCTCGTGTAAACTTCATTTAGCCAAGGCTGAAAAGCCGACTCCGTGTTACAAATATGTTAGACCTATCACTTCTGCCACTAAAGATTGCTTTATTAAAGGGATAGTTCACTTTGAAATTAAATTTTGGTATGTTTTAGCTTACCTCAAGGGCATCCAAAATGTAGGTGTCTTTTTTTCCGCAGTAGTTTCAATTTTGATATTTTTAGGTCAAACCGTTCTTGTCTGTCAGTCATATAATGCAGGTCGATGGTCACTGTCTCAAAGAGCATGCACAGAGTCCAAATTAAAACAATTCCCCATCGTCCAAATTAAACAATTCCCCATCGTAAGTACACATTGATGGCCTAAGACACGAAACGAGCGGTTTGTGTGAGAAAACAAACAGTATTTATATCGTTTTTACCTCTTGAACACAGCCACGTCCAAGTGATCTGAGGGCGCGTGCGCATCCTGCTATGTGACGTGTGCGCAGACTGGTGCATAGATATATACACTAGATGTCGCCTTGGCTACGGTTTCTTTCCAATGAACTGCAACTTTCTTTCCAATGAACTGTTCAAGAGGTAAAAACGATATAAATACTGTTCATTTTCTCACACAAACCGCTCGTTTCGTGTCTTAGGCCATCAATGTGTACTTACGATGGGGAATTGTTTAATTTGGACGATGGGGAATTGTTTAATTTGGACGATGGGGAATTGCAATTAAAACAATTCCCCATCGTCCAAATTAAACAATTCCCCATCGTTAGTACACATTGATGGCCTAAGACACGAAACGAGCGGTTTGTGTGAGAAAACGAACAGTATTTATATCGTTTTTACCTCTTGAACAGTTCATTGGAAAGAAAGTTGCAGTTCATTGGAAAGAAACCGTAGCCAAGGCGACATCTAGTGTATATATCTATGCACCAGTCTGCGCACACGTCACACAGCAGGATGCGCACGCGCCCTCAGATCACTTGGACGTGGCTGTGTTCAAGAGGTAAAAACGATATAAATACTGTTCATTTTCTCACACAAACCGCTCGTTTCGTGTCTTAGGCCATCAATGTGTACTTACGATGGGGAATTGTTTAATTTGGACGATGGGGAATTGTTTTAATTTGGACTCTGTGCATGCTCTTTGAGACAGTGCCATCGACCTGCATTATATGACTGACAGACAAGAACGGTTTGACCTAAAAATATCAAAATTGAAACTACTGCGGAAAAAAAGACACCTACATTTTGGATGCCCTTGAGGTAAGCTAAAACATACCAAAATTTAATTTCAAAGTGAACTATCCCTTTAATAAAGCAATCTTTAGTGGCAGAAGTGATAGGTCTAACATATTTGTAACACGGAGTCGGCTTTGCAGCCTTGGCCAAATGAAGTTTACACGAGACTAGATAATGATCTGAGATGTCATCGCTCTGCTGCAGAATTTCAACGCCATCAACATTGATTCCGTGTGATAATATTAGATCTAGGGTATGATTACGACAATGAGTAGGTCCTGACACATGTTGTGTAACTCCAATAGAGTTAAGAATGTCTCTAAATGCCAGTCCCAATGCTTCTTTTTCGTTATCTATATGTATATTAAAATCACCAACAATTATGACTTTATCTGCAACCAGTACTAACTCTGATAGAAAGTCAGCAAATTCTTTGATAAAAGTCTGTATGGTGCCCTGGTGGCCTGTATACAGTAGCCAGCACAAATCTCAAACGTGATTTATCATTTACACTATATATTGCTATATTAAGCACCAACTCTTCAAAAGAATTATATTTGAAATTAGACTTCTTAGTAATTCTAAAAATATTACTATAAATTACAGCAACACCTTCCCCTTTGCCTTTCAGACGAGGTTCATGTTTATAACAGTAATCTTGCGGGGTGGTCTCATTTAAAGTAATGTAATCGTTTGGTTTTAGCCAGGTTTCTGTCAAACACAGCACATCTACATTATAGTCTGTAATCATATCATTAACAATAAGTGCTTTTAAAGTAAGGGATCTAATATTCAGCAACCCAAGCTTTATCATTTGCTCATTTGTATTATATCTGTTTTTTATTTGTTGAACATCAATTACATTTTTACTCTTAGATGGGTTTGGAAGTTTTTTTGTATGTCCTAATTCGGGGAACAGACACAGTCTCTATATAATGATATCTTGGTGAAAGAGGCTCTATGTGATGGGATTTATCTGACCTTGGTGATGTGAGCCCCAGATTGTCATGTTTGAGCTCTAAGACTATGTGCCATATTACTAGAGAGAAAAGCAGCACCATCCCAGGAGGGATTAATACCATCTCTTTTCAACAGGTCAGGTCTGCCCCAAAAACTTTTCCAATTGTCTATGAATTCTATATTATTTTGTGGACACCACTTAGACAACCAGCCATTGAGTGAGGACAATCTACTAAGTAATCTCATCACTCCTGCGAACAGGAATGGGGGCAGAGCAAATTACAGTGCCTGACATCGTACTTGCGAGTTCACACACCTCTTTAACATTAATTTTGGTGATCTCCGACTGGAGGAGTCGAACATCATTTGTGCCGACGTGAATAATAATCTTAGAGAATTTACGATTAGCATTAGCCAGCACTTTTAAATTTGCTTTGATGTCAGGTGCTCTGGCTCCCGGCAAACATGTGACTATGGTGGCTGGTGTATCTATTTTCACATTCCGTGCAATAGAATCGCCAATAACTAGGGCACATTCAAAAGGATTCACAGTGGGTGTTTCACTGAGAGGGGAGAATCTATTTGAAGTTGTAATCGGAACGGAAGAGCGGTGTTTTGTCCCGCGACTACAGCGTCTCACCGTCACCCAATTGCCCTGCTGCACAGGCTCTACTTCAGCCGGAACCGAACAATGTAAAGAGTTCACTAAGCTAGTCGCATCCAAAGCAGTATCTAAAGCCCTTGCACTCTTACAATTAACCTCAATTAAAGCTTGGATGCGTGTCTCTAGTTCTGAAATCTTCCCCATCAGCTTTACTATCTCTCTGCATTTATCACATGTAAATCCTGTGCTGACAGAGAAGGATATGCTAAACATGTTGCATGATGTGCAAGTAACAATAAGAGGAGAAGATGACATGACTTACCGTGTTTGTTGACTGATCTTACTCACCTAAGTTGTTTGATGGACTCATAAAAGGCGCGAGAAAAATAAATAAATAAAGAGCGCACAGATGGCACGCTAACAGGCTAGCGAATTACTAGCGTGTTGTGCAAGCAATAACGATTTAGATTGAAGCTAGCGATGTCAGGTTAATGTGTGATGTTGAGTAAGTTATATTTAGCAGTATAAACAACAAGGAATGATGGTAAATAATGATTCAAAACAGAAAGATATATGAAGCTTTCAGACGCACACCAATGCAAACAGCTGAACAGGAGCAACCAACAACTTGACAGAGCAGCCATCAAGTGTTAAACAATATTCTAGGTTATTACGTGAGGAAGTCTTTTGTCCAATAATTAGAATCTCTGTTTTTTCAGAATTAAGTAGTAGGAAATTACTAGTCATCCAATTTTTTATATCACCTATACATTCCGTTAATTTTGTGAATTGGTAAGTATCGTCAGGGCAATACTTACCAATTCACGGCGAAGAAATATAGAGCTGAGTATCATCGGCATAACAGTGAAAACTAATTCCATGCTTCCTAATGATATCTCCCAAGGGTAGCATGTACAGAGTGAAAAGCAATGGTCCTAGTACTGAGCCTTGTGGTATGCCATACTGAACTTTTGATCGATGAGACATCTCTTAATTTACTGCTACAAACTGATAACGGTCAGATAAGTATGATTTAAACCATGTTAATGCAATTCCACTAATGCCAACATAATTTTCGAGTCTATTTAAAAGAATGTTGTGGTCAATAGTATCAAATGCTGCACTAAGATCGAGTAACACTAATAGCGAGATACAACCACGATCGGATGATAAGAGCAAATCATTTGTAACTCTAATGAGAGCAGTCTCAGTACTATGGTACGGTCTAAATCCTGACTGAAAATCCTCACTGATATCATTTCTTTCTAAAAAGGAACATAGTTGTGAGGATACCGCCTTTTCTAGTATCTTTGACAGAAAAGGTAGATTCGAGATCGGCCTGTAATTGACTAATTCTGTACAATCAAGTTGCGTTCTTTTAACAAGCGGTTGAAAGCGCGCCCCATTCAACGCCTAGCAGCATCTTTCAGAGCGGGCACTCGCGCTCCTCTCAAAAGATTTCAGAGGATGTTGGGTCTCATGGCCTCAGTACTCCAGCTAGGACTACTGCACATGCGTCCTCTTCAGCGCTGGCTGAAACCCTGTGTACCAGCTCATGCGTGGCGATCTGGCCACTTACTAATCAGAGCGAGTTACGGCTGCAGTGGCGACCATAACAGCATCTCACGCTCTTGTGGCCGGACAATCACTAGTAAGAAACAACCTCATCATGCGCTTCCTCAAAGGGAAATGAAGCAGTCAATCAAGTTTACATGATTTACAAGATGGATTTCCACTATAATCAAGAATTATATAAGAAACATGACAAATGTAAACATATAAAAGAAAAAAGAATAACCGTTATATCTTTCAGGGATTGTGCAGTATTCCAGCATGTGACGTCACGGGGTTGGTTGGCTTTAATAAACCTGGCTGAATGTAGGAATATCCCGACATCAAACTGTCTACACCACGGTGTTTTGACCGCGAACAACTAACGACGTCTAACGTTATATGTTATATACAGCAGATGGACTCTGACACGGTGGGCATCGCAGTACAACAGCCACACTGACACCAGGTAGCGTTGCCGACCCGCTCTTCGCCCCAAACCACCACCGGCTGTTCGACATTACGACGTACCACTGCTCGGTTCCCACGCCGTATCGGCTCAAATGCATATACATTAATACATGCTAACTTACATGGTGTTGACAAGAGACAGGAATATGATGGCAGACATTGCGAACAATGTTTCCATGTGCAGTTTGTTAACATATAACGTTAGACGTCGTCTTTCTGTCTGGTACTAATAAACTTCACTAAGTTAGCTAAACACTAAGTTAGCTAGTTCATGCTTTCAGGGGGGGTGAAATGCTATTTCATGCATACTGAGTTTTTTACACTGTTAAAGAGTTGGATTCCCATGCTAAACATGGACAAAGTTTCAAAAATTAAGTTGTACGTTTGATGGAGTATTTCTGTGCCAAAAATACTCCTTCCGGTTTGTCACAAGTTTCGGAAAGTTTTTTTCGAGTATGGGCGTGTGTGACGTCAGATGGGGCGGAATTTCCTTATACGGGTCCTAAGGGCACTTCTCCCGGAAGGGCGCGCGCGCACCCGTAGACCAGAGCGAGAGAGCGAAAGCAGTACACCCATCAAATCGCTGAGCTCGGCTTTAGGGAAGTCATCAACGGAGTTGTGCAAGTTTTCTTGGTTGTTCCCTGCATTTCGACGATGATTGTTTTATAAACAAGGCCCAGTTCGACGCCGGATTTGCAGATCGTCTAATGCTTAAGGATGGAGCAGTCCCAACGATAAAGGTTCACGGTCGTGCGTTGGAACCGCAGGCAGTGAGTAAAACTGCTTCAAATGTCTGTGTGTTGTTAGCTATTGGCGCGTAAGCACAGCAAGTAAACAACATGATCACGTATAGTTAATGTATCTATGGAGCATGCGATGTATGGTGTGTGTGTGATTCGCGCTCGTGATTCTTTAGCTCCGCCCACACGGCACGCCTCCAGTTGCTCGTTTTTTTGCAATACTACTCTATAGGTACTCAAGATTAACATGAGATTGACTGAAACTGAGTGTTTTACCCCCCCTTTAATAAACCCGGCTGAATGTAGGAATATCCCGACATCAAACTGTCTACACCACGGTGTTTTGACCGCGAACAACTAACGTTAGGTACAGTCATTATTAGCTAACAGCTGTAAAGGGGGGGAGTGAAACACTCAGTTTCAGTCAATCTCATGTTAATCTTGAGTACCTATAGAGTAGTATTGCATCCTTCATATCTCCAAAAAGTATTTAGTTTTATTATATTTATAAAAGAAAGATAGGCTGTACCGAGTCTTTCCGGAAAAAAACGAGCGGCTGGAGGCTTGCCGTGTGGCCGGAGCTAAAGAATGTTGTGTGTGTGATTCGCGCTCGTGATTCTTTAGCTCCGCCCACACGGCACGCCTCCAGCCGCTCTGTTTTTTCCGGAAAGACTCGGTACAGCCTATCTTTCTTTTATAAATACAATAAAACTAAATACTTTTTGGAGATATGAAGGAAGCAATACTACTCTATAGGTACTCAAGATTAACATGAGATTGACTGAAACTGAGTGTTTCACCCCTCCCTTTACAGCTGTTAGCTAATAATGACTGTACCTAACGTTAGTTGTTCGCGGTCAAAACACCGTGGTGTAGACAGTTTGATCTCGGGATATTCCTACATTCAGCCGGGTTTATTAAAGGGGGGGGGGGGGGGGGGGGGTGAAACACTCAGTTTCAGTCAATCTCATGTTAATCTTGAGTACCTATAGAGTAGTATTGCAAAAAACCGAGCAGCTGGAGGCGTGCCGTGTGGGCGGAGCTAAAGAGTCACGAGCGCGAATCACACACACACCATACATCGCATGCTCCATAGATACATTAACTATACGTGATCATGTTGTTTACTTGCTGTGCTTACGCGCCGATAGCTAACAACACACAGACATTTGAAGCAGTTTTACTCACCGCCTGCGGTTCCAACGCACGACCGTGAACCTTTATCGTTGGGACTGCTCCATCCTTAAGCATTAGACGATCTGCAAATCCGGCGTCGAACTGGGCCTTGTTTATAAAACAATCATCGTCGAAATGCAGGGAACAACCAAGAAAACTTGCACAACTCCGTTGATGACTTCCCTAAAGCCGAGCTCAGCGCTTTGATGGGTGTACTGCTTTCGCTCTCTCGCTCTGGTCTATGGAGGGGTGCGTGCGTGCGCGCCCTTCCCGGGAGAAGTGCCCTTAGGACCCGTATAAGGAAATTCCGCCCCATCTGACGTCACACACGCCCATACTCGAAAAAAACTTTCCGAAACTTGTGACAAACCGGAAGGAGTATTTTTGGCACAGAAATACTCCATCAAACGTACAACTTAATTTTTGAAACTTTGTCCATGTTTAGCATGGGAATCCAACTCTTTAACAGTGTAAAAAACTCAGTATGCATGAAATAGCATTTCACCCCCCCTGAAAGCATGAACTAGCTAACTTAGTGTTTAGCTAACTTAGTGAAGTTTATTAGTACCAGACAGAAAGACGACGTCTAACGTTATATGTTAACAAACTGCACATGGAAACATTGTTCGCGATGTCTGCCATCATATTCCTGTCTCTTGTCAACACCATGTAAGTTAGCATGTATTAATATATGCATTTGAGCCGATACGGCGTGGGAACCGAGCAGTGGTACGTCGTAATGTCGAACAGCCGGTGGTGGTTTGGGGCGAAGAGCGGGTCGGCAACGCTACCTGGTGTCAGTGTGGCTGTTGTACTGCGATGCCCACCGTGTCAGAGTCCATCTGCTGTATATAACATATAACGTAAGACGTCGTTAGTTGTTCGCGGTCAAAACACTGTGGTGTAGACAGTTTGATGTCGGGATATTCCTACATTCAGCCAGGTTTATTAAAGCCAACCAACCCCGTGACGTCACATGTTGGAATACTGCACAATCCCTGAAAGATATAACGGTTATTCTTTTTTCTTTTATATGTTTACATTTGTCATGTTTCTTATATAATTGTTGATTATAGTGGAAATCCATCTTGTAAATCATGTAAACTTGATTGACTGCTTCATTTCCCCTTTAAAGGGGCAAGGAGGCTAACAACTAATTAAAATACTGCCCATCTCTGCTGGTGCGTGAGGGCTTCTGGTTGTCCCAGTCGGGCCTGGAAAGGAGCCAACAGGTCCAGCTCTTTCTCTTCCTGTCGCTGCTTCTTTTCTTTAGCCATCCGTTCCTGAGGAATGAAAGGAACCAGAGGTAGGTGGTTGTTTGTATCAGTGCGATGAAAGTGGTTGACCGTTTAAAGCAGGGATAGGCAACTTCGGTCCTGGAGGGCCACTGTCCTGCAGAGTTTAGCTCCAACTCTAATTAAACACACCTGAACAAGGCAATCAGTGTTTTCAGGATTACTAGATAGATACAGGCAGGAGAGTTTTTGTCAGGGCTGAAGCTAAACTCTGCAGGACAGTGGCCCTACAAGACCGAAGTTGCCTATCTCTGGTTTAAAGCCTTGATTCACCTTTTCTTCCATGTGCCGATGTATCTTATATTTACTATTTGCATTGCACTGTAGTTGTACCATATCATATGTATTACCATAAAGGATCCATCAGTTATCTTTGTTGTTGCTAAAATCGGGTCAATGACAGAATATGCTTTTTCCACAATAAGAAAACTTTATTTAATTTAATGTGAAAATTAAATTATATCTCAGTATGGGGGTGTTCACAATTCTTATCCAAGAATAAAAAGCCAAATACATGACAAGCCTGAGCTTTGGCCATTCCTTATTAAAAAAATAATATTTTATAAGTCTTTTAAAATTAGAGATTTTAAATAACTAGGGATGGAACTTTTTTGTACACCACATACAAACCACTGGTTGATAAATGTCATTTTTGGGGGGTTTTATCCAGAAAAACCGCAGCTCACCTGTTTACTTGCATTTGATTACAGCACAGTCTTGCCCTCCGCAAAATGGTGGACGCGTTGACGTATCGCAGAAACGTTCCAAAGCGGCCAATAGGGCGTCTATGTATTTATTATGTCTATGGAGCCAACGGGTCCAGCTCTTTCTCTTCCTGCTGCTGCTCCTTTTCTTCAGCCATCCGTTCCTGAGGAATGAAAGGAATCAGAGGTAGGTGGTAGTTTGGATCAGTGCGATGAAGGTGGTTGACCGTTTAAAGCAGTGGTTCTCAACCTTTTTTGGGCCAGTGCCCCCTATCCAATATCCAGGTCCCTGAACGCCCCCCACCCCCAAACTAATGAGCAAGCAGGAACGAGTGAGAGTTAACATATGAAATAAGTGCAAAAGTATCATTTATTAATTCAATAGAACTATACAAGCTATAAACTGCATTGGCGTAGCAATACCAGTGTTTCTCACAGGATTTTTGGTAAATCTGTAGTGGGTGGACCTCGGGGGGCGTAAGAAAATGTTGTGCATTTTAATGTTAAATTCATCAATCTGGTGCACTTTGAGAGTTCAAAATTAAAAGCTCCAACCCATTTTCAGTGAGCAAATTAAACAAAGAAAAATTCAAACCTCTTTTAGTTGTGTCTGTCTACATTATACTACTACATAATAATAGTTATAATATTAATCCCATGACAGTAATAGCCATATATTGTAAAACAAATGCACTGAAAAATAAAGGGTATTTATCATTATTTTATCATTAAAGCAGTAATGTTTGCACTTAGGTTTTATTACACATTTAGGAGAGTATTGCAAGAAGCTGCTTACATTAACCTTACTTTCGAAAAATAAATACAATCATGATTTAAAAATTGTTTTCATCAATGGTATAATTAATACAATTATAATTAATTTGGTTTGTCGTGATTAATTTGTGTTCATAATCAGTAAAAAAAAAAAATCTTCTAACAAGAATAAACACATATGAACAATTAAATTATTATTGTATTATTAATTATTTTTATATCTTGAAACTACCCAAGCAGTGTTTCACGCTCAGATGTGATGGCGGAATGAATACAAAACCAAAATGTGATTGCAGAATATATTTAAATCATCCATCAAATTGTCATTTTCTCCTTACTGTCTTGCGAGTGAACAATAATGCCTGACCAGTAAATTACTTGGTGAACAAAGAAAACATTTTGGCATTAGGGATTGGAATTAGTTAATGCCTAAAAATGTAAACGTTTTACCTTATAAATATAATTTAGTTTAATTAATTTAAAAATTCGTCGCCGGAGTGAATGGGAACATGATTTATTGAAAATATTTGAAAAAATCTAAGTGTTTAAGTCAATACTTTTTAATGGCTTGTCAATTTTCCATTCCTCCGCTGCACGATTCTAGTCAGCGCTGGATTTTAGGCAACACCGGATTTTTGTCAGCGCCAAACACATTTTTGAGCACGTGAATGCCGATTCTTGTCAGCGCTGGATTCTAGTCAGTGCTTTGAGCACTGGTCTATGACTGGAAAAATAATAGAGTCGTTGCAAAAGTAAGGATACATAGCTCAGGCTACATGTCGCATTAAACTGGAAGATTTTAGAATGTTAGGCATTCTAAACTTTTGAATAAGAAATAATATCAAGTCGTCAAAATACAACTCGTCAAAACTTCGCAAATCACAACAAGCGTATCGGTGAGAACACTCATTTAAACAGCATATACACACACCCGAACTTGACTGCACATCATATTTTTGTCATTATTGATACTGCTTTCAATCAAAGTGCAATAGAAATGAACACAAAAAAACCTGCCTAGTGCCTACCTACAACACTGACGGTGGACTTGCGGTCAGGAGTAGAGCGGCTGAGGACGAATGTTTTTTTTGTTTTTTTTGTTTTTCAAAAATCTTGCTTCCAACAAGAACGCCCCCTGTTGAGAACCACTAGTTTAAAGCCTTGATTCACCTTTTCTTCCATGAGCCGATGGGCCATCTCGTTCCTCATAGTGTTGTATATAGAGACCAGCAGATCAGTATTACTTTCCTCCTTTTTTCTCGAAGAAAGAATGGACTTTACCTGAAATACACACGCTAACGTCATGATTGGCTAAACAAAAAAAATGTTTGTGAGGCTTGGGAACTGTAATACCGTTTTTTCCAAAACTCTGATCTGAAGTCCAACTTTCTTCTCGTCTTTCATCAATTCCACACGCATTTCATTAAACTGGGGGATGCTGTAGGGTTTTGGATCCACCTGAACATGCAAAAAGAAACAAGCCGTAAACACAAAGACAACAAAATATGAACCATAATATTGATATCGAAGTTCTCGTGACAATCTTTCCATTTGCTGCGAAAATGCTGTGACATGACAAATTCACAGCAAACATATGTTATGCTTAAAAAGACAGTTCCAGCCTGATCACAAGAGAAAATGTAAGTATTTTACAAAGTTCATACAAATTCATATACTTGGATTAGTAAAAAAGCATACTATTTGTAAAACTACACCCCTAAAACTAACCCTCAGTGACGAAATAGCTGGTCATATGAAAATGTACAAACAAGATTGTATGAATGAGATTGTACATATACTTGGATTCACGAAAACGTATAAACGAGATCATACAAAACGAGATTGTATGAATTAGATCATATGAATTGGCCACCAGTTTGTCACCAGCCAGCGTAAAATAGTTAAAGGAACACGCCGACTTTTTGGGACTTTAGCTTATTCACCGTATCACTGTATAGAGTTAAATAAGTCCATACATACCCTTTTCATCTCCATGCGTGACGTAACTCTGTCTGACGCACCTACTGCTAGCCTAGCTCCCAATAAGTGACAAAATAACACCAAAATTGTCCTATTTACATGTTGTGATTTGTTTAGTCACAGCGTGAACAACTAACAAGGTCACCTGAGACACAGCCATCTTCTAACCGTATACATACTGGGAACTATATTCTCAGAAGGCAAAGCACTGCTACTTCTGCGGAGTGATTTGCTCCAACTCTGAGTGAACTCTCTGCTCCTCACCAACAGTGAGTGGTCAGTCAGACAGAGTTACGGCACGCACAGAGATGAAAAGGGTATGTATGGACTTATTTCACTCTGGGGGATACGGTGAATAAGCTAAAGTCCCAAAAAGTATTTTAAGAATTGTCATGAGACTGTGTTGAACAGTTCACCCCAAAATTACAATTCTATCATTTACTCTTTTTTTTAAAACTTTTTCTTCAGTGAACAGAATTTGGAGTCAAAGATTTCTATAAAATTCAGTTATTTAGAATCAGATTTGGACCAATGAGATTTTACTGTGGGTGGAGTTATACATTGTGACTTGACAGAAATAGAAATGTCTTGTCGCTTTTCCATTTTCTACATAACTGTTTTCAATGAATTTCTCATTACGATTTTAGTCTCATATCGCTATGACTTACTCTCGAAATTTTTACTTTATTCTCATAAATATTACCACTTTATTTTTGTAACGGTTTGATTTTATTCTCAAAATGTTGACTTTATCATAAAAAGGCCTATTGAGATTTTTCTCAAAGCATTGTCTTTGTTTCTTGTATGTTTTGTATGATTTATTTATTCATTTATTTTTTAAGGTGCCAATAAAACACTGTAGTTTTACTTTGATCATGGAACTGACAAAAGTCATTCTTTATGTGTGACATCAGACCTGAAAGCCAGAAACCATCTGTGGATCAAAAGCTTGTGCTTCCTGCAAGTATGCCGGTCCATTGGGTTTCATGAAGTTGAGCCAAGTTGGGAAGATCTTGTCGTCCTCTCGATGATAGGTCACCCGGATCTGTCTGTCAGACATCATAAAGACCCATTCAGCCACATCTTTACTTGCCGGCTTGGAAGGATCTCTGTGGAACCGCTCCTCCACCCTCTGTTGGAGACCCCAAACAAAATGTCCATGATCATTTTTGTTTATTGTTAGCAAGGCCACCAGAAGCAAAATATGTAGCTTTTGGTATACTGTTGGTTAATGTTATACCAGCAAGATATTATAAGGTTAAACTGCTTAAGATTAATAGTCAAGCCTGTTTGTTGAGAGAGTATTACCTCTAGTTCAAAAACCTCTTCAGCACAAAACACTTTGACATGCTTTCCGTAAACAACATGTCGATAAAAGAGGAAGTCAGTCCCATCTTCAAAGGTTTCTGTCATTTCGAAAGGCTTCTCGATTCTTCTGGCTAGACCGTCAGCGCGAGCTTGACTATAAAAGTCCATCTGATGCTCCGTCGCAGGAACTAAAGTGACGTATCTGTGGCCTAAACAAAGTGAAACTTTTAAAATGCCAGTTGACGAGTCATCCGTAATGAAACGAGTCATGCTTACTGACATCGGTAATATATAGAAAATGTATGTTAGATTACATCTGAGAGCATCCCTTCTTCCAGGCCTGAAATGCTCAGATGTCACATTGCTGTCTGTGTGATGTTCTCTCTCATCAAGACAGTCACTTCGGTGACTGAACCATTCCTTAATAGTGCTGGGTTGTGTGCCTGATCAAATAAAATAAAAGAGTGTCAACACACAAGCTAAATGCTAAAATAACATGCAAATAAATAAATAAATAATATTCAATAATAATAATAACAATTCAAATTCAAATAACAATTCAATATTTCTAATATTTTAATATGCATAATATTTATTTATGAAAGTGACACAGTGAGAATTTATACTTAACATGTCAACACACAGGTTAAAGGCTAAAAGAATGTGCTTATAAATAATAAATGATTTTTTTTATTTATTATTATTGTTAATTATATTTAAATAATACAAATTGATTTATTTAGGCATTCTTTTTGATTTGGGTGAACCATGCCTTTAACATGATTTTTTTGTTAATTTAGATGTACATGATCAACATGACGAGGTATGTTTTATATGTTGAAAACAAAAACATCTGCAAAGGTCTTACAATCAAGGTCTTTATAAACGGTGAGTTTGGTCACAAGACCATCTTTCAGAAAGTAAGGGGCAAACTTCTCCAGCCTGGCTTTCCTGTACTGGAAAACCTTCATACCGCCTGGAAAACGCATTTCCACATCTATAAAGATACAAAATAAAAACAGAACACTTGATGATTAATTAACCTCAAGAGATAGTGGATAAGGGATGAAAGGCTATGTGTAAGAGTGAGAGTGAGAACTTGACCTGGGGGTGCAATAGCTACTTTAGTCACCCAAGATGGAGGCATTTCAAACACTTTCAGCTCATCCATTTCCTCCTTGAGAAGAAAAAATAATAGGTGGTTACATCTGATGTAATAGATTCTTAGCAGGTTTAGTGTGGAATGGGCTCTTCAACAGTTAAAGGGATAGTTCCCACAAAAATGAACATCTGTCATCATTTACTAACCCTCAAGTTGTTCCAAACCTGTATACATTTCTTTGTTCTGCTGAACACAAAGGAAGATATTTTGATATCTTTAGACTATGGAAGTCAATGGTGCATAACAACTGTTTGGTTATAAATATTCTTCAAAATATCTTCATTTGTGTTTAACAGAACAAAGAAATGTATACAGGTTTGGAACACAACATGAGGGTGAGTAAATGATGACAGATTTTTCATGTTTGGGTGAACTATCTCTTTAAATCAGTAATGGGATCAAAACATTAGAAAAATTAGAAATAAGGAACAGTTTTTCTGTACTTCTTCCACATCTTCTGACTCTTGGAGTGTCTTTGGCTCAGAAATGTTTGACATAGATTGGCTACTTGGGTCACACAGCATATACTCCCACTTTGATAGATCGTCCATGTAAAAGGTCATCTCCTGCAAACACAAACAGACTCGGTGAACTTTCCAATGCTTGTCATCCTCACATTAATATTACATCCACACTCAGAGACACTGACCCTACAACTGAAACTGCAGTCTTGCTTGTTGATCCAGTAGTTTTGATGGTTCCAGACACTCTCTATGCCCAGAAAGTTCTCATTGGTGGGGGAGTAGCTCTTGCCTGTCAGAGGGTCAATGAAGAAGTTCTTAGGTTCGTCCCGGTTCCCTGAGAGCACCAGAACCCAGCTGTGAACTCTCAAGCCCAGAAGAGGGTCGGGTGTTGGACGTTCTTCCTCCTGTTTAAAAGGAATCGGTGAAAATGCAAAACAAACAAAAACTCTCCTGAATTTCACTGAAACATTCTCTGTCCAACCTTCTGAAGTCTCTCAGCTTGTTCCAGTTGTTCCTTCAGTGCAGCTTCTTTAGCTTCTGTGTGCCGTTTCTCCTCTTGACGCTTTTCAAAGAGGCTGTTCAAGTTGGGTCGGCGTTTCACAGAGTATTTACTCTTTGTCTTCTTCCGTTCCTCTGTTTTCTCCTGAGCAGATCATACAAAATAATCCATAACATGAATTCATCCAGTTTAGGTTTTCAGAAGTAACTGATTTCAATACGACCACTCAAGGGAATTGGTGTTAAAGCTGTGCTCTTCAACAATTGTTCTACAACCTCTAAGGCATCTGTGGACATACTTCAGAGAGCCTGCTCAAACTACACTGTAAACATTTTTTATTAGAAATTGATGGTAAATTTCACTAAGTAACTGCAAGTAACATTAAAGGTGCAGTAATTTCTAAGAAACGCTGTTGAAAGTCTTTGCATTATTTTGCTCAGCTTCAGCTGTGATAAAGAGACATCCCCCCTTGCATTGCAGTTTCCTGCTTTTCGGGGCTCGAGCAATGAAGGGTGGGGTGTGTTTTTTGGGATTGATTTCAAATATCAGTGTTCCTCAGAACAGGGTTCTTGCAGGTTTCAGTAAGTCAAATTTAAGACATTTTAAGACCATAAAGATTGAAATTTAAGACCTACATTTTTTGCATTGCCAAAAAAATATTCAAATTGAAAAAGCATTAATTTAATTTACAGATAAAGCAATCACATTAGTAACCTTCCACACCCAACAACGTGTGTCAGAGAAAAGAACAGAATCAGATATAATTTTGTTTATAGAAAATTGTACTTCGCATATTATACTGTAAAAAAACACATAATTAGTTGATTTTAGTTGATCATAACTAGAGATGAAATGGCATTAGGCATGTACCGGTATCAAATTTTCATGCTGCGATTAATTGATTGAGCTTTTATCACGGTATACGGTATTATCACGATATTTTAATTGCTCAAGAGAAACAGATGGATTGGGGAGGATGTAGAAAAAAAACAACTTGCATCACAATAGGTGTAATTGTGATTGTCAAAACATTAGGTAACTAAACAGAATTTTACACAATTTTCACGATTTCAATTCTTGGGATTTGATTTCAATCTTGATTCAATATTGACTCTTTGCTACAGTGGATAGCCTACATGTTAATTTTTCTCAAGAAAAAATATATCTCACATAATGCTGTAAACATACAGAGAGCCCTTTTAGCTGGTATTATTAAAGGTTAAAAATTAACAAATTAAATTAAATATAATTTGGTTTTCATTATGATAACAATTATGACACAAGTAAAAATATAATACAAATGTAATATAGTGCACATATTTAGCAAAATACTATTTTTTCTTAATTTTGAAGTAGGAAGACTGAAATGGTATTTCCTTGTAAAACGTACTCCGAAAATCTTTGATTTATTTACAAAACTGTGAAACTTTGTTAAAATATATAAAAATATGTGGAAATATATAAAAATACATAAACTGAGCAATTCCAATAGGGTCCTCACACCATCGGTGCTCGGGCCCTCAATATTAACTTTAACCCCTTAATTTAAAGAAAAGCTAAAGTTCAGCCATTGCTGCCAACTTTTGAGTTTTGCTTGGAGTGTGATTTATGACGGGGTGGGGATTGGGGGGGGATGTAAAAAAAATTATTGCATCACAATAAATGTATTGTGATTGTCAACACATTTTAGTAACTAAACTGAATTTTATTAGGTTTAGTGACAACATGTTACAATGTTTACATGGTACAATTTCTGGTAAGCTATGCTTTTTTATTATTTCAATTCAATTCAATTATTGTGATTTGATTTAATATCGACTCATTTGGATAAATATTAGGTGCACAAGATAGGCATTCATTTTTCTCAAGAAAAAAACAACTCAACCTAATGCTGTACAGAGAGCCTTATCAGCTGGCAGTATTATTTAAGGTTACAAATAACTCAAATAAATATAATGTGATTTTTTATTATAATAACAACTTTATTTAATGATATGAAATATCATTATTATAAAGTAAAAATATAATAAATATGTAATATAGTACACATTTAGCTAAATACTCTCTATAGCTTTTTTTTTCTAGCCAACTAACGTGCTATAGCCTATATTGTTATGGTCATCAAATGGCTTTCCTGAGGTAAATGTTATATATGTGACATTGTTCTCCAGCTGTTTTATTGACCCCTTTGTTTGATTGATTGGTCGATATTATGTATGAGCAATATACATTTTGGCAAGTTGTAGCCCTACTGTATCTTTCAACAGTGTTCATTTGTGTTTATTTACTATTAGCTAGTAGAGATGATCGGTTCACGTGCCGCTAGGGATCTGTCACGTCACATTTACAAGCGCCAAAACGGTATTTATTGTTTGAATTTAATAAAAGTGACAGAATCTGAGAGCTGAGATTTTATTATATCATAAGTAACCTGCTCTGTCTAGTCTAGTCGGTCTCTGTGTCCTCTTTGCTTCGCGAATTTTCTGTGCGTGAGAAAATGGATGTGTGGCGTGAGAGCGTGTGGAAAGTGTAAATTGCGTGAGTCTCACGGTGAATGTGTGAGAGTTGGCAGCTCTGGTTCAGCTAAAGGTTACATTGTCCTACCATATTAAAATAAGTATGTAACAAGTAATATTAAGTAGTGTAAAATCAAGTAATGTACATATATATGGTGATTTTATATCAATAGATTATGAAACTGATAATTTATGATTTTCTATAAACATAATTTATTTATAATTACAGTTTTGCAATTTAGGCTTCAGAAAGCATGAATATAAATGAATATGGTACCATTTGCATGTCACAGGTCAGGCTTAAAATCAATTCTCAATTTTATTTAATTTCCTGCCCTCTATCAGTGTTATTTATTTTTAGTATCATTGAGATATTATTATATGTTTTATTCATATTTAGTATAATTTTTTCTTTGTATATTTTCCATTTTCATTTTAAAGTTTTAGTAATTTTGTTGTTTTTGTCATTTTGAAGGGTTTTTTTATATTTATTTCTATGGTGTTTTTATTTTATGTTTAGTTATTTAGTACATCAAGTTAAAATAAAATAAAATGAGAGATGTTGCATTGGCAACTAGCTGAAAACATGAGTTATTTTATTTTATTTCAGTTAAGGTTTTAGTTTCTACTCTGTATATCTATCCGCCAAGGGGCCTGAAAGAGGCTGAAAACCCATTTTAAAGTCATCGTCACATATAAATAATCAAACATGAGTGAGTGATGAGTTGTTTAAATGTACATGCCATAAAACTTGTTCTACATGCTAGTGATCTAGTGTGTGGTTTTAACTCCGTACTTACTTGGATTGGAGTCTGCAGTAAGGGACATTCTTGCCGTGACTGATCGAGAAGACACATCTCTTTAGTAGCGTACCCACTGACGCAGTAAGCGTTGTATCCTGCACCCAACAACAGGCTACACAACACACTGGAGTAATCAAAACATGTGCCTCTCTGAGTCTGCAGAGCCCAGGTGGGCGATGACAGCTGCTTGGGCTAAATAGAACAGAAATGAAATAAAATACATGTTTTCGAGTCCAAAAGGCGAAAACAACCCTCATAAGTCAAGTTAGATCGGGAAATTAATAGGGAAACAGTCGGTAATTCTCACAAGTTCAGTTGGTGGATCCAAGAGCTCCAGCGAGAGATAATCAGACACAAAACTGGCACATCCCTCCCAGTTGTACAGCTCAGGATACGGCAGCAATGTCCTTCGCAAGGTGGTGCTTACAAATTTCTGTAGATGTACAGTGAAATAAGAAAACATCATGAAAACAAAAGAGTATTTAAGTCATTTGTGGTAATGTTGCCATGTCTGGAAAGCGTATTTGCTGTACGCACCTGAACGCCGCACTCGTTTACAGGGCACAGAAGAAGCGGTTTGTTATCAGGATATACAAAAGCATATTGCTGACGGAAGTTTTCAGCAAGCTCAAGTATGCGCTTCTCCTGTGAGCAGTTCTCCTTATATGAGGACGGACATTTGGAAAGGTCAAGTTGAGGTCTTGGCTTTGCTCTGAAACAGTAAAAAATAAAGACCAATCAATAGAAAGATGTTTCATTGTTGTTTGACTCTTAAAATGATGAGCATCACTTGCATCTAATGTATATCATCATCTCCAAACAAGGCCACATATTAAGGTCTGGATAGATTAGATGGTAAGCAAACAATCAGTTTTTGTGATCAGTGTTGGATGCTGGAGAAATGGAATAAAGATCTGAGTGACTTTGACATTTTTATGGCAAGGTGACTGGGTCAAAGTAGGCTATCTCTGAAAAGGCAAGGCTTGTGGGTTGCTCCCGGTCAGTAGTGGTGAGTCTTTACCAAGGTCTGAGGAGGTACAAACCATAAACCAGCGACAGGGTGAAATAAAATAAGTTCAAGGTTGGTATTAATTTATTTAATTTGAGTAAACGGTTATTCTATTTCAAGAAGCAAATTTTTTTTTATGGTTTCAGATTTAGTTAGCTATTAATAACCCTGACCTGGACCTTTTCTTGACCAGCTTCATGACATTCTTCCTTTAATACAGTCCAATAGATTGATCCTGTGGTAACTTAGGTGGGTTTTAACATCAACTTAACAGTTACTCTGTACACAATTTTTTAAATAATGTATTATACAGTTCGTTATTTTACAGTTAAGGCGGATATACTTACAGTATACTTGCAGTTAAATTAAAACTCTTCTCCGTTCGTTCTGAAATTACTTTTTTTAAAGCGACGATTGGCAGTAACTGCCGCTTGTTTACAATTTGAAATTTGGTTTCCATAGCAGCGAGGAGACAGAGCGCATTTAGGCCACGCCCACGCCGGGGGGGACAAACCAGAGCAGTTGAGACAGAGCGTCACGTCTCATTACTCTGAATACTAACGTATATTACTAATATAACGTATATTACTAACTCTGAATATTATATTTCTGTAAGATAAACTATCCTGTGTTGCCGAAAACGGTCTCCTCCAGCGGACGCTACGTCCGCTGGAGGAGACCGTTTTCGGCAACACAGGATAGTTTATCTTACAGAAATATAATATATAAAACTGACATTTTGATATTTGACTCACCAGTGACCAAATGTTTAACTTACTGCACACGTGGTGTATTTTTAGTGCATACTGAGTGTCAGGATCCCACAATTTACCCATTCGTTCCAGCCTGTATCCACTTTTATGTCCTCAAACGCTCGTTTTTTGGGGTCGACATCTTATGAAAACTTATTTCTGGGTTTCTTAGTTTGTTTGCTGTACACCTTTAGGCATTATAGGCCGCTGTCAGTAGCCTAAAAGAGGCCTAGAAATAGGGTTTCGTTCCGACAAACGGGGCACTAATTTTTCTTTTGCTCAATATGTTCAACGTTAATAAAAGGTATCCAAGCAAAAAGTTCTCCACGCATTATCCTGCAGTTAATGAGAAATTGTAATTTATTGGCGCACTATATTGACTGCGTATTGAGACATGTAAAACGGTTGAGCTAGATTTTCAACCAATCAGCATCGAAAATGTAAGTAGGTCACAGCCGAAATCAAGCCAATATCACTACGCACATGTAAACATGGAGGAGGACGTAAGCAGAGCATCTTCATCTGATAGCGGCGATCAAGCTCGATTAACACCCGTAAAGTGTATTCTTCATGTCGGAAAATATGGTGGGAAAGGTCCGCAGCCCTTTACTGAAGTCCGATGGGAAAAAATGAAGCATAGGAATGGCTCAAAACGTCGGACACTACGGAGCTAACGTTAGCTATTGCTAATAAACATGTTGCCCTCCTGGACAAACCGGTCTCTGATGTCCCAACAACTACGGGTTTCACCCGGCCTGCTATCGGCGTTTTATAGACGCTTGACTTGTGTGTATGTGTGTGATGGGTTGGTTTAGGGGTCGGGTTAGTGTGTGTGTGTGTGTGTGTGTGTGAGAGAGAGAGAGAGAGAGAGAGAGAGAGAGGTGGGTAGGTAAATAAATAAATCAAAATTAAATGTTGTTTACAATAATCATTTCTGTGAATATGTACATGTAGTGCAGTTACTGCTCATGTATGAAAATTAACAATTCACCATTAAATGTGTTATTTTTAAAAATGTTTTTTTTTTGTAGTATACTTTTGAGTTTAACTTGGAGTGAGATTGGGGGGGGTTGCAAAAAAAACTTGCATCACAATAAGTGTATTGTGATTGTCAAAACATTTTAGTAACTAAACTGAATTGTATTAGGTTTAGTGACAACATGTTACAATGTTTATATTGTACAATTTCTGGTAAGCTAGGGTTTTTTAAAACAATTTTTTACAAATTTCTTGAAACAAATTTCACGATTTCAATTCAATTCTTGTGATTTGATTTAATATTGACTAATTTTAATAAATATTAGGTACACAAGATAGGCGTTAATTTTTCTCAAGAAAAAAAAAAAGAATACATAGGCTACATACAGACAGCCCTATCAGCTGGTAGTATTATTTAAGGTAAAAAATAACTCAGATTAAATATAATGCGTTTTTTATTATAATAACAACTTTATTTAATGATATAAGTACAAATGTAATAAATATGTAATATAGTACACATATTTAGCAAAATACTTTTTTACTAGCCAACTAACGTGCCTATATTATGGTCATTAAATGGCTTTCCTGAGGTAAATGTTATGTGACATAATTGTTCTCCAGCTGTTTTATTGACCCCTTTGTTTGATTGATCATCGATATTATGTATGAAGAATATACATTTCGGTAAGCTGTACTGTTTCTTTCAACATTGTTCATTCGTGTTTATTTACTATTAGCTAGTAGAGATGATCGGGTCACGTGCCGCTAGGGATCAATTACAAACACCAAAACGGTATTTATTGTTTGAATTTCGTAATAAAATTGACAGAATCTGAGAGCTGAGATTTTTTTCATATCATAAGTAACCTGCTCTGTCTAGTCTGTCGGTCTCCGTGTCTTCTTTGCTTCGCGATTTTTCTGTGCGTGAGAAAATGGATGTGTGGCATGTGTGACAACCAATCGCGGGTAGATCGAGAGCGATATCTTTTCCCGCGGAGGAGCAAGAGATAATCATTCAGAATTACGATGAATTTAAATATGTATTTCAAGCTCGAAACAATACGGTCTCTGCTGCCAAAGCAAGAGAAGACTGTTGGAGAAAGATTGCTGATTGTTAATGTGTAAGTTAAACAAATACGTTCTATATTTATGTAAAATGATGTATGTATGTGTAGCCTATATGTGTAATATAGCCTATAGCCTATTTTTATAATATATAAAAAATTATACATGCACACATACATACATAATTTTACATAAATATAGAACGTATTTGTACTACTAAGAAAGCTAGAGAATCCTATCATAAGATTAACAGAATAATAATAAAGATTTAAAATAATTCTTAACATGTATTATATTGTATATAGCCTACATTTGTACAATTTGCTTTTTGAAAAAAATCAAATAAAATGTGTTCATGTGATGTCACCCTATCAATATATCTTACCGGCAATTTTATAAAAGCCCTCTTTTATGGACATGGCCGATAAATGTCCAGGGAACACTATTAATGAAACTATTCATGTACTCCTGCAGAGCGAGGACCACCTTACGAATGGTTCGACAAACCGTGTTTTCCCCTATAGCTTCTGTGCGTCACCCACCGTGCAGGAATGTACCACTTGCAACAAAAAAAAAAACCGCAACGCAATATTTGCGGTACAGTAAGTGCATGAATTCGATGTGTTAAATTCTTTATGTGCGGCTCAAGAAGTTCGCAAAGATAAGACATTCCTTCCGCGGAAAATCTGTATCTTTCATACAAGTAACTGCAGTAGGAAAGGCAAGGGGATTTTGTCTGGCTAAAAACTCTTTCTCTACGAAATGCTCGTCAAACAATTTGCGCTGAGATGTCACAGGATTTGGAAGAAAAGGTGAAGTCATTGCAACAGACACTGGGAATAAGTTACGTCACCTATATGTTTCTTTGCTCTCAGCTGATTGGTCAAACTTCAGTCTGAGATCTTGAATCCAGAACATAACCTGCCCCGGAGCAGGCTAGCCGTGCAGCGTAAGATACCATGGCAACGAACACCGATTAAAGCCAAGCTACTTTCATAGTACCTAAAACCCAGGGTTGGCGGAAACTAAACTGAAACATAGCTGGCTAGCCACCTAAACCGGCTTCATGGTACAGGCCCCAGGTATCACACATTTCAAACTGGTTTATTTTGTATTTCAAGTGGTAATTCGGCATTTTTGGGTTTATATGATAAACAGGTTTGAAAGTGCAAAATTCCCTATGTTTTCCCTTTTTTTTTTAAATGGGCACCTTTAGCATCATTTTTATCAAAAACTGCAAGGTTGTGTGTGGAGAACTTTTTCCTAAGGAATCTATATATTTCTGATGTTAAAAAAGTAGGTAGTGCCCCACTTGGTGGGACGAAACCCTATTTCTAGGCCTCTTTTAGGCTACCGACAGCGGCCTCTCTCTCTCTCTCTCTCTCTCACACACACACACACACACACACACACTAACCCGACCCCTAAACCAACCCATCACACACATACACACAAGCCAGCTCCTTATTCGTCGAACTACTCGTTCCACCTTAAAAAATATTGGATGGTTGTTAACCCCTCCCCCTCGGTGCTTTTGGCCGTATTTCTTAAAGGAACAGTTGTATGTGAATTACAAGCCTGTGGATCGGGCGGCATTTTTTATTTAACAGTGAAAATAAATAGCCTACTCCTGAAAAGATTATCTTGTCTGCCTCTATAAATGGTGTAAGCTATGTGGTAAATTATTATTTTGTAATTACTAAATGTTTTTGTTTTTTTTAAGTATGGAGAAAAGTGACATTATGTTTCCAACTGAGATTTAATATAATGTAATTTCTGTTCTTTATTAGAAGTTATCCATTACTCCAGTCTAACATATGCATACATATACATACACATACATACACATACATACATATACACATATATACAGATATACATATACTTTATATACACATATACACACACATATATACACATATATACACATATACACACATATATACACATATATACACATATACACACATATATATATATATATATATATATATATATATACACACACATATATATATATATATATATATATATATATACATACACACATATATACATACACACATATATATATGTATTTATATATATATGTGTGTGTGTGTGTGTGTGTGTGTACTGGACAAAGCATACTGGAGGTGCCATTACTTTGGTATTTCACAAGTTCTCAAAAAAACAGGAACGTAGAGGCATAGATTAATTCATTCTTAAACAAAATCTTGCATTACAACATTTTCTGATGTGTTATTATTGAAATATGGTACCCAGAATATGCCCCACCATTGCAACTTTATGTGCCGATGCAGCATACTGGAGGTGTCATTACTTTATTATTTCACAAGTTCTCAAAAAAACAAGCACGTAGAGGTATAGATAATTTCATTCTTAAACGAATTCTTGCATTACAACATTTTCTGATGTGTTATTGTTGAAATATGGTACCCAGAATATGCCTCTCCATGCAACTTTATGTGCCGACGAAGCATACTGGCGGTGTCATTACTTTAGTGTTTCACAAGTTCTCAAAAAAACAAGCACGTAGAGGTATAGATAATTTCATTCTTAAACGAATTCTTGCATTACAACATTTTCTGATGTGTTATTATTGAAATATGGTACCCAGAACATGCCTCTCCATGCAACTTTATGTGCCGACAAAGCATACTGGAGGTGTCATTACTTTAGTATTTCACAAGTTCTCAAAAAAACAAGCACGTAGAGGTATAGATAATTTCATTCTTAAACGAAATTTTGCATTAAAACATTTTCTGATGTGTAGTTATTGAAATATGGTACCCAGAACATTCCTCCCCATGCAACTTTATGTGCCGACGAAGCATACTGGCGGTGTCATTACTTTAGTGTTTCACAAGTTCTCAAAAAAACGGGAACGTAGAGGTATAGATAATTTCATTCTTAAACGAAATCTTGCATTACAACATTTACTGATGTGTTATTATTGAAATATAGTACCCAGAATATGCCTCTCCATGCAACTTTGTGTGCCGACGAAGCATACTGGAGGTGTCATTACTTTAGTATTTCACAAGTTCTCAAAAAAACAAGCACATAGAGGTATAGATAATTCCATTCTTAAACGAATTCTTGCATTACAACATTTTCTGATGTATTATTATTGAAATATGGTGCCCAGAATAAGCCCCACCATTGCAACTTTGTGTGCCGACAAAGCATACTGGAGGTGTCATTACATTAGTATTTCACAAGTTCTCAAAAAAAAACAGGAACGTAGAGGCATAAATGAATTCATTCTTAAATGAAATCTTGCATTACAACATTTTCTGATGTGTTATTATTGAAATATGGTACCCAGAATATGCCTCTCCATGCAACTTTGTGTGCCGACGAAGCATACTGGAGGTGTCATTACTTTAGTATTTCACAAGTTCTCAAAAAAACAAGCATTTAGAGGTATAGATCATTTCATTCTTAAAATAAATTTTGCATTATGACATTTTCTGATGTGTTGTTATTGAAATATGGTACCCAGAATATGCCTCTCCATGCAACTTTGTGTGCCGACGAAGCACACTGGAGATGTCATTACTTTAGTGTTTCACAAGTTCTCAAAAAAACAAGCACGTAGAGGTATAGATAATATCATTCTTAAACGAAATCTTGCATTACAACATTTTCTGATGTGTTATTATTGAAATATGGTACCCAGAAAATGCCCCACCATTGCAACTTTATGTGCTGATGCAGCATACTGGAGGTGTCATTACTTTATTATTTCACAAGTTCTCAAAAAAAACAAGCACGTAGAGGTATAGATAATTCCATTCTTAAATGAAATCTTGCATTACAACATTTTTCTGATGTGTTATTATTGAAATATGGTACCCAGAACATGCCTCTCCATGCAACTTTGTGTGCCGACGAAGCACACTGGAGGTGTCATTACTTTAGTGTTTCACAAGTTCTCAAAAAAACAAGCATGTAGAGGTATAGATAATTTCATTCTTAAAAGAAATTTTGCATTACGACATTTTCTGATGTGTTGTTATTGAAATATGGTACCCAGAATATGCCTCTCCATGCAACTTTGTGTGCCGACGAAGCACACTGGAGGTGTCATTACTTTAGTGTTTCACAAGTTCTCAAAAAAACAAGCACGTAGAGGTATAGATAATTTCATTCTTAAACAAAATCTTGCATTACAACATTTTCTGATGTGTTATTATTGAAATATGGTACCCAGAATATGCCCCACCATTGCAACTTTATGTGCCGACGAAGCATACTGGTGGTGTCATTACTTTAGTGTTTCACAAGTTCTCAAAAAAACAAGCACGTAGAGGTATAGATAATTTCATTCTTAAACGAAATTTTGCATTACAACATTTTCTGATGTGTAGTTATTGAAATATTGTACCCAGAATATGCCTCTCCATGCAACTTTGTGTGCCGACAAAGCACACTGGAGGTGTCATTACTTTAGTATTTCACAAGTTCTCAAAAAAACAAGCACGTAGAGGTATAGATAATTTCATTCTTAAACGAAATCTTGCATTACAACATTTTCTGATGTGTTATTGTTGAAATATGGTACCCAGAACATGCCTCTCCATGCAACTTTATGTGCCGATGCAGCATACTGGAGGTGTCATTACTTTAGTATTTCTCAAGTTCTCAAAAAAACAGGAACGTAGAGTTATAGATAATTTCATTCTTAAACCAATTATTGCATTACAACATTTTCTGATGTGTTATTGTTGAAATATGGTACCCAGAAAATTCCTCTCCATGCAACTTTATGTGCCGATGCAGCATACTGGAGGTGTCATTACTTTAGCGTTGACCCGTTACCCGACCCGTGCCCGCGATAAATCACAAATCATTCCAATTAAAGTGCTTTATTTATTTATTTTATTAACTTATCCTGTTAAAATGTTGTTGTTTTTTGCCTCAGTGTGAACATATTGAACAATGATTATTAAATCAAACAACAATATCGTTGATGATCAATTCAAAGTATTTTTTTTCTTTTCAAAACGCTATAAATCCATAATTTCTTTTTCGAAAACGCTATAGCCTAATTCCATAATTTTTTTTCCAAAATGTATGGTTTGTCTTTTAAAAAATGTCTTTTGTCTTTTATTTTCTGTGTTCGCATTTATGAGGAAATAACAATGTTACGTGACCGTTCTCCATTACGGACAAAAGTGCTCTGAAAGCGGCACTAAAAGAACAATAACACATCAGAAAATGTTGTAATGCAAAATTTCGTTTAAGAATGAAATTATCTATACCTCTACGTGCTTGTTTTTTTGAGAACTTGTGAAATACTAAAGTAATGACACCTCCAGTATGCTGCATCGGCACATAAAGTTGCATGGAGAGGCATTTTCTGGGTACCATATTTCAACAATAACACATCAGAAAATGTTGTAATGCAATAATTGGTTTAAGAATGAAATTATCTATACCTCTACGTTCCCGTTTTTTTGAGAACTTGTGAAACACTAAAGTAATGACACCTCCAGTATGCTTCGTCGGCACACAAAGTTGCATGGAGAGGCATATTCTGGGTACCATATTTCAATAATAACACATCAGAAAATGTTGTAATGCAAGATTTCATTTAAGAATGAATTCATTTATGCCTCTACGTTCCTGTTTTTTTGAGAACTTGTGAAATACTAATGTAATGACACCTCCAGTATGCTTTGTCGGCACACAAAGTTGCAATGGTGGGGCTTATTCTGGGCACCAAATTTCAATAATAATACATCAGAAAATGTTGTAATGCAAGAATTCGTTTAAGAATGGAATTATCTATACCTCTATGTGCTTGTTTTTTTGAGAACTTGTGAAATACTAAAGTAATGACACCTCCAGTATGCTTCGTCGGCACACAAAGTTGCATGGAGAGGCATATTCTGGGCACCATATTTCAATAATAACACATCAGAAAATGTTGTAATGCAAGATTTCGTTTAAGAATGGAATTATCTATACCTCTACGTTCCCGTTTTTTTGAGAACTTGTGAAATAATAAAGTAATGGCACCTCCAGTATGCTTTGTCCAGTATACACACACACACACACACATATATATATAAATCGTCCTGGGCCGGGTTTCCCGATAACGATGTATCTTAGCTCTTAAGAGCGCTTTCTACGTGCAAGGTTACGAACGCTCGCAGCAATTCCACGAGCGTTTCCCAAAAATGCACTTAACATGAACGCGCGAGAATGCGCTCTACGTGCTACTTAAGAGTCGCTGTCCATTCGTGAAGTGCTGAAACATAACCTTATATGGAACGTTTAACCTAATAATTGTCATCTGTTGTGGATTAGCAATCAAGACAAGTCTATATAAAGCACCTACAGGCGGAGGCACTGACAAAATAGCTAAAAAATAAAATAAAAAATAAAGATTCCTTTCAAAAAGATGAAATTAATGTCCTTTTAGAGGAGATAGAGTGAAACAAAGATGTAATTTTTAACAGATTAAAAGGATTTCTTTTATTTATTTTTTGTTCATTCTTTTAATTTTTATTAAAATTATTAGATTAAATTATTTCTATTTTTTGTTTTGTTTTCTGACCTTTTTAATTATTTAATTTATACATTAATTTAACCAACAACAAAAAAAGAGTAATAAAGTGTACAATAAAGTACAATCAAACCTTATATTATAATCACATTGCATTTGAATAAAGTTAAAGGTGTAATCTGTCGGTTGTCCTGCAGGTGTCCTCATAAATCTGTCTTCTTACGATGAACTTGGTGATGTACGATTACTCCAGAGCACTCGTAGATCTACGAAGATTTTCAAGTGCTACTTAAGCTACGATGCTTTTGGGAAACAGACCGTAATATTAAGATCAGTCGGACGATCGTTTTTACGATCAATTTAGGCTTACGATGCTTTTGGGAAACGCAGCCCTGGTCATGACGTTAAACTGATCCAATAGGGTTTAGCTCGGGTAACCTACCAGAAGATCATAGAAGATCATAGATCAATATGGTTATGGGGACCGACCTAGTGTACCTATTGAAGTACCTGGGCAGCAGCAGTGCTACTTTAACTCCACTGTGGCAAGTACAGAGTTCAGCTCTGGAAAGGCTGGTGGGGAGGAGACGTAGGCGAGTAAAGGGAGACCCTTGAAAGGCGAAATCTACTGCGCTCCACGCTTGAGAACCTGCGACCCTTCGTGGAGTAACTTAGCAAAGAATACAATATGGAACCACAACACAATTCAAAAGATGCTGGCACGGTCGTCGCCCAGTTGAAAAAGGACCGCGGTGGTAGGTCGGCCACTTTGCCCGCCACTGGTTACATCAAATCAGCAAAGAGAGGCAACATCAAGCAGCTCAACGTTGCTACTTACAACGTTAGAACCCTAAATGACACCATCTGCAGCGAAACAGGTGAGCTCATCACGCACAAAGTTGAGCGAATCATAACCGGCTGCGAGAAACATCACATTGACCTTGTAGCACTTCAAGAGCACCGACTCCGAACACCCGACTCGGTGGGCTACAAGAAATACAGCAGCTGGACGATGGCACATACAGATTCATCGGAAAGCCACGGATCAGCCCTGCTATACAACACTAGAATCACTCAGTCTATCATCTCCGTCATCACTAAATCAGAGCGTATAATTGCCATGCATTTAGAAGGCAATCCTAAAATATGCTTTGTGTCTGCATACGCCCCGACAGAGACATCAGATTCTTCAGCAAAAGACACGTTCTACGACGATCTCAATGAGCTGATAAAGTCAATCCCGCCACACACGGTCACCATTCTTGCCGGTGACTTGAACGCAAGAATTGGTAAGGACAGTCACGACACCAATCCTAGAGTGGTAGGCAACTTCAGCTACCTCGCAATCTCGAACAACAATGGTCGAAGGCTAATCAGCATGTGCGAGTTTTTAAGCCTGCGCCCAGCGAACTCTTGGTTCCGAAATCGACTGACGAGACTGCGCACATATAAGAGCCCAAAAGGAGACTTTGCTCAATTAGACCACATTGTCTTCAATACCAAGTGGTGGAAATCAGTCAAAAACTGTCGCGCTTACAACACCTGCGCCATTGGATCAGACCACAAGATGGTGAGCGCCAAATTCAAACTGGCGCTGAGAACAACAAGAAGCCCATCCATCGCCAGGTGCACCTTTCAGAACGATAAGCTGAAAGATGTGAATATCCAAGCAAACTTTGACCTGGAACTCAGCAATCAATTCGCCGCTCTTTTTGACGAGTCGAGTCAAACCGAAAACGCCCAGTGCCTAATACAGCAAAGAGCAGACGCACTCAACACTGCGCTGGTAGAAACGAGTGAAAAGGTCCTGGGCAAAAGACCAAAGTCAAAACAGCCGAGCTGGGTCAGCAGTTCAACGTTGCAGCTCATCGCAGAAGAAGAAGTGGCGAAGGACGATTTCAAGCGAAATCAAACGAGAGAAAAGAGAGATCAGTGGAGAAACAAGCAGTCGAGTGTCAAGACAGCTTTCGAAACTGACAAAGAGGCATATTTTAACACTCAACTAGAAGCTCTCGAACTGGCCAACCAAAAACACGAGCATCGCATAATGTGGACTCTAATCGATAAAATCTCAGATAAGCCGCAAAATGCTGCTGCAAGCAAAGTCCAAATGCTCGATGGCTCTCAACCAAACTCGAAGACCGAGCTCATCAGCGATTGGGGCAAGTACTTCTGCAAACTCTTCAACAACAAGAGTGCGAAGGTGGAAACAGTCAACTTTCTAGAACCAAGCCCAGACATCGCTATTTCAATAACGATTCCAACGCGAGAGGAAGTGGTGAAAGCGATCAAACAGCTTAAGCGGAACAAGTCACCAGGACCCGATAATGCAATGACGGCAGAAGTCCTGAAAGACGGCGGCAAATTCATAGTAAATGAATTGCACAAACTCTGCAAGCTTGTTTTTAAGCATTACTATGCACCAAAACAATGGACGTCGAGCCTGATCATCCCACTGCCAAAGAAGGGCAACCTGCAGCTGATGAAAAACTTCAGAGGAATCAGTTTGACATCCATCGCAGCAAAAACGTATAATCGCATTCTCCTCAACCGCATCCAGAATCCCATCGACAAGCTGCTTAGAAACAATCAGGCAGGCTTCAGGAGCGGGCGCAGCTGCACACAGCAGATCCACATCCTGCGAAGAGTCATCGAAGGAGCAAGAGCACAATTACTACCCTTATACATCACTTTCATCGATTTCAAGAAGGCATTTGACTCGATAGATAGGCCTATGATGTTCGCAATCCTGCGACACTACGGCATCCCACAAAATGATGTTTTATTAACAAAGTTCGGGAGGAGCAGGTTCAGATAATTAACCAAATTATGCACAGCTGGAGATTAATCAGTAATCAACTCAATGACAGAGTATAAATTCACAGCAGACCTATCTCTGTTCATTGAAAGTTTGTCAGCATTTGGCTGCGCCCTATCTTGCCAAAGATGTCCGAATCAAGCTCTCCCATCCGATGAAGGAATTTTCCGTTCTTTTGGAATATTTGCCAGAATCCTCGGGTGTTATATTGCGGGCGTCAAGCCAAATAAACGGGTCTTTGCCACCACGGGCGAAATACCAGCGATCTTCTTCCGCATTTATTTTTACTTCTTTTTTCTAAACCAGATCATTCAAGTAACGTTTTTCCCTGCCATGGAGAATGGTCATAGGGCCTGCAAGCACCACGCTCGCGTTTTGGGCAATGCCGCCCTCTTCACGCGAAAGAACGGGCTTCTCCAACAGCTCCAGGCCGAAGCCGCAGGCCCTCAAAGACCAGCGCCGCAGATTCAGTACCGGTCGACCAGCCTACGCTCTCAACCCCGTTGGCTGAACACTGCGAGCGCTCCGCTCCGTGGTTAAATTTCGCATCGCATTCAGTTGTTCAGTTATAACGAGGGGGACACGTTTTAAATGGTGTCGGTCCAAATTATATTCTGTCATTAACGCGCCGCTTTCTTGTGACTAAAACTCACAAGTAGGCCTACAGTAGCTCGCGGCCTCGTGCATTACGTGCTGAACGCATGCGCTCAGAATCTTTAACCTAACTTGTATCATTAACCATGTCCTGCAATTTATCTGCATAAATCGCGTAGAAACTTAGTTATAGCATAAATGTTTTTATACATGGTTACAAGCAATGTGCTTTACACCAATAGTTCAATGATCCTTAAATGAAACAAAATGAAACAAACACAAAGTGCCTAAACTAAATTCAGGCAAAGAGTTGTCTTTTACGTAAGCTGTCTCCTTAGAAACCAGCAACAGATAAACGAACAATCGTTATCAAAAATCAGAGTGTACTTGACGTTGTTAATCATCGGTTCTCTGTAACTCTGGCTATTTGCTCCATTGCCGCAGCAGTGATGTTTTCTTCTGCTACCACAGGTTGTATCTTACTCCGGCTTTTTCTCCATTGCCGCAACAGTGTCTCCTCTGCTGCCGCAGGAGCTCTGTTCCCTTAGCTAATCTTGTTTACTGCCACTGCAGTGTCTCCTCTGCTCCCACAGGATTTCCGTTTCTCTCGCTAATTTTCTCCCCTGCCACAGCAGTGATGTCTCCTCTGCTCCTGCAGGAACTGTTTCTCCGGCTAATTCTCCTCTGCTCCCGCAGGTTTTCTGTATACTCCGGCTAATTCTCAACTGCCACAGCAGTGACGTGTTCCTCTGCTCCCGCAGGTTTTGTTACTCCAGCTAATTCTCCACTGCCACAGCAGTGATGTTTCCTCTGCTCCCACAGGTTTTCTGTATACTCCGGCTAATTCTCAACTGTCGCAGCAGTGATGTTTCCTCTGCTCCTGCAGGAGCCCTGTTTCTTTAGCTAATCTTGTTTAATGCCACTGCAGTGATGTTTCCTCTGCTCCCACAGGTTTTCTGTTACTCTGGCTATTTTCTTTACTGCCACAGCAGTTATGTCTCCTCTGCTCCCACAGGTTTTCCGTTACTTCGGCTATTTTCTCCACTGCCACCGCACTGATGTCTCCTCTGCTCCCGCAGGAGCCCCGTTTCTTTAGCTAATCTTGTTTAATGCCACTGCATTGATGTCTCCTCTGCTCCCGCAGGAACTCTATTTCCCCAACTAATTTTCTATGCTGCTGTAACAAGGCTGTCTCCTGCTCTCGCAGGAGCTCTGTTTCTCTGGATAATTCTCTACTGCCACAGCAGTAAGGTTTTCCTTCGCTCTCATGGGTTTTCTGTTACTGGCTATTTTCTCTCCTGCCGCAGCAGCAATGTCTCCTCTGCTCCTGCAGGAACTGTTTCTCCGGCTAATTCTCTACTGCCACAGCAATGAGGTTCCTTTGCTCCCTCAGGATTTCTGTTACTCTAACTACTTTCTCCCCTGCCGCAGTAGTGATGTCTCCTATGCTCCCGCAAGCTCTGTTTCTCTGGCTAATTCTCTACTGCCACAGCAGTGAGGTTTCCTTTGCTCCCACAGGATTTGTTACTCCAGTTCATTTTCTCTACTGCTAGCAGGGATGGGTCTGCTCCAGCAGGAGAACTGGTCTCCCAGCGGACACTGCATGCATCCATTTTACTCTCTTCTCTTTCCAGCGAGCATTGGCCTCCCAGCGGACACTGCATACATTTTTCTCTCTTCTCTGTCCAGCGAGCATCGATCTCACAGCGGAGGCAGTCCTTCCGTCCAACCTCATAGACTGCCCAAATATTTCCAAACACGAATTCTTCTCGCCGCTCGGCCACCTAAACGATGCTATACACATAATTCCGCAAGGCCGCCCTTTCATCACGCACCTCCTCGCCCTAAGTTTATGGATAACTTACTCTAATCAGTGGAATGGCTTAACCTTTTTCTACGATTACATCTCTCTCTCCCTCGATTAAGCCGTTGACAGCTCCTTCCAATAGTCGTCACGGCTTTCCCAGAGGGGAAAGTGGTTAACTAACAGAATCCTGGTCCATCGCGACAAACTAAACTATGCACTGCATCAACAAAGGTCGTTCTTACTCACCCGCGTTAATTGCCACTCCTCAGATGCCTCATCTGGAACTCCGCTTGATCAGTTTGTAATACAGTAACTGCCAAACGTGTTCCAGGAGCACAAAATCAAATCGCTGACTCTCCCATTACTCTTTGCAGAAATTCAGGACGTTGGTGCCAGAAGCATAAAAAGCTTAAAAGAGATATCTAACCAGCATTCAGTTTTCAATAAATTAGTCTACGGTAAGCCTGCCCCCCGCCATAAATAAATCTCAAACATTCCTGCTCATTAAAGGATTCAAGAACTTATCCCACTCGTCTGGATACCAGTTAATCTACTGCAATTGACATACTCACCAAATGTATTCCGACACTGTCTCGCATACCATTCCACCAACTCCGTCTGCGCACTGGAAGCACGTCTGTCTTCGGTTTTCTCCACCGCTCCGAATTGACTATCACATCTAACGTCGACTCAAATACCCATACTTCAATCTCATATTTACAGATCGTAGATATTGAAACCATATTTTCTTCATTAAACAAGTAGTAAACTGATCGAGCAAAAAGTTCACTTCGTTTATATTTTCAATCCGCCAACCCCATCCAACTGTACCACTCTCGTTTGATTTACTGCAGTATAAACGTTCAATGTTCAAATCCCTACTCGGCCCACATCAGAAGCGTTCAAAACCTACATCAGATCCAGCCGCTTCCACATCAAAACGCTTACCAAGCCATAATTAAATCGTTCATTTCCATCACCTGCTGCGCTCAATCCATTGTCACTCAGTACCAGTACCAAGTTCCAACCCACTTCCAGTATCACTTGGTTCGTTGCGTTCAAGCTCGATACAATAAACATCTACAATACAGCGTATTTTTACAAACAATGGCAGGCTCCCCCGTTCGCACACGTAACGGCTCCTCGTTCAAGGGCCGGGCTCTGTCCCCCTTCCGAAGCGCTGATCGAGCCCTTCCATTCGAATCGCAGTGAGAGTCTGCCCGTCTTAGTCGTCGTGGGACGGCCGCGCTCGTGTCGCTGTGTGGGCTCCCCATTCGTCGGGCCGCGAGGGTTCTGTTCCCGTGTCCCAGCCCCCTTCGAAGCGCCGGTCGAGCCCCCCGACAGAGTCCAGCGGGCGCCCTCCCTTCCGCTGGCGAGGCCTACCCATCCGATGCCGTGAGCATCCAAGTTCCCGTCGGACGCTGCGAGGGCCCTCCCAGTTGAATGGCTAAACTCTTTCTCAAATCATGCTCGTAAAAATCTTGCGTCATCGAGTTGACAGTTCAACTGCCGAACGGGCTTATCCGTCCGATGCCGTGAGCATCCAAGTTCCCGTCGGATGTCGCGAGAGCCCTCCCGGTCGAACAGTCAAGCTCGTTTTTAGTAAATACCTTCTCATGCCCTGCACTTTTTGGGGGGATTAATTCCACATTTTACGATTGCTGTCCTGCGCTCACCTGGCTTTTATGGGGGGAGTACTCTGGGTTCGGGCCTAACTCCGAGCTCGGAGCCCTCCCCCCGGACAGCACGCCAAATACGCATAAACTTATCGTACTAATTATATGTAGATGTGAACTCGTGAAATGATGTTTTATTAACAAAGTTCGGGAGGAGCAGGTTCAGATAATTAACCAAATTATGCACAGCTGGAGATTAATCAGTAATCAACTCAATGACAGAGTATAAATTCACAGCAGACCTATCTCTGTTCATTGAAAGTTTGTCAGCATCCCTCCTCCACCCCATCTCCTCACTTCCAGTTCCATCTACACTTACCAACTGGGGGGAGTACTCTGGGTTCGGGCCTAACTCCGAGCTCGGAGCCCTCCCCCCGGACAGCACGCCAAATACGCATAAACTTATCGTACTAATTATATGTAGATGTGAACTCGTGAAAGATCGTTGATGCTATCCGAGTCTTGTACGACGAATCGACGAGCCAGGTGTATTTGGAGGGCCAGCTCTCAGAGCCTTTCGCTGTCACAACTGGAGTATTACAAGGCGATGTTCTAGCTCCGTTACTATTCATCATAGTAATAGACTACGTCTCCAGGCAATCTGCTGGAAGCTTTGGATACCTTACACATAAAGGTCCTCCGCCCAGGAGTAATATGAGACCGCAACGTGGTACAGTAATAGCCAAAGAATCTAGAACCGAACGCAAGCTTAACGATTTAGCATTTGCCGACGATATTTCACTCCTGGAAAATGATCTCAGCAGGGCACAACAACAGCTCACCCAGCTACAACAAAAAGCTGGTGCAGTCGGACTAGAATTAAACGAGGAGAAGACGGTCTAAGTCCAAATGAATGCTTCCAGCGACAATGAACAACATCTACTAATTAACGGAAAGGACATTGAAATCGTAGACGAATTCAAGTATCTTGGATCCTACATCATATCGACGGAGAAAGATGTCAAAAATCGTATCTCTCTTGCATGGGTTGTCTTTACTAAGTTAAAGAAGCTGCTCACCGCTCCACCACCCAAGCCAAATATAGAATTCAGGACTCGACTCTTTAATGTAACTTGTCTATCTGTGTTGCTTTATGGCTGCGAGACATGGGTTCTAACAAAGGCTCTAGAGGAAGAACTGGATGTGTTTGCGAGAAAGTGCTACCGAACCATGCTGGGAATTAGTCAAGCAGACGCCCATATGACAAACGAGGAACTCTACAGACTGACTAAACAACATCCAGTCAGCGCGACCATCCGCAAGCGACAGCTAGAGTTCGTAGGCCACTGTCTTCGCATGGAAGAAAATGAACCAGCTCACATCTACGCCATCTATCACTCAGAAGTCAGTGATAAGAACAAGCGAGGAGCACCTCGCCTAACCTTCAGACACAAAATCCGAAGCTACATCGACGAGTACAACAAAAGCCAAAAAGTCCGAAATCAAATAGCTCTCCCCGCAGCGAAGAGCAGTCAGTCACTCACCCATATCGAAAGGGAAGAGGAAACAAAAGTGATCATCAGCATCGCCAAGAATAGAGAATTGTGGAAACGTATTGTCGAGCTCCATACCAGGGGACCCGACCGATGATGATGATGATGATATATATATATATATATATATATATGTGTGTATGTATATATATATATATATATATATATGTATATATGCGTGTATGTGTGTATATGCGTGTATGTGTGTATATGTGTGTATATGTGTATATATGTGTGTATATGTGTATATATATGTATATATGCGTGTATGTGTGTATATGTGTGTATATATGTGTGTATATGTGTATATACAAATGTATATCATATGTGTATGTGTGTGTATGTGTGTATATGTTTGTATATGTATGTATGTGTATGTATGTGTATGTATATGTATGCATATGTTAGACTGGAGTAATGGATAACTTCTAATAAAGAACAGAAATTACATTATATTAAAGCTCAGTTGGAAACATAATGTCACGTTTCTCCATACTAAAAAAAACAAAAACATTTAGTAATTACAAAATAATAATTTACCTCATAGCTTACACCATTTATAGAAGCAGACAAGATAATCTTTTCAGGAGTAGGCTATTTATTTTCACTGTTAAATGAAAAATGCTGCCCGATCCACAGGCTTGTAATTCACATACAACTGTTCCTTTAAGAAATACGGCCAAAAGCACCGAGGGGGAGGGGTTAACAACCATCCAACATTTTTTAAGGTGGAACGAATAGTTCGACGAATAAGGAGCTGGCGAAAAAGGAGCTGGAGTCAGCCTCGTCAAGTCAAGCGTCTATAAAACGCCGATAGCAGGACGGGTGAAACCCGTAGTTGTTGGGACATCAGAGACCAGTTTGTCCAGGAGGGCAACATGTTTATTAGCAATAGCTAACGTTAGCTCCGTAGTGTCCGACGTTTTGAGCCATTCCTATGCTTAATTTTTTCCCATCGGACTTCAGTAAAGGGCTGCGGACCTTTCCCACCATATTTTCCGACATGAAGAATACACTTTACGGGTGTTAATCGAGCTTGATCGCCGCTATCAGATGAAGATGCTCTGCTTACGTCCTCCTCCATGTTTACATGTGCGTAGTGATATTGGCTTGATTTCGGCTGTGACCTACTTACATTTTCGAGGCTGATTGGTTGAAAATCTAGCTCAACCGTTTTACATGTCTCAATACGCAGTCAATATAGTGCGCCAATAAATTACAATTTCTCATTAACTGCAGGATAATGCGTGGAGAACTTTTTGCTTGGATACCTTTTATTAACGTTGAACATATTGAGCAAAAGAAAAAATTGTGCCCCGTTTGTCGGAACGAAACTGAACGATACAGCTCACGTACAGCGGCCTATTATGGTTTGTGGTTTGTCTTCCCCCTTGGTGGGCGTGGTCTTCAGATTATGACACTCTGTCTCTATGGTCGACAGATGTTCTTGCCTTTACATTTTTTTTCTTAATTTTAAATTGTTATATTTATAAATATAAGTAAGAATGATAATAAAACAGAATAAAAAAAATATATTGTTAATCTTTCTAATTCAAACTGCCATTCTATATATATTAGCCAATGAAACTCATTTAAACTAATAAACTCTAATCTCATACACTTATAAACTAATTGACTTAAATTTAATAACTAATTAACTAATAAACTCATGAATTCATAGACTTATGAACTCTTAAACTCATAAATGAATAAACTCTGAACTCTAAACTCATTTAAACTTATAAACTCTAAACTCAAAAACTTGTACACTTATAAACTCATCAATTTATACACTTATAAACTCTAAACTCATAAACTCTGAGTGTGTGTGTGTGTGTGTGTGTGTGTGTGTGTGTGTGTGTCTGAGTGTCTGAGTGAGTGTGTGAGCGAGGTAGTCTGTTTGAGTGTGTGTGTGTGTGTGTGTGTGTGTGTGTGTATCTATCTATCTAACTTATTTATCTATCTATCTCTCTGTCATAAACTTCCAACTACTTTAAACTTTAAACCAATTTAAACTTCTTAAGTTTAAAGCTCCCAGCTCCCAAGCAACTCCATAGCAACCAAACTTGAGTATCCTAGCAACCGTTTTGCAAGACCTATATCTCTGTATCAGAACATCGTATAGAGATGAGGTTTGGCTCTTTTGACTCATGCTACCAAACAGCACTTTCAACATGCTAGCAGTGAATAGCTACATGCTAATAGCGATTAGTTAAGTAAGAACTCTATAAAAACTCCATAATAACCATCTGTGACAACTACCAACCACCTAGTAACACCATATCAACCGCTCTGAATACCATAGCAACCACCCAGAACACCCTAGCAACCACCCAAAACACCCTAGCAACCACCCAAAATATCCTAGCAACCACCCAAAACACCCTAGCAACCGCCTAACAACCACCCAAAAGACCCTAGCAACCACCCAAAATACCCTAGCAACACCCTAGCAACCACCCAGAACACCCTAGCAACCACCAAAATACCCTAGCAACCACCTAGCAACCACCCAGAACACCCTAGCAACCACCCAAAAGACCCTAGCAACCACCCAAAATATCCTAGCAACCACCCAGAACACCCTAGCAACCACCTAGCAACCACCCAACTACACCCTAGCAACCGCCTAGCATCCACCCAAAAGACCCTAGCAACCACCCAAAATACACTAGCAACACCATAGCAACCACACAAAACATCCTAGTAACCACCCAGAACACCCTAGCAACCGCCTAGCAACCATCCAGAACACCCTAGCAACCACCCAAAATACCCTAGCAACACCATAGCAACCACACAAAACATCCTAGTAACCACCCAGAACACCCTAGCAACCACCCAAAATATCCTAGCAACCGCCTAGCAACCACCCAGAATACCCTAGCAACCACCCAAAACACCCTAGCAACCGCCTAGCAACCGCCTAGCAACCACCCAAAAGACCCTAGCAACCACCCAGAATACCATAGCAACCACCCAAAATACCCTAGCAACCGCCTAGCAACCACCCAAAAGACCCTAGCAACCACCCAAAATACCCTAGCAACTACCCAGAATACCCTAGCAACCACCCAAAATACCCTAGCAACCACCCAAAAGACCCTAGCAACCACCCTAAATATCCTAGCAACTGCATAGCAACCACCCAGAATACCCTAGCAACCACCCAAAACACCCTAGCAACCACCCAGAACACCCTAGCAACCGCCTAGCAACCACCCAAAAGACCCTAGCAACCACCCAAAATATCCTAGCAACCACCCAAAAGACCCTAGCAACCACCCAGGACACCCTAGCAACCACCTAGCAACCACCCAGAACACCCTAGCAATTGCCCAAAACACCCTAGAAACACCATAGCGACCACCCATAACATCCTAGCAACCGCCTATCAAAAAACTTTCCGGTCCAAACTTTCTCAAGCCAACTTAAAGTTTGTCTCGACGAACTTTCGCATCTAGTTTTAAATTGTTTTATTTATAAATATAAGTAAGAATGATAATAAAACAGAATAAAAAAAATATATTGTTAATCTTTAAAACATATGCATACAATAAAACAACTTACTAAAGATCCTGCTGCATTTTTTAAAACTATTTCGCTTTCTTCTTTTTATTTTTTGTTGTATGTGTAGTCTGTTTTTGAGCCACATGTTTTATTCTTTTACTGTCAGATTAAAAAAATTTTTTTTTTTGTCAGATTTCTTCTGATTGCACTGCTCCAGAGCTCTGGATTCTGGTTATTTAACGTTATTTTCCCTCCGACAGCCAAACCTCCCGTCATAAACAATAGCACTCCTCCTCTTATCATAGGTAAGCGATCTTACACAGTTTGGATATTTTGTTTAAAGTGTTTGGTTCATTCATTTAGTAAAAAGCATACCATTGTATGTTGTTATCTTGTGTATAACATAGACAAGATAACAGAGTGACCTCACTTTGAGGCAAGTTCAAATTCATATATTGTGAAGTTTGTTGTAAGGTCCATCTTTGGTAACAAAATATGTGTCTGGTAAAAAAAATAAAAAAATAACAATATTTTTTTTCCCCTTTGAAACAGTACCTGGAAATTTGGGTAATCGCCTGGAGGCCAAAATAGACAAGCCCACACTGGTAGTGCACCAGTGCGGATGTGTTACAAGAAAACTGAGGACTGGTTTCCTCTCTGGATGGACCTGAACATGTTCATGCCCATTGGAATTGATTGCTGGATTGATAATATAAGGTAACCGACTGTGGGAACAAACTTTAACAAGAAATATTTTGTGACATTATAATTTACTGTCACTTTTGAAAACGTTAATGAAGACATTTTTAATAAAGAAAATCTTACTGACCCTAATTTTTTTAATGTAGTGTGTGTGTATGTATATATATATATATATATATATATATATATATATATATATATATATATATATGTGCTTGAAATGTAGTATTACTTAATATTTACACTGCTTGTTTAGTGCACAAATGAACAGAGCAACCATTTCTAGGTACCTCTGATTTATTGACAACTGTTTCCTAATCATCCTCAGTTCTGTATTTCAGGTCATTGACCTTTTGTCTATTGCTTTTGGAGGGTTCTCGAAGGCTGATGTCATAAGGACAGGCCAATGTATGATAATCAATATTAGTAGCAAATCTACTGTCCTAACTACTTTTATTATCAGAAGCTGTGATATATTTGAACTAAAGCCTCCCTGCTTTGTAACCTTTTAGGAATGCATTTAAAATACAACTTCTTGTTTTGCTTTGACTCGAACTTGATTTGAATTTCACTGCTGCATCTTTTTGCGCTGAATTGTGTACAAAAGGACAAGTCGCAAGACATCGAACGCACCCGGGGTGGAGGTCAGGGTCCCTGGATTTGGACAGACGCACCCTATAGAGTTTCTTGACATAGTAGTTTGCTGACTGGTGAGCAGAGATGGGCACAAATACATCAAAAAGTATTTAATTACAAATTACAAATACTAACTGATCAAATGCATTTAAATACAATACAAAATACTGCTGTGAAAAAAGTACAAAATACAAAAATACAAACAAAATGTAACAGCATTTGAAGTGCATCATTTGAACATTTTAACTACATGTTGTCGCAAACTGTCATAATAACAGATCATTACGCCTGCCACTGGGTGGAAAATTCCAAGAGTCCAAATGTCGTGCAGTGAAAAGGCTGCTTTACATTAAAGGTACAATATGTAGTTTTTTTTGCTTTAAAAATAGCAAAAATCACTATATCTATGTTATATATTTTTTTTAGTTGTGTACTTACATTATCCCGACTGTTTCCAACAAATTTCAAACCAGGAGAAATTTGTAATTTAATTCGAAGACACGGACCGTTTCTTTATTTCCGTCAATGGCGTCATATCCGCGTTCTCCCTGGTTTCCGCTCGTACTGCCATAGCAACCACAGCCCTCTGATAGTAACCAAGGCGACAGACGTGGACAACTGTGTAGTTCGTAATGTCTATCTGCACGCTGTTGTTGTTTCGTTCAAACATTATGGACCATGGCAAGCAGACTTTGGATAAAAAAGGAGAGGATAAAAAAGGACAACTATTCATCAGCATGCATTGATTAATTCCATGTTGTAAAAAAAACTATTTGGTGCGACCAAATCATGTGCTGGTGCGACCAACGGAGAAAGTTGGTAGCACCAGTGCAACCAGTGGAAAAGTTAGTCTGGAGCCCTGGTAATGTAATATTTTACAGCAGTTATTGCCGTGGCTTTGTTACTTTTGTATCGTGCGATCAGGCTGGCACCATAAAAAATCTGAATCCAGTTCTGGCCTGGATGAAGGACATTGTGAACCACTTTTGGTATTGCTGCAAACAAGCATTGATCGAGGAGCAGTTCATGGTATTTGATAAGTCTTTGTAATGTAGCTGTAAAAAGTATTACTTTGGGCATGCAGAAAGGTGAAGTTTCTGGCTGTATGTAATGTGTGATGGTCCATTTCTGCAGATGATGTGGCATGGAGTCCTACGCCATGTCCGCAACCAACATTCATGGGCAACTGGATGCTGTGAACATGAGCCTCTGGATGAAGGCAGCCAAAACAAGCCATGGATCCAGCCAGGTTTGAACGACTGTAGTCACTTGATTTTCATTTGCTCTGAGATTGTGATTTTTACTCACTCTGAAGGCCCGTACACACCGGGACGAATTTCGCGCGCGATATTCGGCGACGTTTAACGCCTCGTGACTAAACAAAGGGCGCCAATTTGAGTGTGCACACCGACGCGAAAAACGCCACGCGTAAAAGCGTAATTTTTTTTTAAACGCCTCGGGTTCGTTTTTTTGGTTTGACGCGCCACGTCAAAAACTATCCGACCAATGAGATTGGCGCTTTTGCTCACGTGTCTGGAGCTTCTGAAGTTACAGTAAAACACAACTTGGGGGCGCTCAAACACAAAACGGTCTTGCCGAGCACACATACGTAACAGCGAAGAAGATATACGCCAAGTAGCGTCTACACTGCCCATAGACAGACACTGCCAGGAAGAAATAAGACGAGGAAGATGCAAAGCAAGATGAATGTAGAGCTGCTGGTCTCGTTGGTGTCGGAACATAAAGAACTATATGACAAACGCAACAGCGACTACAAAAATCTTGATAAAAGAGAACTGTTATGGAGTGGTATTGCAGAGTATAAACTGTTATGGAGTGGTATTGCAGAGTATAGACTGTTATGGAGTGGTATTGCAGAGTATAGACTGTTATGGAGTGGTATTGTATTTCTCGAAAATCGTTTGGGTGTGAACACAAAAAACGCGCTGAAAAACGCTGGCGAATAACGCGCGCCGATATTCGTCCCGGTGTGTACGGCCCTTGATATGTGGTTACAGGTTCAGCAGGTCATCAGGCACTTACAGCAATCATGCTTGACAAGCGCTGGTTGAGCCAGGTGAAGAAGTTCATCAACTTCAGGGATGCATCTACAGTCATGCAATTACACATGCACTAAAGTTGCTATTGTATTTATTTACAAATGTACATACTGTAACTACACTTATACATAGCCATTTTCTACTGCTCTTCATACAATTCATCCTGCACATACACTTATTCTTACTACTCTTATAATATTACTTTTTTCTGCACTACAATGGTACTGTTACCACACTGCACATAGCTGTACATTCTGTACATATCTGTCTATATGGTTCATACTGAATATCCATATTTATTCTGTTTTTCTTATAACAAAACACTGCTTCTATCTATATTATTCTTACTACTATTATAATGTTACATTGTTGTATAATGCACATATCTGTACATGTTGATCATACATTGTTCATATTACATAGCCATATTTATGCTGCTCTTATAAGGTAACTGCTAACACACTGCACATATTTATATTTAATTTATATTACTCTAAACCACCTTCTGTAAACCAACTGTACACTACTGTCTACACTGCACTATATTTCTTGTCCTGTCTATACTTGTGTATATATCACATTGTACTTTTCTGCTCTTTTTTTGCACTTCTGGTTGGACGCAAACTGCATTTCGTTGTCTTTGTACTTGTACTCTGCACAATGACAAAGTTGAATCTAATCTAATATACCGTAATGTACTGCTACAAAGACTGAAATATTTCAGAAATAACTCTTGCTGACATGTCCTTTTTACCTTGTCATTCACAGTTTTGGTAGATGTGTGTCTTTAGCACATTTTTGTAATTGTTTGAGGAGAGCGGGCTGGAAGTGATGGCTGAACAGATTTACCCTTTATGTCATTGTTGTAAGAAGTGTTACTAATGTTTGCCTCCCCCTCCCCTCCAAGACCACGTCTGATTGGGAAAGCTTTCAAAATCATATACTGATGTATGCGGCAAAAGCGCTTCGCCTACAGCCCACCTGTATACGGGACGCAAATTTTGCTTGCCGCATTAGATTACAATAACCACAATCACCGCCTGCCAGCCCGTAACATAACAAGGATGGACACAAAATGTAAGTATTTACTGTAACAACTGCACATTTAGCGGTTCTTACTGTTGTGGTTTAATTCTTTCTTTTCAGGGAAATTACTTCAGAGATTTTCGATACCAGAAATATTAGACTTTATTAACAAACAAAGCCGAGAGACCCTCTGCAGAAAGACCCCTGCAGAAAGATTGTCCAGCAAACGTATATACCTACATCCTTCTCCCAAATATGGTAATACATTCTATAGGTATTTTGAGAAATAGTTTTGTACCATGTGACATTACTGAAATAGAATTCTCTGCTGTAACCACACAGCTCTTAGGTTCCAAAGTCACCCAAAGACATACACAGACAGAAAGGAAATAATAGTGTACAAAAAACAGTTAAATTACTTATTTTCTAAATAATAAAATCTTCAACATTCCCTCCTCTGGGGCTTATTTAATCCCCACATTCACTATCGTTTTCCAGAGTGTAGTTTCAAAATCCAGTCCCCTCCGTTATACTACCTTAGTGACTAAATTAAATCACTCATTCTTATTTTCAATGACTGAAATTATGCCACCACACTCCTGGAGGAGCAATCGAGCCAAACATCTTTCTCCATACATTTTTCTTTCTTTCAGTTGTTTTTCTTTCTTTCAATGGAGAAAGTAAAAGACTCGAATCCTCCCTAATCAAACATCAAACATTGTTACAAGTGTGTTGATGAAATTGGTTCAGCATTGTCTGTTATTGTCACAGTTATGTATAATATGTCAAACATAAAAATCCCGTATACAATAAAGTTCTATTGCGGTGTAGATATTCTCTTCGACCCAGACACATGATGGCTTATTCATTATCTTCTTCATCCTCATTCAAGGTACTTCCATCAACATCCAATGACTGTAAATCTCAATTTGGTTTATAAACCCAATCTTAATAATATATGATTTAGTTGCCCTCTCCATTATCTTCTTGATATGGGAAGTACACAACAGAATAATAACCCCCTTTCAATATTACAACTCCAAAAAACATTCCTAATTCTTTAAATCAAGTTTTCCTTAACTTTTTGACTCAATCGTATTTGCTAATTTTTCTCCAAACATAAGTCATTCTACTTTTTTCATGTAATTGTTTTCATTATAATAAAGACAAATCATTATAATAAATCTCTGCTGATTATAGTAGAATAATTGATTTAGTTTGCTTTTTAATTTTGCATAATCCATATGAATTTTGATTTAAAATAGGGCTGGGGAAAAATTACTTCCTCTCATTTTTATTCGCTTCTTATTTTTATGAAGGAATATCAATTCTTAAATTTGAAGAATCAATCTTTTAGTCAGTCATTTTTAGTTGATTAAACAAACATAACATTGTAGTGCACCTTCTATCCATTAAATCGCAATATGCTTCGTTATAACGTTTTACATTTCAAATTCTGTCTACTTTATTACCAAATTTAAACAATAAATACCATTTTTAAATGTTTAATCTCACGTGTTGCAGCTTCTTCTCATTATAGCTCCTCAGTTCAAGCATACCTTAACTGAATACCTTTTCTTCCTTTCTACTAATTTCTAAATGAACTATCATGAATAAACTTAATTATGTCACATGTAATCACTCAAACTAAGAAAGCTTTAAGAGCAATGTTACATTTACTTCATACAAGTCATTCAATAAACTCATTAGATAATTAGAAAAAATAACTCTCAAAAATAACTTTTTATACTATCTTACATATTCATTGTACGTACATTTATTTTTCTGTATATCTAATTTTAATCTTAATCATTTCAAACATAAAGCATTATAACTTAAAACTTCCTTTCTATAATTTAAGTTTCTGCACACAAATATTTTAATCTTCAATTTCTCTGGAATGACTGCTGTCCCATTATCTAAACTTATTTCTGATAGAATTTAAAATCTAAGGAATACTTCTCTGGGAATATTTAATGACTTCTCCTGACCCTCCTCTGCTGATTTCATTGCCTTTACCCTTCTCTATCTTGTTCATATAATCCATTACCAGGTGTTTTATTAGTCCTTCTGGTACTGATATATGGCCTATTTGTGTCACTGTTCCTTTTTTACCTTTATTTTTGGCACAAATTTCATATGTGTAGTCAGAAATTGCCAGAAATGCCTTTTATTTAATTTTCCTTTAATTCTTAATTTAGCCTTTTAATTCTTTCCTTATTCTTAATCCCTCTTTACTCCCCCCTTGCGCACTTGGTGAAAACCATGCGCATCTGGATTGAGAATATTCAAAAGTATGTTTTTGTGCAATAACCTGTCATTCTTACCCTCCTCTGGTACCATATAAATTGTTCATAAGGCCTGTTTGTTATTGAATTTGAACAATTTACAACTGAGGTGGTCGTTCTATTAGCATCATTTAAAATACATTTAATTCGTCAATAGCATATTGAATCAAATCATAATCTTATAACTTAAATTGAAATCAAATATTTGTTAATAGCCAGTGTTAATCTTTTCTTTAATTTTTAACTGTAACTTTAAATTAATTACTTATACTCCTTTATTGACAAATTACATTCGAGTAGGCCTACCATTTATGATCTTTTTTTTATTTTTTTTATGTCATTTAGTTCTAGTTGTTAGTCGCTTATTCATTATTTTGTTTCTTTTTAAATCATTTATAATTTCTTTTCTACGTTGTTTTTGATATATTCTTTAATTCAATATTTTTCCTTCTGGTGGGGTTATTATTAAGTTGCTACTAGTATATTCAAGGGCTTTAACATTACCTTTAAATAAAGTTTGGTTGATGTTGACTTTGAACTTGTACTCATCTCTGTTGATTCTCTCTTCTTTGCACAACTTTTTGTGAGCTTTAGAATTTTGCAACTTTTCATTTAAAGTTCTTCTTGTCGTTTGTCTTCTTTTTATCATTCTGTTCATTCAGTTTCACCAGGGTGACTCTTTACAAGCCGTTGCAATGGGCTTTCCCTCGACGGCGAGGGAGGCTGTTACTAGCACGAGCCCTTGATCCCTCACTTCCTGTTGTGCAGGGTTGAGGCTTGTTGGTGTATTTTAAGTTGAGAGGTATGGATCAATGCACAAGCCTCTTCTGAGATGACAAAGCAGTCACTGGTTCTTTTTGTCTGAATCGTCCCAGAAACCTTCCTGGAACTGAACTGTTCTCATCTGTGAATGAAACCTTCATTATTTCTGTTAGTTCAGTTAGTGACAACAACATATTAAATCATCTGCTCATCTGGCCCATTGTCCTTCTTGGTGTCACCTGTAAAATGATCATGTGGGCTGAGTGGTGTTCTGTCCCCTTTTGGGGGTCTTAACCCCTATATTACTTTTTTACAATTAGTCAATTCAGCTCAGTTATCTCATTGTTTTGAGTCCCACTGTTAGCACACTATTTATCAGGCATCTTAGACAACACTCAACCCACTTTACTAAAAGACAATATTTCATACTTTTGACAAAACGTCAGCTCCTTCATGATATGCTGAAAAGGAAGTCAGATGTGTTATGCTCCTTCATATTCTGAAAGGAAAGTCAGATGTGTTAGGCGCTGCGCAAAATGCAGTACTGTTTTTTCTTTTCTTTTCTATTGCCACTACAGTTTCGACCAGGAAATTAACCAAATCCATCCATGGTCATTATTGGGCAGAATATGCCCTGTGGGCCAACATATTAAATTTAGATACAGCTGTAGGCAAAATAATGGATTTGCCTTGGTGTACACCATCTCTCACTCATTCATACTCAGTCACTCATTGGCCATCACACATTCTTCTTCCTCAGGTTGTGCTCTATATGCGGATCTTGTAAATTTAGCTGTGGAAATCCAAAGGTCTGACGGACACCGTCACACACAGCTACGCAAACACTATTCAGAAGTGTCAGTGATCTTAACGTTTAGTTTAACACCGTTGTTATAAACCCTTTTTTCTTTTTTCAAACTCTAATAGATTAAACATTTCAGAATAATAGGCCTTAGTATGGTGCAGTTGAGAGTAAGACAGCCAATTGTAATTTCTCAAATGCATTTTGTCATTTGTTTGGTCTACTTTTTCATATTCTTTTTGTTTTTGCTCATGAGCTGCTTTAAGAAGAAAATTGGAGATCTCTACCTAATCTTGGAAAATTGGAGATCTCTACCTAATCTTGGATCCATGGCCAATAACATTTCCATCTCATTTTCCCAGTTTCGACAGCATTTTTGATTTCATAATTTTTTGGGACTTTTGGAGTTATTTTTCCTTCTCCCATCTATCTCTAGAAAATTATTAAAACAAGATGGAGTGACCAGTATCTTTGTTTTGCAAACAAAAATAATAATCATTCTTTGACATTTTGTGTCTATCTTTTTCTTTGCCAGAGAATAATTCTATCAGGCTTTTTAGCCCTATATGGTTCTTTAATAGCCCTCGCTATTTCAAATCCAGCCTCAGTTTTAACTATTTGGTGAGTGGAGCACCCACTTCTCTGTATTTTCTTTTTCTTATAGAGCTGGACTTGTACCTACTGAAAAAGCAGAGAGGGTTAGTTTAGCAGAGAATATAAAGAATTGCTATGAGACCAGTGAATAATCAGAATGAATAACGTTAATATAATAATTAACCAAATTTGAAGCAGTCTCTAGAGTGTTCATAAGGTTTGTCACACCTGTGGTGCCCCGTAAGGGTCTGTTCTTCTGTTTTTAGCTTGGCTGTCGCTCTGCATGTTTTGCCAGCCGTCACTCAAAGGCCATTGCAGAGTGGAGAATAGGCTCTGTTGTTTCTCTGCCTCTTCTTAGTTTGGGCTTTTTATCGATCCTGCCAGTTTTGCATCTCAGTATTTCTCTTTGTCCTCAGGAAAAGTCTCAAGTGAAAGTTTCACCTTTTCCAGTCTTTGCATTAATTCAGTCTTTCTGAGTCTTTTTGATTGGTCAACTTCAGGAGGGGAGCTGAGAACCCCTCATCCACTCTCTGTTCTTCTCTCTGCATTTGTGTCTCTGCATTTGTGTCTTTGCCCTCTTGTTGCTTCCACAGGACACTGAAGCCAACTGCAATTTGAACACTCAGAGATCTGCATGAATCAAATTGAACTTTCACATATAAGCTATTAGTTCTTTATCACATTCCACTTTTTAACCTGCATCCTTCGCTATTCCTTTTATATAAAAATCTCACTGGTTGACCATAGCATTTCCCTCATTCTATTAGTAAGCAGTTCTTCATTGCCGGAAAAAAGCAATATCAGCAATCATTCTAACTTTGATTATCTGAGTATAATACATTTTCCCTATCATAAAATCAGACTTCAATCTTTCTTCTATATTTGCATGCAGTGTTCACAATAATCTAGTTTCTCAACGAACACCAATGAATTCCTCTTATTTATTTATTCTCAATTCACTTCTGAAGTATTCATGACTTTTGAAACTTGGTCCCTCAATCTTGCTAACCTTTAGAACTGCACCAGTTATTTTTCTCTTAACACAAACGTATTAATCTGCAATGGAATATTTTTCCACTCTGTCTTCAGGGATAATGAGATACAAATTTCATCAGATATAATATATAATATATTAAGCACGTGCAATCTTATTTATATTCATCTATTAATATATCATTACATTTATTGATTAAACATATATCTTATTATTTTAACTTATTTTATACTACAACATTCTATATAGTTAATATCTTGAAACAATTTGAAACAATTGTTTTCCCTTACTTTTCTTTTTTTTTTTTTCTAATACACACCATTTCAGTCCCTTTCATTCACTGGTCATTCACACGTTCTCTGTCCCTTCAAGCAACCAGGGTCAGAGGTCACTTATTTTCAACCACAGGCACAGTCACACAGGATCCTACAGGCACACCAACATGATTTCACACACTCTTTTTTCTCTACTCTGTCAGATCTGAACAATACATTACAAATGTCTGCAGATCAACCATCTATATAAGCTAAACTACACCTGTATCAATCAATGCCCACTTACAGGTATAAAACATCAATAACTGATATCCTTATATCAGTACGCTTGTCATCCATCAAGGCCCACTTGACAAGTGTAAAACTGAACTTATTCCATAAACCTCTGTGATTCACTTCCTCAACACAACAGAGTGAAATAAGACCTAACTTCTTCTGTGTTCATGCTATTCTTGTATCCATCAAGGCCCACTTACAAGAACCCACAGTCCAATAATTGATATCCTTATCAATAAATTCAAACCCTCTGTGTGCATGCTTTTTGCTCATCATCCTTCAAGGCCCTCTTGATGAACAAACACAGAACTTTACGTACGTCAAAACTCTTAGCGCTAAATCAGCATCCCCAGTAGTTATAGAATCCACTCAGGATTAAACAAGTACTGGCAAACACTATCGGGAGCTCCCCCACGCTATTACCAACTACTTGACATTTACAAAGACAATGCATGCAATTATTTCTGATATCAAACATCTCTTTTTAAGTTCTTTAAATTTGGAGAAGCTTTTTCTTACCACATCCGGGCCACTGGTGACCAACACATACCTTATTCAAAAGCAAAACTGCTCACCTCAAAGTACAGCGGCCACTGTTGTCTGTGTAAGTCACCAGCGATCCCTTCGTGGCTTCTTCAGCTCCTGAGCCACGTCCTGCCGGGGTCGCCATTTGTTGTGGTTTAATTCTTTCTTTTCAGGGAAATTACTTCAGAGATTTTCGATACCAGAAATATTAGACTTTATTAACAAACAAAGCCGAGAGACCCTCTGCAGAAAGACCCCTGCAGAAAGATTGTCCAGCAAACGTATATACCTACATCCTTCTCCCAAATATGGTAATACATTCTATAGGTATTTTGAGAAATAGTTTTGTACCATGTGACATTACTGAAATAGAATTCTCTGCTGTAACCACACAGCTCTTAGGTTCCAAAGTCACCCAAAGACATACACAGACAGAAAGGAAATAATAGTGTACAAAAAACAGTTAAATTACTTATTTTCTAAATAATAAAATCTTCAACATTACCAAACACTTTTGAAATGACTATACTAAAATCACCACTTGCTTTACAGATGATACTTCAATAAAAAATTCCAAAAGCTGGATTGTCTACACCACAAAGGAGAAGAAGCAGTATAGCTACATACAAGACCTCCAGAAGGCCATTCTTGGGAGAAGAATTGCAAGTGGGAGAGGCCTTCCCCGCAAACAGAGGCTCCGGTCTGGTGACCCAAGGCACTGGGCAAAATGTTTCTTCCATAAAGTGCTGTTTAAAAATTGCTGTATAACTACTTACAAAAGGCTGATTAAAAAAACGATTGAAGGCGGCGCACCCGGAATCCTGTATATTGGGCTCTTGGGTCGGGGAATTTGATCCTTATCTTCCAGACGCAACAGCTGGGGATCACCACTCTGTTGCCCACACCCAGCACAAACTGTCTGTAGGCGGCATGTCTGTACTGACGCTGTTCTACACCCGGCTCCTGGTTGTCATCAACAGCAAAAATGTCATTCCAGGCTGCACGGGCCAGCTTACTTATGCAATTTGCAGGTCTCTTACCAGGCCTGTGTCCATTTCTCTGCAATTGGTGCAAGTGCAACTCCATCAGGGTCCGGGCTCTGGGGTACCTCCAACATGACCATCACATCAAACTTAAGACCTGGCAACCTTGTCAGGACTGTATTCAACAGCCTGTCCTTCTGCACAGCCTCCAGGGAATGCAGTTTTACCTACAATACAAAATCATTTGTTAGTATATATATATATTTGGGGAAAAGGCTGAAAGTATCTGAAAGGATGTGTTGACCAATAATAAACAAACCTTCATGTCAGCTGCACGTCTTGAGCGCAGCTCCTGCAGCCTCGACTGCTCCTCACGGTCGACAGTTTTTGCTCCCTTCCCCCTTTCGATGGCCTCCTCCGCGGAGGTTTCTGCTTCTTTGATGCGGCCCCAATCACACGAGGGATATCGGACGACGCTGATGTTGATTCCTGCGATTATCATGAGAACAGTTGTCATAATTATATTTCACATAATTATCAGGACATAAATAAGCCTACACGTTGTAAATAGTGTAGACGAGCGCAATTTGCAAACTATTAGGATAAATTGCAATAATCATGTCTAGCGACATCATAACGTTATGAAACCATCATCAGTAGTTCATCTTCGATAGCACAACATACAATTATGCAGTAGCCTAATATTTGTATGAAATCGTGAAACATTACCTCGTCAGTAGACATCTTTGGAGGCTATCTGTCTGTTCGATGTCCGTCGCCTCCATCCTACTGAACATGGACCGGATCAGGCCGTGAGTGCAGAGACGGCTCTGCGTGAGTGGTATTTACGACAGTAACGTAAAATACAAGTACTCCACAGCGACTCTAGGGGTCGCTGTTTGACAAAAATGGAAAACTGCGTAGTGTTAAAAGCACTGCAAACTGCTATAGACCTTATGCGCCAGAGAAACGAGGGAGCCGCCATCTTTAGAATATTGTCTTTTAACTTACGTTTTGCGGTCGCTCTGTATGGCATTGCTGTCCAGGATTAATTCGCTTTTGAAGTGGATTTACTTAATGTAAATTTAACAAAAGTTATCATGAGGACTGTAATGTTTAAAGCAGATGACTAAACAAATGTCAGTCGACCGGGAAGATTTTAAAACGAGCCGTTCATTAATAAACGCAAAATCGCTGTGAAAATACAGACCGGAAGTCAAAAGATAACGAGCGCAGTGCTGAAAAGGGGCGGGGCTACATAAGGTCAATAGTGAACACTAACTAGCAATTTAAATGTTGAGCAGCAAGCTCATTGGCTGCAGATGCGACAGGAACCAATCAGATTGTGCCATGTAGTTAATGATTTGAAAGTCATCAGGTTGCGTTAAAGACCCATCAGCCTGCGCCATCTAGAGTTTCATGACAGAACTTGGTATATATCCTAAAATGTTTTCTTGACTTGTATGGTTGGGTTCACGGCATTTTATCCTATTGTCTCATTGTTTTTTTCGTCTACAAGCAGCTCTTCTAGATCCCCAAACGCTCAGTATAGTCAATGATAAACAGCTCATTGTTAAAACAGCATATTGTTCATGACAAACAGCACTCCTGATCAACCACTCCATTCTCTTATGTCGACTGTGACTTATGTTATTATCTTTGATGTTTGTCTTTTATTCTGCTTTTCTTTTGAAGAAAGAAAGTGAATCATAACTAAATATGGAACAAAATGGAGCAGCATCTTTCTAAACTCTCATGTCATTAAAATGGAGATGAGCATTAAAGAACAACAGAATAATGTCTTGTGTGGGATATTTATGGGAAATGTTATGTAAGCATGTCACATTTTTCGCTATGTTTCATGTCATTATCACTTCTTGCTGTGACGTTCCTCAGGGAAGACTTGAAGATTACAGTGAAAAACTGTGTCCACATTACAGGGATTTTTATTATTGCTTTGCTACTATTTTTACAAGCAAGTGGTACATTTATAGTACTAACTCTTCATACTAATCTGATAACAGATCAGCAAAAGTGCACATTTTTATTACACAGTAAGTATTTCATTCACAGTCTGAATGCATGAAACTGCCTTTCATAATGCTTTAACAATCACACTTTTCATTTCCATCTCTTCTAATTCAGACTTTAAAATGTTAACAAAGAGCACACAAGAGAGACACAATCAATGACTGTGCAGACATCAGTTTTATTAGGAGGGAGACCGTTAGCAATGTATAGATAATACCATTACATACATTATAGAAGCCAGTCAGTTACATAATTAATGCAAGTCTATTTTATAATGTGTCAACTGTAGCATGCATTACTATGACATCTTTCATTTAGCAACAAGGGTGATTTGAAACGTGTATCTTGCATTGTTGGCCACTCAAACAACTGATTGATAAAAGGACTAAATTGATATAAAAAAATATATATATAAATACTTTTGTGTTTTGGTGATTAAACCAAATGAAAGCAAGAGATCAGGATTTGAAAGAACGACGAACGGTGTTACAAGTGTGATCAATTTTGAAGAGTTTTGAAAATGTACACATATCCCATGAAAAACTCAAAATATCAAAATCTGAGGATAATTCTACAGCATCTCTATAGTATGGAACAAACCTCTTCATTGAACTTGGATTATGAGTTATGGAAGCAACTCACATTGTCAAGTGACATTGGAAGCATGTCATATTATAGAAAAACTTTACAAATGTATCTGACTAAATGGAAATCTATCAAATGCACATAACCTGTAGGCTTGGAATATGTCGGATTGTTCTGAGTTCAAAACTTAACATTCAGAGATTAAACTAAATCCTTACTAAATGAATATCTTTGTTGTTAAATGTTGATTCTCAGAGGAATAGATTTCGCTGTGAATGTCAGAGACGTCCTTGAATATTCTGATGTCTGACCATAATTTATCATTTCATATGGATGAGCAGATGTTTTACTGAAGTAAACTATATCCTAATTAAATCACTGTGCTGAAATGCAAACTATAAAAATATATGGATTCAAATATGAGTTTGGAGTTATGCTGTTAAACCCCAAAATTACAATCAGATTACACTGATGTTCAAGAGAAAGATCAACAGTGACATCTAAAGGACAAACTCAGTCAGCACAACAAGCCCAACAGAACATCTGTCTGTCTGTAGGCAGGATTAATACAGACACTCATACATGTGTTTCGTTTACTTATCTTAAAATACTTTGACCGGAAGTGTGATTATATCGGTCTCTAGGTAATATGGTGTTCTCTTACGAGAGGTCTCTCGTACTGCGTAAGATATCTTACGCTAGGGGAAAATTCTTTTTCCGCGAGATATTGAAGCCAAAAATTATCCTTAATTTTGTAATAATGCAAAACGCGTTGCGGCAGCATACAGACATAGGCGAGGCAGCTTGCGCGCCTATTGGCTGCTCTGCGGCAACAGCAGCAGCCTATCGAGCGAGGCCTGGCGTGACGCCAGACCCAATGAGGGTGCTTCGCGCCCGCTGCGTCACGTCCCGCCGAAACGGGCGTGGTCTAGGCCTATAAATACCGCTCGCAGGCAGCTATTATCTGATTTTTCATCCTTCAAGCAAAGCACACGCATCGCTGGAGCTGGAGAAGAAGCCGCGCCGTCTGAGAGAGAGCACCTTCAGCGGGACGAGTCACTGAAGTCGCTGGCCGCGCCGCCTTCCTTGCCTTCCTGCTGCGCTATCCGGCGTAATATCCTTTCTCTGCTACTGTGTTTATGTATGTGTGTGTGCTCGCCGCCGCGACACACACTCTCATTGCACTAAAAGAGCTGGGCGTCTTTTTGAAGACGCCCCTTTTCCTGAGGATCACGTAGCTCTCGCGCTCGCTGACGGCGACTGCCCTCACTGCGAGCTAGTTACTGCCTATGGTGACTCTGAGGACTCACCTGGCATCCTTCTCCGAGACTGCTCCTCCGCCGACTGGAAATATCAATATTGCAGCAAACGAGCTTGTTTTAATACAAGCGCGCCTGCAAGCAAACGCCGAAGAAAACATGTTGACGGTATTATATGCTCGTGCATCAGAAAGCCTTTGTGTTCCCCCCTGTGGCTCAGTGGCGGAATCTTAGGTTTTCCGCACGAGAGACCGGTGTTCGAATCCCGGTCTAGCGGCAGTTAAATTATGCCGCCAATGCTTCGCTCTGTCAGTTCCCTGAAAGGCGACTGCAGATGTGCATTTTGCAGCCAACGAGCGCGTTGTACAACCCGCTCGCCTGCACCCAAACACCGTTTCTATGGTTTCCATGCGTCACTGGCGTAAGGAGAAAAGAGAGTGTTTCTGGTCCCGCCGCGGACGGACCGACCTCCATTTTCTCGTACATTTCTCATTCCCCTCTGAAGTTCGGGCGACTGGAAATGTCAGTATTGCAGTGAGCAAGCCTGTTGTAATACACGCATGCCTGCAAACAAACGCCAGCACGTTGAGGCTCTCTGATAAATACTCGCGCTAACTGAGTTACAATGTGTCTCCCCCTGTGGCCCAGTGGCAGACTCTCAGGTTCGATCCTGGGTCTACCGGCAGATAAAATTATGCCGTCAATACTCGCTCTGTCAGTTCCCTGAAAAGGCGACTGCAGATGTGTATTTTGCAGCCAACGAGCGCGTTGTACAACCCGCTCACCTGCACCCAAACACCGTTTCTATGGTGTTCCATGCGTCACTGGCGTAAGGAGAAAAAAGAGTTTTCTGGTCCCGCTGCGGACGGACCGACCTCCATTTCCTATACATTTCTCATTCCCCTCTGAAATTCAGGCGACTGGAAATGTCAATATTGCAGTGAACGAGCCTGTTGTAATGCACGCAGGCCTGCAATAAACGCCAGCATGTTGACGCTCTCTGTTTCTATGGCAACTTCTCGCTCGTTCAGTTCCAGTAAATGTGACTGTTCCAGTGTATTCTGCAGTAAACAAGTCGGCGACGCAGCACGCTTGCCTGCACACAAACGCCGCTTTTACGGCTACCCAGATAAATCCCATAAGTGTGAATTTTCTGGTGTCCCGGCCACGGCCGATGGTGTTTTATGTGTAGAAAGAATGCCCACTGCCCAGTGCCCATCTCTACACACAAGCACAGCCCGTCACACAGGGCTCGCGCACATAAATCGACTCAGATCGATTGCGCATCAAACGTGGTAAATGTGCCCACTACCCAGTGCCCACAAACACTACGTTATGCATGTCTCACGGTTTCTGTAAAAACGAAACCAATGTGCATTCGCTTCACTCAAGCGATCAATGCTTTCGGTGTGGTAAATGTGCCCGCTATCCCGCGCCCACATCCACGCACAGGCATGACAGTTCCTACGGGACTCGCCCAGCCCTCCCCCTCTTGGTTGACCGCCGCAGAGGAGTCGAGCGCGGGTAATCTGCCCGCTGTTATCAGCGCGCCCCTGCCTCAAATGTCACGAGCGCGACGCTTGTGTTACAGCACACCGAAGCCGCTCCATCGCTGAGCGAACGGAGCACGCTTCGTATTCAACCCCTAGCTATTCATGCAGATGCATGGGCAAAGCTGCCTGGGGTTTCGAAGTGGGTGCTAAGCATTATAAAAAGAGGCTATTCGCTGCAGTTTCGCCGACGCCCTCGCCTCTATACGGCGCGCGTCGAGACCACGGTAAAACAGAAGTAGCACATTTACTTCGAGCCGAAGTGGCGAAACTATTGAGCAAAGGGGCCATAGAGCCTCTCTCTCAAGTTCAGAGCGAAGGAGAGCTATACAGCAGATACTTCCTGGTACCGAAAAAAGACGGGGGTCTCAGACCCATACTAGATCTAAGGCAACTGAACAGAGTGCTTGTGAAGCGACAGTTCAGGATGCTCACGACCAGAAAAATCCTCGCGCAGATTCGCCGAGGAGACTGGTTCGTGTCAATAGATCTGAAAGACGCGTATTTTCAAATACAGATAGCGTCACGTCACAGGCGATTTTTGAGATTCGCCTTCGAGGGCCAGGCATATCAGTACACAGTCCTGCCGTTCGGTTTATCCCCGGCACCCCGTACATTTACGAAGTGCATGGATGCGGCGCTCGCACCCCTCAGAATGAGGGGCGTGCAAGTACTGAACTATTTGGACGATTGGCTGATTCTAGCGCAATCTCGCTCAGTGCTCATAGAGCACACGACCATTTTACTCGATCACCTCAAGAATTTGGGTCTCAGAGTCAATTGGGTGAAGAGCTCTCTGTCCCCCAGTCAGACGATATCTTTCCTGGGCACAGAGTTGGACTCGCTGTCCATGATAGCGCGACTATCACCACAGCGCGCGGTAGACATTCAGCGCACAGCGAGCTCGTTCCGCTGCAGCGCGTCTGTTCCGCTCAAGAAATTTCAGAAGATGCTGGGTCTCATGGCCTCAGCATCATCAGTGCTCCAGCTGGGCCTGCTCCGCATGCGCCCGCTGCAGTTTTTGGCTGAAAGCGCGAGTCCCACGCCAAGCGTGGGCATCTGGTCTGCTTCGCCTCAAGGTCAATCAGAAGTGCGTCACAGCTCTGAAACCTTGGAGGGCGGACGACTGGTACCAATCAGGTGTAAGCCTGGGGACTTCCTCGAGGGTGAGAGTGGTGTCCACGGACACATCCACCTCGGGATGGGGAGCGCTGCTCGAGGGCAGACCGTTCTTCGGCCAGTGGTCAGAACGGGAGAAGCTCCTGCACATAAACTGCCTCAAAACGCTGGTAGTAGACAACGCGCTAACGCGTTTTGTCCCCAAATAAAAGGACGCCACGTCCTGGTCCGCTCGGACAACATGTTTGTGGTGTCCTACATAAATCGCCAGGGCGGCCTCAGGTCCAGGAGCCTGTACAGGCTAGCAGAACGCCTCCTGGTATGGGCTCAGCGCAACCTGCGCTCGCTCAGAGCAGCGCACGTGCCAGGGCTCCTAAATATAGGACCAGACAGACTGTCCAGGAACAATGTTCCGGCAGGCGAATGGTCTCTACACCCACAGACAGTCCAACTGCTGTGGAAGAAATTCAGCAGAGCGGAAGTAGACCTGTTCGCGTCTCAAGAAAACGCTCACTTTCCGGAATTTTTCTCCAAGAGCAGGGACGCGCTAGCTCATGTATGGCCTTGCCGCCCGCTCTATGCTTTCCCCCCCGTCTCTCTCCTGCCTCAGGTGATAGAGCGGATCAGGGAAAAAGGATGCTCAGTACTGCTTGTAGCACCGTTTCTGGGAAAACCAACCTTGGTCCCCAGTTGTGATGCAGTTAGCGAGCACTGCCCCGTGGCCAGTGCCAGTGAGGAGAGACCTCCTCTCTCAGGCCCATGGCTCGGTCTGGCATCCTCACCCGGAATTGTGGTCCCTTCATGTCTGGGCCATCAACGGGTACATGTTGAACTCCCTAAGGGAGTATTAAACACGATCACGCAGGCTAGAGCTCCGTCTACGAGACGGCTCTACTCCTCGAAATGGTCAGTGTTTTCGGGCTGGTGCACAGCCCGTGGCGTGTCACCCACAGACTGTGGAGTAACGGAGGTGCTTTCCTTCCTACAAGAGCTGTTGGATAAGGGCAGGATCCCTTCCACGCTCAAAGTTTATGTGGCGGCTATAGCAGCGTTCTCAAGAACAACGCTTGGTCAGTCAATAGGAAGGAACGATTTAGTCATCCGCTTCCTTAGAGGGGCTAAGAGACTGAATCCTCCCAGACCTCCCTCAGTCCCCGTATGGGACCTTTCTACGGTACTGGAAGCCATGAAAGGTGGACCATTCGAGCCTTTACAGACGATTGATCTGAAACATCTGTTTTTCAAGACTGTGTTTCTGCTGGCTCTCGCTTCAGTGAAGCGCATAGGGGACTTACACGCGCTCTCTGTGAGCGCGACGTGCATGGAGTTTGGGCCTAATGACTCAAGAGTTATACTCAAACCTAAGCACGGTTATGTTCCGAAATCCCTCAACACACTGTTTAGGGCGCAGGTTATCTCCCTGTCAGCCCTACCGGTCCCTGATGAGGAAAGGGACGCGGGCCTCCTTTGCCCAGTCAGGGCATTGCGAGCTTATGTGTCTCACTCGTCTGTTTTCAGGCAGACAGAGCAGCTCTTTGTTTCGTTTAGCGGGCGTTCTAAGGGACTAGCCGCATCAAAACAGAGCCTATCCAGATGGATAGTTGATGCTATAGCGCCGGCATACGCCTCCAAGGGCATGCAGTGCCCGTTGGGTGTCAGAGCGCACTCCACGAGAGGCATGGCCTCTTCGTGGGTCTGGTCGAGTGGGATTGCCTTGCAAGATATTTGTACGGCGGCGGGCTAGGCCTCCCCGTCTACATTTATAAGGTTTTACAACCTAGAGGTTCCCGCCCTGCAGGCCAGGCTGCTGTCGGTCTAGTTAACCAGTATTGTCTGACCTGATGCTATCAGCTCAGAATGCTGCGTCTACTGAGCACAGCTCGATGATCGACAGTGAAAAGCAGTAGCACAAGATGTGCCTGGGCAAACTGTGTAAGACCCACATTTCCCCATCAGTTCAGGCCGTACCCCGCCCTGTCTGTATGATGAAATTCGCGTCTAAGCGACGCTGCCATATGTGGAAGAGTGCGGCTTCGCCCCTCCCTCTTCCCGGACTCCCTGTGAGTTCCCTGGGTGATTGTGCACTATATGAACCCCGGGCTTTCGCCCTTGGGTCTTTGGTGTCAGATCTCAGCATGCACAGCGTTTTGCATTGGGTCCCCTAGCGTAAGATATCTTACGCAGTACGAGAGACCTCTCGTAAGAGAACGTACTCGGTTACTAACGTTACCTCGGTTCTCTCTAGAAGAGGGAACGAGTACTGCGTATCTTGCCGTGCATGCGCACGCTCTGGTTGCTTCGATGATGAAAAACCAGATAGTAGCTGCCTGCGAGCGGTATTTATAGGCCTAGACCACGCCCGTTTCGGCGGGACGTGACGCAGCGGGCGCGAAGCACCCTCATTGGGTCTGGCGTCACGCCAGGCCTCGCTCGATAGGCTGCTGCAGTTGCCGCAGAGCAGCCAATAGGCGCGCAAGCTGCCTCGCCTATGTCTGCATGCTGCCGCAACGCGTTTTGCATTATTACAAAATTAAGGATAATTTTTGGCTTCAATATCTCGCGGAAAAAGGATTTTCCCCTAGCGTAAGATATCTTACGCAGTACTCATTCCCTCTTCTAGAGAGAACCGAGGTTACGTTATTGCACGAGGCAGTGACATGGAGAACAGCGACTGTATATGACATTATTGGTCTCACACACTTTAAGTTATTTAATGTTTTAACTTCAGCCTAAATATACACTACCAGTCAAAAGTTGGAACGGACACTGAAAGAAAAGTGGCCACACATTTCACACAAAAAGGCAAAGGGTCTAAAACATTTTCCATCACATATTTCCCATTTTTGCGTCAAAGTTCATATTTAATAGTTGGATGACTGTAGTATTATTTTGAAATCTGAAAATAGCCAAATAAATGTGCATGAATGTCCAATTTCTGACTGTCAATGTGTAAAGTTTAAACTTAACCACAAAGCCAAAATCACTGTAAACAAGTTTTTTTTTTCATATTTTATCATCCCTCAAAAATACACCAAAATGTGGATTAATTTCTGAATAATTCCTATCAGAACAATAGCTCTATTTATAATAAATCATAGATTAGGAAAAACACTACACAGAGCTCATAATATATACAAATAATGCAACATACAAATGCTAATACTGTAAAAACTAAGTAGTTAATGTTAAATGACGTGTATGTTCACTAAATGACATATAGCAGCCAGTATAATACTGAATATAAGAACAATAAAAACACAGATTTCATTATTTAGGAGCAAAATGCACATAAGATCTACAGTACCTGAAGTACAGTTAAACAAGCTTAATCTGTTTAAGTATATAACCTCACTGCTTACTGTAACACCTGAGGGTCATAATCATACAAATGTGTGTTTATGTACAGATTAATAAGCTGATTCAGAAGCAGACTTCCAGAATTGACGGCACCAGTGTAGTTTGTAACAATACATAGAGTGCGAATTATGAAATACTAAAACATATTTCTGAGATGTGTGTGTTGCACATAATGGAAGACAATGTCAGCATTTATTGTTTTAATTTTTTTTATGTAATTGATTTTATTTTTTTCAGACAACTGTGCCAGATTACGCCTCCATGTGACTTAACCCCCCCCTATCAGGCCCTTGTGCTCCTATAGCGTGATGCGAATGCAAGGGTAGACCATCGAGATACAGCGGAAAGTCTCAATCACTCTGATTGGCTGATTGCCAAGTCAATGTGTGAATGCCCACAGCCCACTTCTCACGCTCGCAATCACGGCACGGATCCTGAGTGGCTCGTACCGCAGGAAATGGAGTGGCTAATTACAAAGAAAACAACGAACACACTCAGACGTCATCACTGTCAATCACATATCAATTAAAATGATGAAATGAGTGAGCCGCTTATTAAAGAGCTCACAGCTCGATTCAATTAGGGTGTATAAAACATCAGACACGTTTTCCAACAAGTACAGACCGTAACTAACCTAAACTGTTTATGCTGTGCCTCATGTTGATTTAACCCATGGCACATGGTAAAAACCTCATTTGAAAAACATGACTAACTACATTTTAGCAAAACTATACATCCAATTGACTGCAGTGTGCTGAAATGAACACTAGTGGCAGTAAAACAGCAACAACTATTTCTTTTCACAAATTACAATCACAGGGGCAGATTGATGATTAATAAAGACTCATTTTCACGCCAATCCTTATGAAATACTGTTATGATCTCAAAACACTTTTACCATAGTGCAACCAATACATTTAGACATTTCCCAGACAGCAACATGGTGTCGGCCCAGATCCGGCCCACATCTGGTGTGTGAGGAATCCATGTTGCTGTCTGGGTTGCAGCACATGTATGGCTTTTCTAAAGCGTTGTGAACAGCTCACCTGGTACCAAGGCCGTAGCTAGAGTAAAAAATAATATATATATATATATATATATATATATATATAACAAAAGCCCTGCCTGGTACAGCATTGCACTTGCACTTCACATGAAACACGAGTCACGATAAAAGAGATCAAAGACTTAAGCAAGCTAAAATGCTATGGTTGCTTTAGCAAACGTGTTTGTTTTGGAGAACATTTAATGCGCTTCTAGTGCCTTTGAAAGTTCAAGAAGAAGCGTAAAAAATAATATTACATTTATCCTGTTTTAAGCATATTTTTACTGTAAAAAAAAAAGAAAAAATTGTGATTAAGAACACTATTTTTAATAGTGTATTTCTGGCAGTGGTAGAATTTGAGGTATAGTATGTAGTATTTCATGAATGTAATGCAAACTTTACTTGAAATTATAATATATGACTTCTATTATTATATTTCTAAAAGTATCAGTGCTGATGTCAATATAAATTCTTGGCACATGTGACACTGGAAACAAAAACTATACATAATGTACACCATGACAACACGGCTCCCAGAAACCTTGTTTTTACAATCTCTGGTCTCCCCTACTGGACCCTTTTTGATGCGGATCATCATGTTTATCATCGTGATGATTCCATCATCAGTTTAGGAATGTTCTCGGTTCAATATATTTCACATTCTATCATCTAATGTCCAACCACTGTAAAATCATTTTAATTCATAAACCAGACTTTGTGAAGGGTTCAAATAAAAAAAGTGAAACCTGAAAGGGTCATGACACAACAAATAGCTATTCATTATTAATAGTTCATTATAAGTAAATCTCAAGGAACATATTAAAATAAATACATGCCGTGACCCCTTTAAATAAATGAGAAATAAAAAATAATACTTTTTTGAAGTGCAACTAGGTGCTTTCTAGGTGTATGAACCTCTAGTTATGTAATATAAGTCTCTGGGTTTACTAATCCATGCATTGTCATTACAGCGAAGTTGAACGATTGTATAAGCTTCCTGAAAAAAAGTGATATTATGACACCAGCCTAATGTTAACACATAGCCTATTATGCTAAAGACTTTTTTTTTTTTAAACTGTGTATTATAACATTTATTTATGGAAGCTTGTTTCCACCACGGAATAAAACAATTTAAAAGATAATTGTGACTTTTTATCTCACAATTCTGAATTTTTTCTCATAATTGCGTAATACAGTCGCAATTGACCCTTCGCAGGGACAAATCATAATCCGCCATCCGCCGAATCCGCCATTTTTGTCCGACAAAGCAGGAGTAGACTGACGTCTTTCCGCGGTTAAAACAACATTCCTTCTTATGTTTATTCATGTTTATTTGATGCTATAAATGAACTAGAAAGAAGAGATGATCGGTTCACGAGCAGCTTTAACTGAGGCGACACAGCGATCTGTCAGACACATTAAAGAGACACAAAACGGAATTTATTGTTTAAATTTCTTTTAAAAAATGACCAAATTTGAAAGTTGAGTCAGCGCGTTGTCAGTGTCCTCTCTGCTCCACGATGTATTTTGCAAGAGTAACTAAAGGAGGCGAGTCTTTGCAAACGGTCAATTGCGAGTTATAAAGTCAGAATTGCATGATATAAAGTCATAACTGTGAGATGTAAACTTGCCATTGTGAGAAAAAAGTCAGAATTGTGAGATTAAAAGTCTATGTCATGACCCTTTTAAAGCTACACTGTAATTTTTTTAAGTTGATTCTTAGCAAAAAACACTTTGTTCTTTCAAAAATTATATATGCTCATTAATGTATAATTACTTCTACCAACTAATCAAGTATTCTCGTAAGCGTAGAATCTGCCATTTAGAATACATACGAGCCAGTCACTCGAATGGCGGCAGCCATGTTGTGCCTCCCATCTTGAAAATACATTAGCCAAAGAGGGACATACACGTTTTTACACTCAGTGGCACCGTGACGAATGCAAGGGGGAGATTACTCGCAACTGCCGGCAGATCTGAAATAATACGGCCACCGTAGGAGTTAAAACGCCCTCGTAATGGGAGGGGCTAGAAAGTAATATTCAGTTGGTAGTCATATACAATTTCACCGCTAGATGGGAGAAAATCCTACACAGTGTAGCTTTAAATAAATTAAAAAAAAATAATAATAATTTCCCCAAATAAAATACATTTAGAATACTTTTTTGAAGTGCAACTACTTTTCTAGGTGTATGAAAAAAAGGTCATAACTGTGAGATGTAAACGCGCAATTATGAGGAAAAAAGTCAGAACTGCGAAATGTAAACTTGCAATTTGCAAGAAAAAAAGTCCGAATTGTGAGATTATAAGTAAAAAAAAAAATAATAATTATGTTTCACAAATGCTGTCAACAGACCTGTTTTGAACCAGGAACATTCCTTTAAATGTATAGGCACTTAAATCCTCTTTTTTTAAACACTGTTTCCAGTACATGTGCGCTGATGATTCAGACACTATCTGTGTGCGCTGGATGGACGGTCCGTCAGGGGTATGGTGGTCCTCTGCCGAGGGCACAGGATCTTGACGAAGGCCCTACGGAAGCTGCTGTGGCACAGCGGGTAAAGGAACGGGTTGATGGCTGAGTTCAGCCACAGCAGCCAGAACGTCACCTCGTACCAGTGATGCGACACACAGTCTCCTCTGCACGCCGCTCGCACGATCATCAGCAGAGTGTACGGCGCCCAGCACACTGCGAAAACACACACGATTATCGCCAAGGATTTCGCAATCTTCTTGTCCTGCCTCAGACGCGAGCGCTGAACGCACCGCATGGACAGACCGTCGCTCTCCGAGCGCTTCTTCTTGCTGTCTTCAGTCTTTTTGAGTGTCAGTGAGTTCCAGTAGATCCGCACGCTCACGCCTGTCCTCTTCCCGTACAGAGCCGAGGCATCCTGCCGCTTTGGAGAAGGGGATTCTCTTTTACTGCCGAGCCTCCTCCGACGGATGCTGAGGTAGATGCTGATGTTGAAGAAAGCCACGGATAAAAAAGGCGAGAAGAACTCAACCACTGAAGCAGAGAGCAGGAAGTACCAGGTGTAGTAGAACTCGGCGAAGCACTCGTCGTCCGGCACGCGACTCCTGCCGGTCAGCGGCTCCCAGAATAAGATGGCCGGTCCGTACAGGAGGAAGGCCAGAATCCAAACCGCTGCTATCTTCACCACAGCGAAGTGGGTCATTCCTTGCTTGGCACGATAAGATACCTGAAATCAGGGAAATAATGTTGAATAGAGTTAAACCACTGTTTTTATCAGTTTTGTTTTGTCCATCATTTATACAATTATTTATTGCAAAAAATATATAAACTTGAGGCTTCGGTGTTCTTTAAAATGAAAAAATAGATTTGTGTTTTTTTTTATGAAAATACACATTGCCTAAATATAAAGTGATTTTTTAGTCACACGTATCAATTATTTGAACATATAAACAGCCATTTCTTTAAAATAAACTCTTTCTTGAGGGGAAAACAAAGGAATTGACATGCTTTTAAACATGCTTTTTAAATGGCACATGAGCTTTGTTAACAGGACTGAGAAAACGTGCATCCATCTTCTGTTTAACCGCTCCTCAAGCCCGAGTTGAAGCCCAAGGACATCCAGCTTGTAAGACGTGTTAAGAAGAGTGGCTACTAGAGGAGGTAATGTGTTAATGGTAAAACTGTTTTGAAATGAACATTTGCAACCATCTAAGAGAGCTAGCATGTTTAGCACTGGTGAAGAAATAAATACTATTGGCTTTCTACCGAGGCAGATAACATGGCCAAGTAACTAGCTAACATCAGCTAGTTTCCCACTTCACGTTACTTCACAAAGCTGGGGAGAGCAGACTGTGTTTCTGTGATTTAGTACAATAATTAAATATAGCTGGTAGCACTTCTACTTTAGTTTAAGTCTTCCACCATTGTGTAAAAAAAATCAGACAGTTTGTGAGTTGTACAGAGAAAGAGAGAGAGAGAGAGAGAGAGAGAGAGAGAGAGAGAGAGAGAGAGAGAGAGAGAGAGAGAGAGAGAATTTAACAATCCTTTTATTACAAAAATCACAAAAACAAGTCACATACTTTTCAATCTAATAAAAAAGTCTTACATCAACACTTCTGAGATAACCAGTTCATTATCAACTAATGAACACAGCACATCATCACAGCACCACTCAATTTCAAAAATATTCAATGTACTCATTAGTTTATAAAAATTAAACTCAATTACAAGTCGTGATTTTACCATTTTTTTAAAAGCTGTTATAAGTTCTTGTTCTCCTTTCTGTTCAATTTTATTTCTCCTAGTTATATAAATGGCTAATTTTGCAATACCAACAAAAAAATTAAGCAATTGACATTTGTATTTTTTCTTATTGGTATACATACAACCAAGAATAAAATCCTGCTTCGTAAAACATACCTCAAAAGATTCAAAAAGAAGCTCTAGAAGACTAAACAAAAACGGAAGTCTGTTACAAAACATAAAACAATGAAACACAGTCTCCCTTTCATTGCAAAAAGGACAATTCTCACTAACATTTGGGTTCAACATTGCCACAAAAGAATGAACTGCTATAGCCCCATGGAGTATCCTCCATTGAAGATCTCCAACTCTTTTAGGTAACGGAGGTTTGTACAGAATCCTCCACACTGGTTTTGTTTTTTCAGTGATCTCTAAAGTGTCTCTCCATACAGTATCACTTCTATTTAACCATTTAATATTCGTCACTTTCACAATACTTCTGTACAATGCTTTCCCTTTAACTTCAAAGAAATCAATTTGCACATCAATTTCCTTCTTCAACAAGGGATTAATGTCATTAAATGAAGAAAGATCAGGTACAATACTTATATCTGGGAAAAAATCTTCACAATCTGGAAATATGCATTTCTTACTGTACTCATCAAGTAAAAATCTTTCTTGTACATTCAAAGCCCCCTGCAGTTTATCTAAAAAACATTTAATGTATCGTGCAGACTTTACCTTTAAAAAGGCTGAAACTGCTTTTACATCATTAAAATCAGGACCTGCCTTATTTATAATGTGTTTCAACTGTGGAGATCCACTTCTGTACAACAAACCCTTAAGACCTGGCATTTCATCACCAGATACATCAAAACGTGCTCCGCACACAATGGGCTTTTCGAGTAACCAGTACAGGGACATTAATGGTTCCATCCATTGAGGCTTAAACAGACTCCATATTTTAAAGAGACTTCGATAGAAAGCAGGAACTCCTCTAAAATCAAATTTTTTAGAGTCCATTAAAAACAAAACATTGTCCAGGCCAAGTCCACTTATTCTTCGCAAAATACATTGAGCCACTGGTCTCCATACCAGTCTGTCAGATCCTAGAATAAACTTCTGCAAAAACTGAAGACGATAAGCAGCACATCTACTTGAAAAATGCACTAGACCGTGGCCTCCATCTTCTTTAGCCAGAAACAAAACGCTTTGAGGGATCCAATGCAAATTGTCCCAAAAAAAGTTCACTGTTTCTGTTTGAATTTTTGCTAAGAGACCAACCGGAGGATCAACACATGCCAGTCTATGCCACAGGGAAGAAGCCGCAAGATTGTTGATAATGAGTGTGCGTCCTTTAAAAGACAGCTGAGGAAGCAACCATTTCCATTTTTTCAAACGTCCAGTTACTTTGTCTGCCATTCCTTCCCAGTTCTTCTGCATGAAGGCTTCATTGCCTAAGAAAACACCAAGATACTTCAACCCATCTTTTTTCCATAATAAGCCTCCTGGTAGAATGGGATTTCCTCCTTCCCATTTTCCAATCAATAAAGCATCACTTTTCCCCCAATTTACAATTGCTGATGAAATATCCTTAAAATCATTAACAATCTGTCGTAACATTTCAACATCATCACCATCATTTATAAAAGCAATAACATCAGCATATGCAGATAAATGGAAAGCATTGTTACACTGTGGCAATGTTAAACCCTTTAACTTATTTCTTAACATGGACAACAGTGGTTCTATAGCCAGCACATATAACAGCCCAGACATGGCACAACCTTGTCGAACCCCTCTCTGTACATTAAAGGGAGCACACAAACTGCCATTAATTTTAATCACACTCTCAATATCACAATACATTGTTTTAATCATATCAATAAAATGTGAATTAAAACCAAAAGCTTGTAAAGTATGCCACAAATAAAGGTGTTCTACCCGATCAAATGCCTTCTCTTGGTCTAGAGGAATAAGGCCAATATTTATACCAAACAACTTTGAAACTTCTAAAACATCTCTAATTAAAGTGATATTATCAAAAATCGATCTATTTGGTACACAATATGTTTAATCGTAGTGTATCACCTTCCCTATTACTTTACTCAATCTTGTAGCTAATGTTTTAGATAGGATTTTATACTCTGAACACAGGAGAGAAACAGGCCTCCAATTTTTTATATTTTGAAGATCACCTTTTTTGGGCAATAAAGTAATAACTGCCCTTCTGCAACTAAGGGGAAGAACCCCATTAGTAAGGCTTTCATCAAACACTATTAAGAGATCTTCTCTTAAAATGGGCCAAAAAGTTTTATAAAATTCAATGGGTAACCCATCAATCCCGGGAGATTTCCCATTCTCCATGCCCATCATTGCTGTATAAAGTTCTTGCTCTGTCAGAGGTAGTTGCAAACTTTCATTGCTCTCTTCATCAAGTTTTGGCAGACCTTCAAAAAAACTACTAATAGTCATCTTTTCATTTATCAGATCAGCTGTATTTAATTTTTTATAAAACTGTACAGCAACTTCCCTTATCTCAGAAGTCTTAGTTAATTCCTGTCCTGTATCAGAGACCAAGGAATGAATTATTCTGCTTTGACTATTTTTTTTTCTCCATACTGAAGAAAAATTTGGAAGGTGCATCCATTTGTGTAATATTCTGGAAACGTGAGCGAACCAGCTGTGCCTTAATGTCCAACAGGTTTGCCAATAAAGTTTTATTCGATGTCAGAGCTTCAATGTGTTCTTTTTTGCCTGTAGATGCAGACAAACTGTACAAATCAACTATCTCAGCCTCTAAAGTATTCAATGATCGAGTTATTTCTCTTGTAACATTAAGACTGTATTGCTGGCAGAAGTTTTTAATTTGTATTTTCCCGCAATCCCACCACTGTTGTAAAGAGCTATATAAATACTTTTGTTGTTTAAAAACATCCCAGAAAAAAGTAAAGGAATCTTTAAAATGGTTATCATCAAGCAAAGACGTATTAAAATGCCAATAGGCACTGCTTGACTTCACACAACTTACTAATACAGAACAAAGAACCGCACTGTGATCTGAAAATCCTACAGGATTAATTTGACAAGATTTAAAAATATTGAACTGGTGCTTAAAGCTGTAAAACCGATCAAGACGTGCCAAAGACAATGAATTATCTTTACAATGAACCCATGTGTATTGCCTTAATTTTTTATGCATTTTTCTCCATATATCACAGAGATCAAAAGTTTGAACAAGTTGCTTAATAACTCTTTGAGATGCAACATGCGGTTCTAAATGATTTCGGTCTACTTTATCATTCTCGGTACAGTTAAAATCTCCCCCTAAAACTAAGAAATCATCTGTATTTAGGCTTTTCAAAGTAGTGTTGACTAGATTTAAGAACAAAACTCTTTCCACTCCACTTTTAGGAGCATAGAAATTTAACAATAACTTTTAAAAAGCGACCTTTTTCAATTTCAACAGATTCAAAAGATACTGGAGTCATATTTTTAGAAAATAAAATTGCAACACCTCCACTTACAGAGGATTTGTGACTAAGAAAAAGTTGACCTCCCCACTCTCTTTTCCAGTCCACCTCATTTCTTTGATCACTATGCGTTTCTTGTATAAACATGACATCAACAGACTTCTGATTTATATATTCATACAACATCATCCTTTTACGAACATCTCTAGCTCCATTTAAATTGAGAGTTCCAAATTTTAGCTGACTCATTGTTTTATTTAGGTTCAACAAGAAACTCAAATGGGAAAAGACAGAGATTATGCATATGGTAAAAAAAAAAAAAAGCTTAGGGGTTTAAACCATGGCATTCTTATCATCTCTAGGATTTTGTTTTTTTAACTTGTTTACAAATTTCCGTAAACGATACACTTCAAGATCTACGAAAGCCCCTTCTTTTATCAAATATCTGGTGTCCTTCACAAACTGTGCACTATTAGGAAAATAATCCTCAATTTGCACGCCTTTTAACCCTTTCGTTTCCTGAAGAAAAACACGAATGTCTTCAGCTTTGTACAAAACATTTACTGCTTCATTTTGAGAACAAGCAGAAAACTCTGAACACACAGAAACGCAAGAGTCAGAATCATCATCGTCAGAAGCTATGATTTCATCTTCAGCAGCATCATTTACTTTGATTTGTTTACTGGTTTTATCGTTTCGACTCTTTCTTCTTTTAATTGGAGTTTTGAAAGTTGATTCAACTTCCATATCCAATCCACAGTCATTCAATCTCAGATCTTCCTTTACAATTTCTCTGTCTTGTTCTACAAGCACAGAAGATAATGTACTCAACCCCACAGCACTCTCTGCTGCCGCGGACTCTGCCACAACACCTCCATCATCAACAACAGTAGAACGTACTCGGTTACTAACGTAACCTCGGTTCTCTCTAGAAGAGGGAACGAGTACTTGCGTAAGTATCTTACGCTAGGGGAAAACCTCTTTTCCTCGAGATATTGAAGCCAAAAATTATCCTTAATTTTGCAATAATGTAAAAAGCATTGCAGCAGCATGCAGACATGGGCGAGACAGCTCGCGCGCCCATTGGCTGCTCTGCGGCAACTGCACCAGCCTATCGATAGAGGCCCCTCATGACGTCATAACCAATGAGGGTGCTTCGCGCCCATTACGTCATGTCCCGCCGAAAGTGGGTAGGGCTATAAATACGGCCCAGAGAGGCTGGTTTGGTCAGTTGTTTTCATCGCTGAAGCGAATCAGAACGTGACGCATGCACGGCAAGATACGCAAGTACTCGTTCCCTCTTCTAGAGAGAACCAAGGTTACGTTAGTAACCGAGTACGTTCTCTTACGAGAGGTTCTCTCGTACTTGCGTAAGTATATTACGCTAGGGGAACACAGTGTAAAACGCCGTGCGTGCTTGAGACATAACACTAAAGTCCCAAGGGCAGGTGCCCGGGGCTCATACAGTGCCTAATCATAAGGGACTCACAGAGAATCCGGGAAGAGGGGCTAGAATAGCATCATTCCTGTAATATAGAGCTCTGATAAGAGCATATTATATCAAGTGTTCCACACAGCCAGGGCGAACTCGGCCTGGACTGATAAATATGGGGGACTTACGCACTGCCCACAGAAGTATACAGACGATCAGTGATCGACGCTCTAGCAGTTTCAGCATCCTGAGCCGATAGCATCGGGCGGGCAATACAGAAAAATTAAACCGAGAGCAACCTAGCTTGTAAAGCGGGAACCTCGAGGTTATAAAACCTTATAAATGTAGACGGGGAGGCCCAGCCAGCCGCCATACAGATATCTTGCAAGGCAATCCCACTGGACCAAGCCCACGACGAGGCCATGCCTCTTGTGGAGTGCGCTTTGACACCTATCGGGCATTGCAGGCCCTTGGATGTGTAAGCTAGCGCTATAGCATCAACTATCCATCTGGATATACTCTGTTTTGACGCAGCTAGTCCCTTAGAACGTCCGCTGAACAAAACAAAGAGCTGCTCCGTCTGTCTGAAAACAGATGAGCGAGACACATAGGCTCTTAACGCCCTGACCGGGGGCAAAGGAAGCCTGCGTCCCCTTCCTCTTCAGATACCGGCAGGGCCGACAGGGAGATCACCTGTGCCCTAAACGGTGTATTGAGGGATTTAGGAAAATATCCGTGCTTTGGTTTGAGTATGACTCTCGAGTCATTAGGCCCAAACTCCATACACGTCGCGCTCACTGAGAGCGCTTGCAAATCCCCTATGCGCTTCACTGAAGCGAGAGCCAGAAGAAACACTGTTTTGAAAGACAAGAGTTTCAGGTCTATTGACTGTATTGGCTCGAATGGGGCACCTTTCATGGCTTCCAGAACCGTGGAAAGGTCCCAAACGGGAACTGAAGGAGGTCTGGGAGGGTTCAGCCTCTTAGCTCCTCTAAGGAAGCGAATGACCAGATCGTTCCTTCCTAATGACTGGCCAAGCGGTGGTTCAGCGAATGCTGCTATGGCCACCACATAAACTTTGAGCGTGGATGGGGTTCAGCCCTTATCCAGAAGCTCTTGTAAAAAGGAGAGAACCTTCCGGCACCCCACAGCGTGAGGGTGAAGTGCCACTCGCTGTACACCATAATAGGCCAACGCTTTGCGTTGCGGGCGTCGACCAAACTGTAGCGAACAGCCTCTTTCTATAATGTTCAGCACCCACTCTGATACCCTGGGGAGCTCTGCCCACGCTTTCGCGCGAGTGGCTAGGGGTAGAATGATATCTGGGCTCTGGTCGCGACCTAGTGGCGAGCGGAGAGCAACGGTGTGCTGTAACATGAGCGCCGCGTTTGCAGCGTGTGAGACTGGGGGCGCGCTGATCACAGCGGTGTGCTGAGAGAGAGCGATCGTGGTGAGCCCCGTGGGGTTTAATATGTCTGTGAGCGAATGAGGGCGCGGGACAACGGGCCCATTCATAACGCTGAGAACACCGTCTGTTTGTGCAGACTGTATGTGCGTTGTTTTTTTTTTACAGAAACCGTGAGACATGTAGCATGTAGTGTTTGCGGGCACTGGGACGTGGGCACAATCACTACATTTGGTGCACAACCGACATGAGTCGATTTTATTTGTGCGGGCCGTGTGTGGCGGGCCGTGTCTGTGTGCAGGAATGGGCACTGGGCAGTGGGCATTTTTACTACACTCATAACACCATCGGCCGTGGCCGGAACACCAGAAAATACACTCTTTTTGTGATTTATCTGGGTCGCCGTAAAAACGGCGTTTGTGTGCAGGCAAGCGGGCTGTGCAGCCGACTTGTTTACTGCAGAATACACTGGAACAGTCGCATTTACTGGAACTGAACGAGCGAGAAGTTGCCATATACCCCTTTTCCACCAAGGCAGAGCTGGTGCTGGTTCGGAGCCAGAGCCTAGTTTCAAATCGGTTCTTTGTTTTTCCACCGCCAAAGCACCAGCTCCGAACCAGTAAAACTGGTTCTTAAGTAGCACCAAATCATTGCAGGGTCTAGAACGGAGCCAAGAAAGAACCGCTTGCGTCAGAGGCTGGGGGCGGGGTTACCGTGGCCAACAAGACTGAAGAGAAACTTGTGACCGCCATTTTTAAATAGCAGCTAGTCGAGCTAATAGCGGCTCGATTATAATATCCGTCTATGTAAGTTACGGCGAGCTGCACGAACGCGTTGGATTCGCCGTGTTTGGATGCCGATTTATTTTCGCAAACCCATGAGCATCCATAGTAACGCAACGTCTATTATTGTTGATGCCTTGTTCGAGATGCATCGGAGCAGCGTGGACCGATCAGAGCTGCGGGAGTGTTTGGAGATCATACGACTCCTTGTGCTTTTTGATCGCTTTCGCAGTGCTTTGATTTCATGTGCTGATCGTTCTGCGAGAAGCCGATGCATCTCGAACAAGTCTGGTGTGTTTGTGTTTGGCGCTGCCGGACTAGCGTTGCTGGGCAACATGATACGTATGCAGTGACGTAAGATATAGCTCTGTTGTGGCTCTCTGGCCGGTGGAAACGCAAACCGGTTCGTCAGTCGAACCAACTCCGAACTGGCAATAGCTCTAGCTCTGAACCAGCACCCGGTTCTTGTTGGTGGAAAAGGGGTAATAGAAACAGAGAGCGTCAACATGCTGGCGTTTGTTTGCAGGCGTGCGTGTATTACAATAGGCTCGTCCACTGCAATATTGACATTTCCAGAGAAATGTGTGAGAATGGAGGTAGGTCCAGCCGCAGCTGGACAAGGAACACTCTCTTTTCTCCTTTCGCCAGTGACGCATGGAAACCATAGAAACGGTGCTTGGGTGCAGGCGAGCGGGTTGTACAATGCGCTCGTTGGCTGCAAAAATACACATCTGCAGTCGCCTTTTCAGGGAACTGACAGAGCGAGCATTGACGGCATAATTTCATCTGCCGGTAGACCCGGGATCGAACACGGGTCTCTCGCGCGAAAACCTGAGAATCTGCCACTGGGCCACAGGGGAAGACACATAGATATTTAGTTAGCGCGAGTATTATCAGAGAGCGTCAACATGCTGGCGTTTGTTTGCAGGCGTGTGTGCATTACAACAGGCTCGCTCACTGCAGTATTGTCATTTCCAGTCGCCTGAACTTCAGAGGGGAATGAGAAATGTGTAAGAAATAGAATTCGGCCCGGCCGCAGCGGGACATAAACACTCTTTTCTCCTTTCGCCAGTGACGCACGGGAACCATAGAAACGGTGTTTGGGCGCAGGCGAGCGGGTTGTACAACGCGCTCGTTGGCTGCAAAATGCACATCTGCAGTCGCCTTTCAGGGAACTGACAGAGCGAAGCATTGGAGGCATAATTTATCTGCCGTTAGACCGGGATTCGAACACCGGTCTCTCGTGCGAAAAACCAAAGATTCCGCCACTGAGCCACAGGGGGGAACACAAAGGCTTTCAGATGCACGAGCATATAAGATGTTTTCTTCGGCGTTTGCTTGCAGGCGCTGCAATATTTATATTTCCAGTCGCCTGATCAGGGAACTGAGAAATGTGTGAGAAAATTCAGGTCAGTCCAGCCTCGGCGGGACTATAAACACTCTTTTCTTCTTTCGCCGGTGAGTGACGCGTGGATGGGGCGCAGGGGCAGGGTAGCTTTCTTGTACGTAAAGAAAAAACTAACCCCGACCGTCCGCTTCCAGCCTCCCCTGTGAACGGCGCAGTTTGCGTGGCTCGAACAGAGGGAGAGAGAAAGCTAGCCCCGTGACCGTCCGCTCCTGACATCCCCTGTGAACGGCGCGGTTTGCGCGGCTCGAAGCAGGTATCATTCTCCAAGCAGGCAAGGCAAGCGGGCGCACCGGCGAGCTTTGCGGGTTGGGGGGGGGGGGGGGGCATGGTGAGTCCGCAGAGTCACCATAGGCAGTAACTAGCTCGCAGTGAGGGCAGTCGCCGTCAGTGAGCGCGAGAGCTGCGTGTCCTCAGGAAAGGGGCGTCTTGAAAAAGACGGCCGGCTCTTTTAGTGCAATGAGAGTGTGTGTCGCACACATACACAAAACACAGTAGCAGAGAAAAGGATATGTACGCCGGAAAGCGTGAGCATGAACGGCGACTGAAGGCGGCAAGTTGTCGACCGGCAGCTTCAGATGCAGAACTAATCCCGCTGAGTGGTTGAATCAGACGGCGCGGCTTCCTCTCAGGATCCAGCGATGCGTAGGCTCGCTGAAGAGATGAAAAACTGACCAAACCAGCCTCTCTGGGCCGTATTTATAGCCCTAGCCCCACCCGCTTTCGGCGGGACATGACGTAATGGGCGCGAAGCACCCTCATTGGTTATGACGTCATGAGGGGCCTCTATCGATAGGCTGGTGCAGTTGCCGCAGAGCAGCCAATGGGCACGCGAGCTGTCTCGCCCATGTCTGCATGCTGCTGCAATGCGTTTTACATTATTGCGGGAAACTATCTTTCCATATTGTGACAATTCCTGCACAATCATCTCATCTTTCACAAACGGAGTGACATTTGAAATCATTATTTTCTTGGCGGGAGTGCTCAGAGGAAACACCGGCGTGAGTGAACCTTTGATTACAACACCATTTTGCACTATTTCATTCGCCTTCTCAATAGTGCTAAAGAAAAGCACAAACGCATTATTCATTCGCGAAGCGGACACAATGTTTTCATGACCCACAACGTCTCCTACAGCCAAACAAACATCTTCCACTTTAGCGTTTGAATCAATTTTTACTCCATGCCGCCGAGTTAAATTTTCAAAAGCCATTGTGTTTGGAGTCGCCATGCTTCCAGCAAAAATGCAGACTATCCTCACAAAAACCAAGAAAAACACAAACAAAACACAAATACAAACAAAACACTTTCAAGAAAAAAGGAAAAAGTTTGGAAAAAAGCACTCTCACCGGCCACAGTCGGCAACCACTCACATCCACACTCACCACGCTCCGCCCACTCACTCCCAGCATGCACGAGAGAGAGAGAGAGAGAGAGAGAGAGAGAGAGAGAGAGAGAGAGAGAGAGAGAGAGAGAGAGAGAGAGAGAGAGAGAGAGTGAGTGAGTGAGTGTGTGTGTGTGTGTGTGTGTGTGTGTTGCGCTCTATCTGTCCTTATCTGTATATGTGCATCAACACTGAAATAACAATAACCAATTTTATATGATATTATTCTTAGCAGTAGTAGTATATGTTTTCACATGAAATCAATAACATAAAATATTAAACCTGTCTGGGAATTTTTTAAAGAATGAATCCTTAAGATGAGAACAAAAGAACACAGAAGTCAGGGCTAGGTGCAGAAACAACTGGCAGAAGCGGTGTGGATTTCTGCAACTACCGATGTTTGGACCAGCAATGGAGGTAGTGGAGAACCAAACATCAGCTTTACAGAGCATTTCCCCTCTCCAGATTGGGAATTTAAGCCCTCCTGCCTCTAAGCTGTGTTTCCCCCAGAGGACCACACAGCTGACAACATCTTAGATTTATCTGTAAACATACTGCAGGACTGAAGAATCATGAAAAAGAGTTTGTCTAGCATCACAACAGACCATGCAACCAACCGACCGTGTTACCCTGTACTCTTGGCTGTTTTGGCCATAACTTAAATCTAGCTATAGCCAAAGTGCTCAAAATTCAAAGCGTTGACTCAGCTGTAAGAGTATGCAGGCATGATATACAGGGAAGCTCTCGCAGCTGGAAAAGAAAGAGAGAATTTAAGAAAAATCAGGCAATCCTGAACATTCCTGAAAAATCACTCATTCATCATGTCGTGACGAGATGGGGGTCCACTTTCGAAATGATTGAGAGATTTCTGGAACAGCAGTGCAGTGCTCGCAGCAGACAGAAGCTCATGGCATATAATGCCAAAAGACAGTGATGTGCACATTTTGGAGACGGTCTGTGAACTTCTGGGGCCTCTAAATGACTTCTTCTGAAACACAGACCACCCTGTTATCTTTGAAGCCTGTTATGGAGCGCCTCACTGCCATACTGAATGAAAAGGAGGAGGATGATGCCCTTACAAAAGAAATGAAAAAGGTAATGATGGATGATCTGCACCACCAATACTCCTCTGAGAAAGTCAATAAGGTGATTGACATTGCTTGCTTCATTGATCGCCGTTTCAAGGGCAACTTTTCTCAAAACCATTATCTATGCTAATGTTAGTCTTTCTGTTTATTCCGAGATTTACTGTAGTCAGCCGGATCTGGGCCCTGATCCTCAACAAACTCATCTCCATACCGCCGTGATAACTCCGATCTTCAACCAGATGGAACTGGATAAATATTCTGAATGTTCTGATCCAATCTGACTTCTGACCTGTAATGCTGCCTGAATCATAATCATTCACTGTTCGCTCGTTGGCCATAGGAGAACTGAGCGACTGAGCCTGGGTTCTCCCAAGGTTTTTCTCTCCATTCTGTCACTGATGGAGTTTTGGTTCCTTGCCACTGTCGCCTTTGGCTTTTGTCTTGCTTAGTTGGGGACACTTAATATTCAACAATATTATTGATCTGACAGCATTGACACCATTATATGAGAACTGAACTGAGCTGGATGATGACATCACTGTTTTCTCCAGAGCGGCTATATATATATATATATATATATATATATATATATATATATATATTTAAAACCAAATTAATAACTTTTTTACAACAAAAATGAACCATCACTGAACTTACTTAAGCTGGACCATGACGCTATTTTCTTCTAGATCTAGAACTGTGTTGCATTATTTTACTGTTATCACTGTAAAGCTGCTTTAATACAATCTGTATTGTAAAAAGTGCTATATAAATAAAGGTGACTTGACTTGACCATCAGGTTCACTGTAGAGGAAGCTGTGAATATGGCGGAAATGACATCACTGCCGCCGCAGGAATTACCTGCTGATCAAGAGCAAGGAAGCAGCACTGTCCCTTCTACTGCTGCAAAGGCGGCAAATATTCGCCTTGCTTGCTGAAAAATAAAATAAAAAAATCAGCAAAACAACAAAGGGTCAAAGAAGGAGAATTTGCGCCTATCCTTTGGCTGAGACGTTAAAGGTGCATTAAGCAAGATTCTGAGTTTTTGCAGAACTATGCCACCTCTGGCGGCAAGTGAAACTGCAGCCAGAGATGTGCACGCTCATGGACCACACGCACACGCACGCTTGCACGAGCACGAGCTGTTCATAACCAAAGGAGCATCAGCCGCAAATCTTTTGTTTACAATCATAATGTCTTCAGAGGTAATAAAGTTATAAATCTGCAAGTAATTTTAAATATGTGAAAGGAAAGGCAATTGAGTAAATTAGTAGTAGTAAGAAAGTAGTAGACTTTAAGAAACTTCGTTTTTTATTTCCATCTATCTCCATGTTGAACTGTGTTATGTGTTTACTGTATCCACTTATGATTGTATTATTATGGAAACACGTTCATGAACAATATAAGTTGTTACTTTGTAAAAGCTCAAAGCACAGTCGGTCAAAAAAGTACACTCAATTGTCTCAAGGTAATAAACAATTAAATGGCACTATGACGTTACCATAAAAGCCAAACAGGCTAATCCGCCGAAGATTTGCGGGGGTTTAGCCTGTTTTATTGATCTGCTAAGTAGCATATTCCAATAGCAATACATCCTAATTAAGCAGTAATTTGCTCAAAATTTGTGTCTAATTATCTAACTTATATATCAGCATTTTATATCACACTCAAGATATTTGAACTGTTTTAATCGAATAGCAAATCATTAAACTACATGTAGTGCAGATTTATTTAGTAGATTTATTTAGTAGATAAAAAAGCCAACTGAGCATCCCGTTTGAGCCCTAGAGCAGACCGGAGATCTCTCCATTTATTGAAAGCCTTCCCTGGGTGCTTCTCATTTCTTATTTGTGCATCCTCGTTTCCTTTCCTCGCGTCTCAGCTCCGCCCCCTGTAGGATGCGAGGGAAGGCTGCAAGGAAAAGACGCGAGGACGGAGGGATTGAATGTAACTTTTTTATACATTGGAATACTTGATCACTCAAGCGTCACATCATCGCGTCATCAGCAGCGCTCAATGGATCTGCCCTTATGTTGTTGAAGTTTGTTTATTTAAGAAATTCATAATAAATAATAATAAAGCAATATACCCTGTTGAAATATGTGAGGTGTGTGGTTTATATAAACTGCAAAAGTAAAGTATAAATCAAAATGATTGTGACCGATGTGAAGGGGGAGGAGAATTTAGACGTGCGTCACGTTTAAGTCGATAAAACTCTTCCGCATAGGATACACCTGTGTATCCTCGCTCGTGACTCCTCAGGAAGCCTCCTAACTCCTCGATCCTCGACTCCTCGCGGTACAATTAGAGAATTGAGATGTCCTTCAAGATGGCTGTGCTCGATCGGTTTCCGGGTCATAGGATGGAGGACGGAGGAGAGAGGAGACGAGGAGGGATATTGAGAAGCACCCCCTATGTTTACTCTCGTCTTATTCCGACGCCTGTCTGAGTCCAATTTTGCCCTTTTGGTTGCACTAGAGACAAGTTTTCTTTTTTTTTATCTTGCGTGGAGTTTGCGTTGGTGTTTGAAATGAACTACAAGCAGGTCTCTTACAATCCATCTTCTACGGAGAATGCCGGCGAATACACAAACCTGCCAGACATACTGTAGCTATGTGAGCGTGCCATGAACGCGCATGACGTCACACCCAGTCTAAAATTCCAGCCCGAATCCCTCTTATTTATTTGACTTTACAGGATTATAGAGACAATCTCAGTGATCAGAGAAGGGCTCATTCAGCCCATCAGGCAATTGTTTAAGCATGTATGGGTTAGAAAACGGGTATTTTTAACATGAAAAGTTGCTTAATGCACCTTTAAACCGAGGTCCTGACTCTCTGCGGTCACAAAAAAATCCCAGGGTAGGGGAAAGAGTAGGGGTTTAACCCCGGCATCCTGGCCAAATCTGCCCATTGGCCTCTGTCCATCATGGCCTCCTAATCATCCCCATACTGATTGGCTTCATCACGGTCTCCTCTCCACCAGTAAGCTGGTGTGTGTGTGGTGGGCGTTCTGGAGCAATATGGCTGCCGTCGCATCATCCAGGTGGAGCTGGACATCGGTGGTGGTTGAGGAGATTCCCCCCTTCTATGTAAAGCGCTTTGAGTGCAGAGAAAAGCGCTATATAAATGTAATGAATTATTATTATTATTATTATTATTACAGTTTTTTCCGATTGCTAAACGACAGTGAGCACAACTGGAGCAACATGTGCAAAACTCTAACTACAGTCTGCACTACCAACAGTCACCTGAGCTAAACAGTTCACATCACCTGCAAAACTCACTCCAAGCAACACAACTCTTAACACATGGCTCAAAACAGGCTCAGTGCAGCCAAACACTACACACAACCCTCACTGAGATAACACACACTGTCACTCAGAACACACTGAGAGGAAACACACTACACACAACCCTCACTGAGATAACACACACTGTCACTCAGAACACTACACACAACCCTCACTGAGATAACACACACTGTCACTCAGAACACACTGAGAGGAAAAACACTAGCATCAAACACCAATACAGAAAATACAAACTTTTCATCTTTACAGTTTGAACAATTCCAGTGACTTCATACAAAGTAATATTTTCTTCAAAGAAAAGAGTGACATTCTTTCACATGATTTATTTACATTTTTTGAACATAATTCTTTAAGGTAAATGAAAATTAGCAGTTTGCTTCAATAGTCTGTAGTAATTTACGGAATTACAGTAATGAGAAAAAAAAGGTAGAAACTAAAAGTACATACTGTAATTCGAACAAATAATTGAGGGGCTAATCCTGCCTCTCTCTAGCATCAGGCCACAGGTTTACATCAACATCACATCTAATGTTCTCTCTTGCCATGCACCTGTGGAAGAACCTTCTGGAGTGCCTTATCCATCCCTGGCAGTCCTCTGGACTCGTGTCCTCACATCCGGCACGCATCCGTCCTCTCCCTGCCACCCTTCTCCCTCCACCAACCCGTCTTCCTTGTTCCATTTCCAAAATTAGTCTTTCTGAGCTCTACCTATATGTGTATATATATATATAGGTAGAGCTCAGAAATATATACACACACCTATATGCGTGTGTTTACACTAACAAGTCTAAAACAAGACCCCTGCTTAGCCTTTCAGCTGAAATTGCAGTCAGCAGTGTTTGAAAGGCACAAGGCTGAAATCTATTCTGTTTTGAATGTGTGGTTCACAGTTTTGACAGCAGTGTGTTAGCATTTGAACAAAGTGCTGTAAATCCACAGTGTTGTGCAGGTTGTGGTTAAAGTCATGGGATAAGTGTGTAGAGTTTTGAAAACTGTGTTCAAGCAATGAAAAACGAACTAGAGTTTGGTCCACATGAACTGCTGCTGTGCAGACTGTAGTTAGAGTTTTGCACATGTGACTCCAGTTGTGCCCACTGTCGTTTAGCAATCGAAAAATGCTCATGTTCAAGAGTTAACTCTCCTTGGCAAATTAGCAAGATCATTTCTCTGGATCCCAGCAACCAGTGTGCCCTCAGAGAGGGTGTTGAGATCTAGTGGGCACATCCTCGTACCTCACCGCTCCAAACGTAATCCAGGAAACGTGAACATGCTCACATATTACGGCAACATAACTTGAACTGAAAGAAAAACTGTGTAGAAAGTGAGCATGTCTCCAAAAACCTTATTGAGGCAGGGCCATTGCTAGTGGGGTGAAAGTTGGTGACCCCACTGCCCAGGGGCCCACTAAATCAAGAAGTATGCTACATATTCCCCTACTCTTATATGAATCATTATAGTGTATATTACAGTGTCAGCTTGTATACCTGAGAGTTTAATGAAAACCACAAAAACATGCAATTTAGTTAAATATGTTTTGCAAATCTCTCTCTCTCCCCTCCATAAAAATGGTTTAGTCCAATTATTAATTATTCCAGCTCAATTAGCGACAAACGGCAGAGGGACCCAATAAAATCTCTTGTCCTGCCCCAGCTAGTGTTGTTGCTTCTTTTGTTTCTGTGAAAAATTACTTTCAGAGTCTTGAGATTTTGATGCCATGCGATGACTTTATTACAAAGCCGAGTTGGTCTGTAGAGCAACTCCAGTTTGTTGTCTCTGACAGCCTTAAATACAGTTTTCCATATTATCCAATCAAGGTAGAGTTAATGCATTTCCTATATACTGTTATTGTGGATCTTATACTATACCAAGCAACACAAGAGATCCCAGTTCATCACATGTTTTCTCATATGATGGTAGCACAAATATTCTTCAGATTATCATATATGAGCATAGGATCATGGCATGGCAGACTATTATATGATTGAGCACAAGATCGTCACATGCTTCTCTCTATGGCTACTCATCATATAGGAGCACACACACACACACACACACACACACACACACACACACACACACACACACACACACACACACACACACACACACACACACACACACACACACACACACACAGTTGGCTATATCTAATGGCAGTGTGAGATGTCGGATATTATAATTGTATCTAATGGCAGAGTAAAAATGGCTATTTTATACTTAAATCATTTATAATTGGATTACTAAAAATCTTTGTAGTAAAATAGCTCTAAAGAAGTATTAATAATCAATCATAACTTGTTATAATTGATCATAAATATTAGGATCAGTTAATAGAATGAATAGAATATTACAATCAATTAACCTCTTTGTCACATGAACACTCAGTGTTAATCGTTTATTAACTCTTAGAAATGTACATTTCCGGGGTATGGGAAATCTGCATGATTAGGGAGTCCAGTATATAATGAGCTTGAAACATGGACAACTTTACATGTGACATGAACAAGACTTTAACTAGTCTAAACACTTAAACTACTCTAACATACACATACATGCATACAGTTTACCAAGGGAAAAAGAGCTGAAGCAGAATACAGGAAAGCAAGAAGTTATAGCATTGTTTGAAATTCAGCAGATCAACAGCCTTGAGCAAACCATCAGTTTAGTTCTAACACACCCATCTTTAAAGGGGTAAGGAGACTTAATGTATCAAATAATGAGACTTAGTTTGATACTTGCATGTCTCGCCCATTTGAATTAAACTGTCCTGATACAATCTGTTGAGGCTCCAGTTGATCTTTGCTGATGTGGTCTTGATGAGAGAGAACCAGTGGGAGTCAGAGTATCTTTGGTGAATGGAAAGACAAGGCCGCAGCCTGGCACATGCTTGGGGGTCCTTAGAAACTTAGTGTAGCATCTTCTTCACATCAGCATTTCAGAAATGAACTAAGAGATGTGATCTTGTGATCAGTGATTTTTAAAGCGTGAAGATGTCACACCTCTGGAGGTGTCTGAGCCAATAAGAAGTTGTTCCCTTTGGGGGGAATTTCTTTATGACCTTTTGTTCATGCAATTTGATTGGGTGTTTAACAAAAGAATCTTCAAGATTCTTATAATACTAATGCATCACAAAGTTAGCAAAATTTAATGTAAATTAACAAATGGGGGGGCGAAGATTGGAGTTTATAGAGACTAAACATGCTACACATGATTTTGGTTAACTTAAAGCTGCAGTCTGCAGTTTTCCCTCTTTGTCGCCGTCTCTGTTCGAAATCTGCAATTGCAGTTATTCGCGGAATTATGAACTTTATGTGCGTTGTGCCTCGGCATGGCACAGCGCGTATGAATCCAATGTTTTGTGGAGAATATGCGGCTGTCAATCACCGAGCCGTTTGGATACTGGCATTCGGAATCACAGATTCTACTTTTTGGAAGTATAAGAATTTTCACCGGAAAATGCCGTCTGAACAAGTAAGTATCATCCACTTTTGTTCTGACCAACTCAGGGGAAAAAAGCATTGCAGTAAATCGCGCCGATTAAATCTAATGATTGCTTATCATATCACGTCAAGCCATGCAAATTATACTTTGTTCTCAAATTGTTAATATTAACAACATCAGCACTGCGTGACTACATTTAACGCTATTCCAATATTATCCTTGTTTTTGTACGGGCCCGACTGCAGTCTCTTTTTTTCTCTGAAGTCTTTCGCGTTTTACAACGGGTGAATCTCCAGTTGTCACTGGTGATTGTCGTTTGAACCTTTCTGGATCCGCCATCAAATTGATAAGTTTAATTATATCAAGTGCTGTGAGAAAAGGCTATAAATCTCCTCCTCCAGCATCCTCACACGCAATATAGCCTACTAGCCGAGACTCCTTCTTTATGTGTACAGATGTGACGTAATGACACAAAGACATGCTCGAATTTCCCGCGGAAATCCACCAGTACCACGGGAATTAAAAACATTATTACAAGCTTACCGTTTTGAAACGAGCTACGGCAAGCAGATAGTTTTGAACATTGGCTGGTTATGTACTTGTTCAAAAAATTATTTTGGATAATTTTTAACCCAAAAAAGCTATGGACTGCAGCTTTAACTATTAGTGGTGTCAACAATAATCGATTCGGCGATGCATCGCAATGCGGGGCATGCACGATTCTGCATCGATGCGGCAAGGTGCCATAATCGATTATGTCACTGTTTTAGGGGTGTAACGGTACGCGTATTCGTTTTAAACCGTTCGGTACAATGCACGAATTTTCAAACCGAACGGTTATTTCAAATGTAAGCGCGTCGCGAGCGCGCTCATAATGTAGACTCTGGCGCGACCACAACATCAAATGGCAAACACAATGTAAGCGGAACGAAACTGAGCTACTCATGACGGACTGTTTATCAGTTTGGACCAAAGCAGCGCGAGCCGATCTTATACTACACAGCGCTAAGAGATCCAGTGAGGAAAGCATTTGAACTCGCCACTTAAGTAATAATATCGCTGCGAGATCTAGTGAGAAACATTCACATTTCTCCGTTATTAACGGATCAAACAGCGCTGACGTGGAAACCAGGAAGAAACATTGTGACATGAATGAACTATCCGGTGTCCACAGATCTGCAATATTCACCATGGATTTACTGTAGTAACACTAACTGCAACTTTGGAAGTTTGGCAGGAATAGTAGGCTATAATGCTTTCAAGTAACGGTATGTCGGATTTATTTCGACATTATGAATAACATTGCTGCCCTCAAATGTTAATCTGAACTAAAATAAACATTTGTTTATAAGCACAAAATATTACATTACATTTTTTCCAAGGAGCTGTTTTGTTTTATATGCTCCTAAGAAGAGTCAATTATAGCTCCATGATTGCTCAAAGTAAAAAATATCATACTTTATGATGTTAGTTTTAATAAATAAAATAATAAAAAATAAATAAATAAAAAAAATCAAGGAAATTTCTCTGGCATTTCTTTCTTTTTGCTGTATCGAAAACGTACCGAACCGTGACACAAGTGTATTGTATTGAACCGAACCGTGAATTTTGTGAACCGTTACACCCCTACACTGTTTATTTTCTGGCCTCGAGTTGAACAATAAAGTTGACAGAGAAACATTTCTCATTCAAAGCACTGAAAGCAGTGATTTATGTTTTCTTTTTCAGGTTTGAAGATGCCATATCCAATACCCTGTACCATTCAATTTAATTTTATTTAATGACATTTATATCAAAGATACAGGAGAGTGATAATACACACATAGCAGCCAATAAAATCTGTTGTTCAATATCTGACTGCTTGTATTGCCTCATGATTGATGAACAATTTGCCTTGTTGTGTGCAGTAGAATTTTGATGCATCGCAATGCATCGTAGAATCGAATTGTATCGAATCGTTACCTGGTGAATCGTAATCGAATCGAATTGTGAGGGCAGTGCCAATGCACACCCCTATTAACTATAGTATGCAAGTCTGAAACATTAATCCAAAAGAGCTGAATGAATACATAGGCCAAACCACATAAAAAGAAAATCATGAGATAGGAAAATTAGACACGTTTATACATTTCATTCCTTTTAGGGTCGTAAAAAGTCTTATCAGTCTTAATGTGTCTTGCAATCTCTACTAATGAGCTGATGAGCTGAATCAGATGTGTTAGATGAGGGAGACACACAAAATGTGCAGTGGTGGGGGTCCACACGCACCCACTGACCTTTTCCAAATCTTTTCCAAGTCCCACTTGATTTCAAACTGAACACAGCACTTTTTCCAAATGCTATACAGAAGAGATGTCTAGTGTGAAGACACCCTTGAAGGATGAACGATACTGCTTTTCGATCCGATGCTTTCAAGGCAAGTATTGTCAATACCAAAAACAATACCAATACTTCTAAACTTAACTGATCTTAAGTTTAGAAGTATTGTTAGAAGTATTTAGAAATCATAATTTCTAAAGATATTAATTACACCCACTTAACATTCTATTTGTAAGTCATGTTTTTAAGATTCAATAAGCAGTTACTGCAAATTATTAGTTTGTATTTTCATGTACACTATAAGAAAAAAATTCACCTTTAAGCCGGGCTCAGACTACAGGAGTTTTTCAATCTTAACCGATTGTGAAATCTTTTGTGAAAACGATTGCTGCATCACGCACATAAGGAGAATCTTCACAGATTTTCTTCTTTCAAATCTCAAACCTGCACACACTACCAGATTAAAAAATTGTGGCGCATCACACACTTCAAATATTCTTAAGATTATCGTGCCAGATTTAACATCACACGGGATCTCAAGTGGATGCAAACAAAATGGATACTGTGTCGTGGCAACTTGCTGTAGACATGTGAGGAGACATTATAAAGGCAGTTGTGTTGTTCCCACATTTCGACTAGCTGTTCCTGGTTTTATCCGTTGTCTACCGGACTTGTACAGCTGCTTGTTGTGTGCGGTCACCATTTCAAAAGTTCCTTCACTTCCGTCTCCTTGTAGACTTGTCTCTCATTGGCTATTGTGGAAGTACTGAAGTAATCATAGTCGCAATCATCCTGATTAAAAATCCTAAATATCAAACATGTTTGATATTGTCGGGACGGCCTTGATGCGTCCGTGAGCAGATCGGGAGGTTTAAGATTTGAGCAGAAAAAATGCCTCACATTACCAGATAATCTGGCCTGCACATCAGAACCGACCGATGCTCTGGACGCGATTTATTTCTCTGAATGTCGGGAGGGGTAAATCGGGTATAAATTGGCCTTAAACTCCTGTAGTCTGAGCCTGGCTTTAGCTTCTCACTGGGGCAGTAACCTTGTAACATGTGCATGTTAGTATTATAAGATACAAGTACACCTTTAATTAAAAATAATCATGGTGTTACTTCAAATACTAGTCAAACAATGGTTACTGTAGTAAAACTGTAGTTAATTTTTGTAACGGACTGCCAATGAAAGTGAGTTTCCATTTGTTTATTGTGAAATAACTAAATGTACTGGCCATCTGTCCGGGTTGTTTCCCTGCCCTCGGCCTGAGATGCTGGGATAGGCTCCAGCATCCCTACGACCCTTCAGAGGACAAGCGGTTTGGAGAATGGCTGGATCGAAGAGGGTATGGTGCCAATGGTTTCTTATGATCTACTTATGCTTGTGATGCCTTTTGGGAAATGCATCTCTGTTTGGATAAGTGCTGTAGGTGAATCATCAGATGAACAGGAGACATGGCTCTATCCCACACTATTATTCGCCTAGTCATATTTTACACTTCAAAGCTTTTTTTATGCATTAAATTATGTGCTAAATAAACAAAATGACTGGTTAAATACGAAATATCCCACTTAAAGTCCCCCTGTAGTCAATAATTGTATCCCTTAAAACTCATATTTGATCACAAAAATGACATATTAAACGTTTTTTTCCTGTGAAAAAAAAAACGTTCACTTAAAATAGCTTGAATGTAATTCGACACCCTTGCCTCATTTAGTATATGCAGTTCAATGAATATGCAAATTAGCCCCGCCTCCACTCAGAGATCCACTCTGGGATTTTCACCACAGGGGGGACTTTAACACTTAAATATCTCAACAAAGACTCCAGTGATCCACATTATTTTTAGCACACCATATTTATATGTAAGTGAACACATGGCGTTTGAGAGCGGCATCAGCGGCCAACCTTTTCAGCAAATAAACAGGTCAAGTTGTGAGATGACAAGGTAATACTCTTCAATCCTTTTTACACACTACTTGCTGTTACTTTATTTGTCATTTTGTCACTATTCACTACTCTAACTCTCAAACAAAATGTTAAATTCAGATGAAAAAGTGTTACAAAATAACAATAGCAATCGATAAATTAACTGAAAAGTCAATAAATCAACCGAGCAATTATCAAGACGAGATAAAAAGAAAGAGTTTAGAATTTATTACTAATCCATTATCAGACTGCTAATTACAATTAATCTCTTAGCATATTTAATTTCAAGACAACAAAGTGTGGCATTGCTCCACTGAACCAGGATCACCACACAGAAACCAAATGTAAAAAAACAAACAAACACAGTAGCGAATGAGGACAAACACTTTATTTTGCTGACAATATCAGAGTATGTGTGCACCGTCATAGTGCTGCCGCCGATAGAAAGAATCTTTCTTCACTGGCTTTGATTGAAGCTGAAGCCGCAGTCTGTGAGATCAAACATGGCTGTCTTGCAGATTAAAGGCACACGTTACGTTTTGTGATTTATGTTCGTGTCATTGCTCTGATGTTAAGAGCTTGTGTGGGGAAACAAAACAAGACATTTTCAAGGACGCTTTCTGACCCGAGTCTAAACCAAACATCAGAGGAACCTTTGAAGTAAATATTCAACAGTATCCACTGTGTTCCCAGGCCATCCCAGGATGTTTCTTTAGTAAGACAGATTATTATTTTATCTACAGTAAAAGTAGTTTTAAGCACTATTACTGTTGGGCTCTATTAAGTACAGTGGTCTTCTTTTGTGCTTTGAGCGAAGATCAAAAAGCAGTAAAATAATAAAAGATCAATAATTCCTTTAGTTTGTGGGGAGAAAAGGTGTGTTGTTGAGCATCGCTGTGTGATTTGTGAACCACTTTAGCTTAAGAACCTACAGAAGGCTGTTTACCTCCGATACCTCTGCGCTGGAACTACCAGATGATCCAGTGGTTTATTTCCATCAATCCATCAGACGTTCAGCAGCGCACTGTCTGAAAAACTGGGTCATATATTTGGAGATGTGGTCTGGCAAGTTTCCCATCCTCCACATCTCCTTCAGTGAGATAAAGCGTATTTAGATGAAGCCAGGTAAACGAATTTGGCTTGCCGTCCATGATGGATAGCTTGAGCACTCGAAAAGATATCAAACCTATTTTCTTTTTCTGTCCTATTTTAATGCAATCTCAAATAAAAAGTATAGGTAATATTTCATCGGAATGGACTTGTTTCACATCTGAAATTGCTTTTATTTTTGGCAGACCAAGCCCTCTTATTTTTAACCATCTATCACATAGAGACCACTTTTCACAATCCAATAAATTCCCAGTGAGTGAGATCAAGTCTACAATTTTCTCGTTGAATATCCTATTTTGTTTTATAAAATATATTAGAATATGGAAGTGTGCTGTGAACAGCGTTTCACATTGACTTTAAGCAGGCAATGGGTAGTGGCAGTTTGTGAGAACTTTTCAGAGATGCTGATAGGTAAACAAACATTGATCAAACTAATATAAGATTGCAGCAGGTTTTTGTGTATCTGCTGATAATCAGTGTTATCTAGGTTTCCAAATATACATACTCATTTTCTTCTATAGTTACTGATTAAGTTTGTCACTTATCTAGTTTGGTTCATCGTTATCTCTGTGTATTTACACTTTTCAGTTTCCTCGGTTAGGTGTCGGTTGTTGTCCTGGTGTGTATACACAGCTGTTGTGGATTTTGGTCTGTATGACTTTTCTTGAATTATCTTTCATGAAGCTGGACTTAGATCCTCGTTTCAACTCTCCTTGCCAGCCTGAATGTTACAGCCCCACTTCATCTAATATCCAATCTGATGAAACTTACATTTATCTTCAAAACACAAATTAAGATATAAAAAATTAAATTTGAAGATTAAAATGTTTAAGCTTCATAAAGTTCATAAAGACATCCTAAAAGACTGGATTGAATCACTCATTTCATATAGATTTTTATCATGTAAACCATATTAATCAAGCATTTTAATCGGGGCCTTCTAAAGAGACACAATTTCTTTATATAATGAACATATTTAATTAAGGCTTTTACTTACATAAAAACCTTATAAGCCGCACATCAAATATTAGAGCTCAACACTACTTGCTTGATGCACAAGAACCAGTGAGGTTTGTTCTCGCATATCAAGGACACATGGTCATTCTGTCAGCCGGTGAGGTGCATGGAGTGAGCTGAGCGGTTCTTGAAATATAATCTGTCAGCCAGTGAGCTTGCAAACTCCCGAGCATTAAATCAGGGTTCTTCAAATCTAGACCTCAATTCAAGGTCCCACTCCCAAACCTAATCAAGCACCTTGAACAAGCTATTCAAGGCCTTCAGGATTACTATAGGCAGACTAGTTTAATCAGACTTATCAGACCTATTTTAAACAGACTTATTTCAGTGTTACTGCAAACTGGTAATGTAATACAATGTACATGTATTATAAGAGCCAATGCAAGGTTTTTCCACTTGATACTTGAGAAAGGTAAATCCTGTAATCTAAAGTAAAATCTCCCACAGTGTGATGGAGCTGGTCAAGGTGCTCTCAATGACGCTGCTGTAAAAGCTGCTGAGACTCTTTGGTGCCATGCCGAATTTCCTCAACCTTCTGAGGAGGTACATCTGCTGTTGTGCTATCTTGACCAGCTGGGTGGTGTCATGTGACTGATGTAGATGCCCAGGGATTTAAAACAACTCACCCTCTCCGCCTCAGGCCCATGGATGATCAGCAGCTGTTGAGTTCTCCTAAGGCTGGGCGATATGGCCCAAAAAAATAATCACGATAATTATTTTATATCAGTCGATATCGATAATTATCACGATAAATGTCAAATCTTTATTTCTTTCAGGTTTAAAGCCAAATTTTTGCTCCTAAGCGAAAGTTGTAGAAACCAGAGCGTTAATTGTGGTTTTAAACTACTCTTTATTATCAGAACATATCATGACAAACACTTGCCAAACAGGTGAACATTTCACAAATCTGAGGTAGAACATTCAAAGATTTGTAATTTTTCCGTAAAGGAACCGTATGTAAGATTGTGGCCAAAACTGGTACTGCAATCACTTTCAAATTACTGTAGAGCGGTGTATCCTGTATACTGTAGTCTTGAAAGAGGTTTGTGTTGCCTGACTTTGATGGCACGTATCTTCAGCACAGTTTGCAGTGCAGCTGCAATATTAATATTTTGTGTCTTGTCTCGAAACGCATATTTGACAGTGAGTTGACAGTAGTATTTGCTTGAGTTAGGATGCAGATTTACCATGTAAAACTTATGTTCATTAACAAAAACAGTAACATCTGTTAAAAACATTTTTTTAACGACCTCATTTTTATTTGGTAAAATGTAATTTTTATTAAAATTAACCATTGGTCATCCAGTATCATGCATTTAGATCATGATAACCACAGATAAAACCAGGCATAGCCTACAGCACCTCACTATCATGGCAAAATGCAACTTTATGGTTTCTATGGTATTTGTATGAAAAACAGTAGCCTAAATACATTATTAAATACTGTAATTATATTCCATTAGTCCTTTAATACATTGTCTACATTAATAATATAATACAATTCAATATGTATATCCCACATTTCATGGAGCAGTTAACATTACTAGGCTAACGTTACAGTAAATCCATGGTAAATGATGGGAATTTGTAGACGGAAAAACCCTCTGTCTGTATCGTTGCGCACAGTGTTGCTCCTGTTTGTCAGCGCTGTTTCATCTGCCTTTAAACTGGTTTAAATCACTGAGACATGTGTTCTGAATGTGTTCATGTGTCGCTGAATTCAAGTGCTTCTCACTGGATCTCGTGACCAAGACCGATCAGAGTAAACGCATCTGCTCTAGTGAGCTCGTTGATCCGTTTGGACTTTGAGCTGAGCGGATAAATGGTCTGTGTGGCGCGCGGTTCAAATGAGTTTCGTTCCACTTTTGCCGCATAAACATTATCGAACATTTATCGAACTCTTGATATCTTTTTATCGAGAAAAATTATATCGCGATAATTATCGTTATCGTTTTATCGCCCAGCCCTAAGTCCTCCTCTCCTTCCTCATGTCTACGATCATCTCCTTGGTTTAGTCTGTATTGAGAGTGAGATTGTTTTCTTCACACCATTCCACTAGACTCGCTACCTCACCCCTGTATGCTGTTTCGTCACCACCAGTGATACATCCAACAACTGTGGTGTCTGCTGTGATGTTATCCTTATGGTTAGCAACGCAGTCAAATGTGAACAGTGTGTAGAGCGTGAGGCAAAGGACATCTCCTTTCGGGGTACCAGTGTTCATCACAATGCTGTTTGATGTGATATTTCCATTTCTGACAGCCTGTGGCCTGCCTGTGAGGAAATCCAACAGCCAATTGCAAAGTGCAGAGTTCAGTCCAAGTTGTAACAGTTTATCAGTGAATCACTATTAAAAGTGAACTGTAGTCAATGAAAAGCATCCTAGTGTTGCGCGTCTTTGTTTTTCGAGATGTGAGAGGGTTATATGAAGGGCTGCTGAGATGGTGTCCGAGGTAGACCTGTTCGGGCGGTAGGCATACTGTAAGGAATCCAGCTCTGAATGTGGGTCAGAACCACTCTCTCAAAACACTTCATTATGATTGCAACTGATCTGTAGTCATTCAAACAGGTCACTGTTCTCTTTTTGGGAACTGGGATAATGGTGGTAGTTTTAAAACAGGTAGGAACCGTGGCCTGTGAGAGTGACAGATTGAAGTAGAGGTGAGAACATCAGGCAGCTCTGAGGCACATCCCCTAAGGGCCTGCCCAGGGGTGTTATCTGGGCCTGCAGCCTTGCAAGGAGTAATTCTCCTTAAGGCTTTCTGTACTTCAGCTAGTGAGACAGTTAAAGGGGGGTTGTGCGATCTGGCTGTGCGAATGGCCCCTCTGTGTATAGCTGCTGGAGGTCTTAAAGTGGGTGTAAAATTGGTTTAGCTGTTCAGGCAGGGTGACAGTGGAGCTACTTACATCTGAAGTGCTCTTATAGTCTGTGATGTGTTGCAGGCCTTGCCACATCCACCTAGCATCAGCAGTAGAGTAAAAGCTCTCAATTTTCTCTCTATACTGCCTTTTAGCCTTCATGAAGGTCTTCCTTAGTTTGTACTTTGCTGCAATGTACTCCTCTGTGTTTCCTAAACTAAATGCAAGAGATCGAGCACACAGCATGTTGCGCACCTGACTGTTCATCCACGGCTTCTGGTTTGGAAACCTCCTGATTTGTATGATGGGCACAATGTTGTCGACGCCAGTGCTTATGTACCCAGTCATATATTCAGCATACACTTATATTTTGATGGAAGAATCCTCCAGTGTGGCTGCGGATTTAAACACTCCCAGTCTGTCTGAGCAAAACAGTCTTGCATTATGCACTCCGTTCCTGGAGACCAGAGTTTAACCCTCTGAGGTCTGAGCTGTTTTCTGGGCCCTGGAGGTGTTCTGACATGCTCTGACATTTGTGTTTTTTTCTGTTACTAGTGACATTTTCATGGCTAAAGTCTAATTACACTGTAATTTGCATGTGAATCTCTTTTGCGCGAGTGGGCGTGGCCGAATTAAAAGTAATTAGCAAGCGTTTGAGATACTGGACATCCTGTTGGTTTTATACAAATTACTTAAACAGAGAATATTTGTTTTCAGTTTGAATCCGATCATTTAAAAGTACACACTTAAATGTGTATAAAGGTATATGGCTCATGTAAATGTAAATAAATGTGTGACAAGTATTCGCTGAGTTTTGTTTCAGTTTATAGACGTGCTCAAGAAAAAAAGTTCACCGCGACGGAGAGGCAGAACCCTGTTTATTTTCTTTATTTTACAAAAGCACAATGTTTTGATTTGATTGTAAGTGGACACATACAAAAGTAGAAATATCACAGATTCTTTTTTTATATTTCTTTTTTCTGTATAACCATAAATGACGGAGTAATTTAAGTTTATTGTACTACAATGTGAAGAAAATCCAGCAAAACGCGGGGGCGCGTTTGCCGACCTCAGAGGGTTAACTTGTTTAACAGTTGGGTTTGTTTGCTTAAAGTAAATAATTGTATACCTTAAAACTTACCTTTGATCAGCAAAATGACATATTTAAAAAAAAAAAAATCTTCTTGCCTTAAAATAGCTTGAATGTAACTCAAGTTTCAAGTTTCAAGTTTGTTTTTATTTATATACAGTAGCACATTTAAAAACAGCAAACAGGGCTGACCAAAGTGCTGAACAATACATAAGATACAAAACAAGGACATAACCACATATTCAAGACAAAATCTCACAATGTATTAAAAGCTAAAGAAAAAAAGTAAGTTTTAAGAGAGGATTTAAAAACAGTTAGAGATTGAGCCGCTCTGATGTAAACCGGAAGGCTGTTCCACAGCCTAGGGCCAGCAATCGCAAAAGCTCTGTCTCCTCTATTCTTTAATCGTGATCTGGGGACAGACAAAAGTTTCTGATCACCAGACCTCAGGTTTCGTGTGGGATTATGTGGACAGAGAAGCTCGGACAAATAGCTCGGTGCCAGATTATTTACGGATTTAAAAACAAAGAGAAGAATTTTAAATTAAATTCTAAAATGCACTGGTAGCCAATGCAGCGATTTTAAAATAGGTGAAACATGATCAAATTTGCGTTTTCTTTTGAGGAACTTTGCAGCAGCATTCTGTACTAATTGGAGACGAGCAATAGAGTGTTTGGGTATGCCATAGTAGAGGGAGTTGCAATAATCCAACCGCGATGTAATGAGTGCATGGACAGCGATCTCTAAGGTTTTCTCAGAAAGAGAGGATCTGATCTTAGAGAGAAGACGTAGCTGGAAAAAACAAGAACTAATCACCGCATTAATTTGTTTTTCAAATTTGAAGTTCTGATCCCAGAAAACACCTAAGTTTTTAATGCAAGATGAAGTTGGAGAGAGGTGATCCAGATCAATGTTACTGCTATTAAAGTTGTCATGGGGGCCAAAGACTATAACCTCGGTTTTCGATTCATTCAGAAATAAGAAATTTTGAGAAAACCACATTTTTACTTCTTCTAGGCATGCAAAAAGAGATTTCAGAGCAGTATCTTTGTTGCGTTTCAGAGGCAAATAAATTTGTGTATCATCTGCATAGCAGTGAAATGATACACCATGCTTTCTGAAAATGGAGCCCAGAGGAAGTAAATACAGGGAAAAAAGAATGGGTGCGAGAATAGACCCCTGCGGCACTCCACAGGAGAGTTGAGCAGGCGAAGAAGAGAAATTACCAAGTTTAACAGAGAAACTTCTATTTGTTAGATATGATTTAAACCAACTGAGGACAGTTCCCTGGATGCCCACAAAATATTCTAGTCGGGATAGAAGAGTTTTATGATCAACTGTATCAAACGCAGAGGTTAAGTCTAACAGTATTAGGATCACCGAGTCACCAGCGTCAGTCGCTAATAGTATATCATTAGAGACCCTTAATAAAGCAGACTCGGTGCTGTGCAGAGGCTTAAAACCAGACTGGAAAGTTTCAAGAATTTGATTTGAGCTAAGAAAAGACTGGAGTTGATTAAAAACCGTTTTCTCCAAAGCTTTGGTAATAAAAGGTAGTGTCGAAATAGGTCGAAAATTATTAAAATCCCTATCATCAAGTGAAGGTTTCTTGAGAAGAGGTGTAACAGTAGCTTGTTTTAGGCTATCAGGGATAGTCCCTGTGCTCAAGCATTTATTCAGAAAAGACACCAAACTTATTCCAAAATACGGGGAGAAAGAACATCAAGAGAGCAGAAGGAAGGTTTCAAGTGATCAACAATTTCTCTGAGAGACAGAAGAGAAACTGGGTCAAAGACGCTCCATATGGCTGAAGAACAACCCAGTTCAGGTGAGACAATAGCAGAAGGTTGTAACTGAGATCTTAGAGAGGTGATCTTCTCACAGAAAAACCTTGAGAAACCTTCACATAACAATACTGAGGGATTTGAAATCACATTTACAGGAGGATTTAGAGCAGAATTTAACACAGAAAATAAGGCTTTTGAACTATGATGGTTTTTTAAAATTAAATGAGAAAAATACTTAGACTTAGCAGATATCATGGCTTTCTGAAAAGCACTGAGGGAGTTTTTCAGCATTTCATAAGAAACTTGTAGCTTATCACTTTTCCATTTACGTTCTGCTCTTCTACATGCTCGCCTCAGAGAGCGGATGGTATCATTGAGCCATGGTTCAGTCTTAGGTTTTGGCTTCTTCGTTTTTAAAGGAGCAGTGGTATTTAAAATCTCGGAGCATACAGTATTAAACAGACTAAGATGTTCTTCAGCATCCAAAGCGGGTAAGGGTGACTCCAGGGACAGAGACAGACACACCTCATTAAAGGTGTTAGTGAATTCATCACGGAAACAGGGAGAAAAGGAACGAGTCCATTGTGCAGTAGGAATAATGTGCGATCTTGAAGGAGGAAAGGACATAGAAAACAGTACAGGCATATGATCAGAGATCAGAGTGTCAAAAACCTGAACATCAGTAATGGAAACACCATATGAGAGTACCAGGTCCAGAGTATGACCATGAGTATGAGTGGGATCTTTCACCCACTGAACCATGTTAAATGAATTGATGAAATTTAAAAACTCCATTGTTAGAGGTTTTGACTGACAGCACACATGAATATTAAAGTCCCCTAGCAGAAGAATATTGCTGTAATTAGTTACACATTCACCTATAAAAGCAGTAAATTCACTTATAAAATCTTTCACTAGGTGAGGGGGGCGATACAACAGCGCTAACAAAACAGGATCGTCAAATTCCAGTCGCAACAGCTGTACTTCAAAGCTACTGTAGACTGAGGACGGAACAGAGCGACAGTAACTACTAAAACTGTTTTTTAAAATCACCGCTAGACCACCCCCGCGCCCAGAAGAGCGCGGAGAGTTAAAGAATGTGCAGTCTGCCGGAATCAGCTCAGCAAAAGGACTTAAATCACCAACCTTCGTCCAAGTTTCTGTGATGCACATAAAATCCAATGCGTGGGTAGTAAAAAAGTCATTTAAAATGAACGTCTTATTGACTAGCGACCGAGCATTAATCAGAGCCATCCTGGAAGGTACCGAGTCAGAGATCGCGGGAGAGAAGACTCTATTCAAAGATCGAAGATTCTGTAGATTAGCTCCACAGCGGCGAACACGGATCGGAGGGTAGCAGGGGATCGTCGAATGAGAGTCCTGGAAAATGGTCCGAAGCCAGCGAGCAGGTGGATCAAGCAAACGCCAACCAGCACATCGGCCAATGCCTAGATTCCACGTCGTCATGGAGACGAAGCTGGACGCGCGGGCGGCGCGGTCGGTGTGTAGCGCCATTTTCAGTTTGACAGCAACCCCTCCGCGCTTGCCGCGTCTCCTGCGGCGCTTTCTGCGGGGAACACAATGAGGCCAATTTCTCAGATACTCTGGAATATCCCAGGTAGAGTTTGGAGAGCAGGATTGTGAACCAGCCACAGAGCTTTTTAACTCTGGGTTATATTTGGCCACAAAAGAGTCTCGAATATCCAGAAGTAACTGGCGATCATAAACCAGAAGCGAGTAGCAGTTTGATGTAGATAGAAGCACAAAAATAGCACAAAGTAGCAGAGACATCAGACGGCATGCCACGTACACCGGCGCCATCTCTCAAACATTTGAAGTTCTTTGAAAATATAAAATTTTCATTGAATCATAATCTACTAAATATTTTGCCTTGCTCTACACCCTTGCATCATACGCGGTTCTATGAATATGCAAATGAGCCCCGCCTCCACTCACTCACTCAGCTCAGAGATCCACTCGTTGACGATCACACGTTGATCTGATTGGTTACAAGGTAGTTTATGATGTCAGAAACACCAGCGATTTCAAAGCGTGTTTTTGAGACTGTCTTTGGTTCACTGCAGTTTTAAGGAGAAAATACTCAGCAATGGAGTCGACTTATGAATTTACACATGGTTTGTCTTAAAGCGTATTAAAACACCACATAGACATATAAACAACATTAAAAGCTGGATGTTCACCACAGGGGGACTTTAAGTCTATAGGCTGGGTATAGGAACAAAGAAATATGATCAGAAAGTCCAAAATGAGGGCGGGTGCGGCTTTGTATGCATCTCGGATGTTACTGTAAACATGATCCAGCATATTCTGATCATGTGTGGGAATGTGTACGTGCTGAAAATATTTACGTAGATTACAGTGATTGAAGTCGCCCACAATAAACAAAAGCTGCATCGGGGTGCGCCGTTTCCAGTGCATTGATGGCGTCATGAGTTTACCAAGCGCTGCTGATGAGTTGGCTTGCAGAGGAATGTAAACAGCAGCCAAAAACACAGCACTAAATTCCCATGGTAGATAAAAGAGATGGCATTTCTGTAGCAGCATCTCAACATCTGGTGAACAGTGCTTAAACAACCTGTACTCCACACCATGAGTTGTTAACAAACAAACACACACACCCCTCCCCTCTGGTCTTACCGGAGGCACTAACTTCCCATTGCGTTGTAATCCTGATACTCAGTTTGTCAAGTTTGTTGTCCAGTGATCGCACGTTAGCTAGCAGGAGGCTGGGTAGCCGTGGTCGGCTAGTGCAAGCTTTTAGCCTGACATAAAGTCCCCCGAAACCGGTAGTGATGTGTCGTTCCTGAACGATTCGTTCATTTTGAACGAATCTTTAATATGACTCGGGTCTACCGAGTTGTCTCAGAGAGTGATTAGTTCATTTTGTGTTGACCGTGCATGCGCGCTACATCCTATAGTTTCTGTACATGAAACAGAAATGATTAGTTCGAGTCTTCGGGAGTTCGGGTTCGACTCAGCCGGGTCCTCCGAGTCTTTCGTTCTTCCTGTCAGTCCCATTGAACTCAGTTCCCGAACTCGAACTCCCGAAGACTCGAACTAATCATTTCTGTTTCATATACAGAAACTATGGGATGTAGCGTCTGGACCAATCAGACACACACAAATTATTCATTTATTTAATGAATAATCCAGCAAACTCACTCTCCCAAATAAGGCCTGTGAAACGTCCCCCAAAAACGAACACACTGGCAGGTCTTGGTACAGGACACACACTGAGACTGAGTTTTACGATCGAAAGGAATGTCTCCAGAAAGCTGTGAATCACACTTAAATTCTGGCAGAGGAGGAGAAATAAACCCTGTAATCCTATATATTCTATATATAACCACTTGAGAAATGTGTAAACATGTATCTAATTTTCCCATCTCATGATTTTCTTTTAGGTGGCTTGGCTTTTGTATTCTTGTAAACTCTATTGGGTTAATGTTTTAGACTTTGCATATTATGGTCAACTAAAATCATAAGTGTGGCATGTTTGGTATCTATACAATCCAATCTTCGCCTCCGATTTGTTAATCCACATTACATTTTGCTAACTTTGTGACGCATTAGTATTATAAGCATCTTGAAGATTCTTGTGTTAAACACCCAATCAGATTACATGTTCAAAGACAATGGTCGTAAAAGAATTTCCCTCCAAAGGAAAATCCTCTCATTGGCTCTTGCACCTCCAGAAGGTGTTACTTCTTCACACTTTAAAAACCCAAGATCAGCTTTTAGCTATCCCTCTCTCTCTTACTCCTGTACTGGAATGCTGACATGAAGAAGATGCTGAACTAAGTTTCTAAGGACCCCCAAGCATGTGCCAGGCTGCGGCCTTGTCTTTCCATTCACCAAAGATCCTCTGACTCCCACTGGTTCTTTCTCATCAAGACCACATCAGCAAAGATCAACTGGAGCCTCAACAGATTGTATCAGGACAGTTTAATTCAAATGGGTGAGACATGCAAGTATCAAACTAAGTCTCATTATTTGATACATTAAGTCTCCTTACCCCTTTTAAAGAAGGGCATGTTAGAACTAAACTGATGGTTTGCTCAAGGCTGTTGATCTGCTGAATTTCAAACAATGCTATAACTTCTTGCTTTCCTGTATTCTGCTTCAGCTCTCTTTCTCTTGGTAAACTGTGTGCATGTATGTGAATGTTAGAGTAGTTTAAGTGTTTAGACTAGTTAATAAAATCTTGTTCATGTCACACGTAAAGTTGTCCGTGTCTCAAGCTCATTATATACTGGAGTCACTAATCATATAGATTTTTGCTACTGCTCTTAGTACTGTAAATTAAGAAAGACATTTCCCATGCCCCGGAAATGTACATTTCTTAGAGTTAATAAACAATTAATCCTGATTGTTCACGGGACAAACAGATTAATTAATTGTAATGTTAATTTACGACAGTAAGTTAATTATATTAACTGATCCAAATATTCATAATCAATTATAACCAGTTATTATTGATTATTAATATTTCATAGAGCTAATTTGCTACAGGGATGTTCAACACAAAATGAACCGGTACTTCAGTGCGTATCGAAGTTCGAACCCGAAGACACGAGGCGGGGAACAGACGTGATCAATTTGAAGTTGTATAAGAAAGAACGTCTCGGATCAGGAGGTGAACTAACTAACAGACTGCATTAGCCTGAACTTAAGACCCAGCTAATCAATTAATTAAACATTTCGATTTCTTATCATTTGGATTTGGCTGCATTACCCAATAGGTTTATTTTAATTTTTTTCAAATGTAATCAACATTTTCGTAAGTTCTAGATATGTTGGGCTATTTAACATGACATTTTAATTATATTCTGCTGAAATTAACGAAATGGAAAAAAAAAAAGTGAAAAAAAAAGAAAAAGGTTTTGTTCATTTTGCTGATCGAGATTCAAAGATCCGAGTCCGTAAAATGATCCGAACTCCCCACTACTAAAAACCGGTATATGCAGAATTATTATAGTGCATAACATTTCTGCTTTGTAAAAACAAAACAAAAAAACAAGATACATAAAAAACACACTGAAACACAGCGTACAATAACGGAGCAAACAAACATCTGCCACGGAAGCTGCCATATTGGTTTAGAGTCCACGATCACAAGACTATTCTTACTAATTCTGAGGAATTCCTTACTGTTGTGGTGGCCAATAGGTGTTGTCAGGGTGTTCTGATAAATACAAGTAGTATGGACACTTCCAATATATGGAAGATAATAATAAAGCAGATAATAATGCAAAATGTTTTTAAGGGAATGTATGTTTGCTAGTTCATATTGTACTTTACTACACTTCAGTCCTTTACATCATCAAATATGTTCTGCAGTGAAACATAAAAGGAAAAAGAGCTATGTCAACCCCAACACAGAACAAAAGTACTACACAAATGCCAAGATGCTCGACACATGGGATTTAGCAGTGGATTAAAGCCAATTATGATGAGGCACAATCAGCATCAGCTTTGGCTTATCATGTGCTGCCAGTGGGACTCCATTGTCCTGCCACCCATTCCTATCATGAGACTTATCCCAGGATTACCGCTGGGACTGGACTGAGTGACAGTGATTTGAAGAGAAGCATCCTCACAAAAATCAACTAACAGACTTGCATTACCATTTAGAAAGGTTGATGAGTACGACATTAGCCCTTTAAAGCCTGACACATTAAAAAAAATGGCAGAAAATTATATATTTTTGGAAATTAGATGTTTATTAAGCCTTGAATCAAAAAAAATAATAAAAATTTGCCAACTCATTTTGTTTATGATATATTTTTGGTATCACATTTGATACATCAGGCTTTTTGGGAACGTTTTGCTTACAACAGTGTAGATTTTAGATACAAAAAATCTATTACGCCTTTAACAGTTTGAAAACATAGAACATTTTAGGCAGTTTTTCTCTCTTTTTTTTTTTACATAGATCTTTTTTCCAGTCCTTTTATTTCACTTTGTGGTAGTCACGAAAGCAGTTTCTGTCTTTGTTCAGGCAAAGATGCACCTTACACTTCTCACAGTACACATGTGAGAAGTGATTGTTGGTGCAATGCTTGCATCTTTGTCGGGTTTCCCATGTTGGAAAATGATCCATGGCATCCCTTCTGACATCCAGGGGCACACTGCAGCTTGACCTTTTACGGGGTGCTGATGGAGCTGCTTCTGGACAGGATAGTGGTCGGCCAACCTTTTTAGCCTTTCCAGCACTTGTGAGTGAAGTACCAACCAAAGCTTGAAACCTTCGCAGAGCCATGGTTTTCATCTTGGGGTCTAGCATCTTCTGGTCTCTTCTGTAGAGGTTCCCAGCATTGATGACTGCCACTGTTACAGTGTGCCACCAGATGTACATGTACCATCTTCGGGATCTGAAGCTGAATTTGTAAAGTGCAGACAGCATATCATGGAGATCGACGCCTCCCATGAATTTGTTATATGCTTCAACGATGGCTGGTCTGGGAACCATTATGTGAGTTTTGGATTTGCGATCCCAGCGTTTCACATTTCCCACAGGTTCAATACCCACAAATGAAGAAATCAGGTTCACTGCTTTGTTGTCAAACCATCTTACAATGATGTTGTTGTCCTGGTTCACTCTGAAGTCCATTGACCCTCTTCCATGTTTCTTCATTTCCCTTTCATCCATCATGGTGCAGTTGGCCATCCTGTTCATCCGGATTGTGCCAATGTAGTGGATTTCTCTCTCCTTTAGGTGCTGCACCAGGGGAACTGATGTAAAGTAATTGTCTGCAAATACCTTGTGATTTTTTCCTGCTGGAAGTGTTGATGTCATTTTCAGCACAACTTCTCCTGTAACACCCACTTCTGATTTTTCTCTGTCTTGATGTTCTGCACCTTGACAAACATCAAAGTCATAAAGAAAGCCACTTTGTCCTGCACGTCCCCACATCTTAAAACCCCATTTGTGTGGTTTTGCTGGCATGTAGACACGTAGATGAGATTTTCCCTTGAATGGCACCATAATTTCATCTACTGCATGACATTCTTCGGGAGGTATGCAAAGAAACTGTTCTCGCAGGTTTTGTAACCATGGCCTAAGCTTCCACAGTTTATCTTTCTTTGCATTAGTGGTGCAACGGATCATCATTGATCCGTGATCCGTTCGGATCAATATCTTCGGTTCGGCACTCACGTGATCCGCGGATTGATTTATGAAAAAAAAGTTGTGCGCATGTTCAGTCGACACACAGCGTGGTCATGGCGAGCGTTATGAACCGCAGAGAGCGTGACGCCTCATTCGCGCCGCAAAACCTCCAGACGTGCGTAAACGCGTCTTTACATTGACTTCACATTGAAATCACTCGCGCCAGACCATAGACATGCGCCAGACGCTCTATTCGCGTTTGGTGTGAACGCAGCATGGGTGACGGCGAGAGAGAGAGAGAGAGAAAGAGTGCCTGCGAGTGCGAGCGAGCAAGGTAATACGTTGTCAAATATGTTTAAACTTAAATGAACTACATATACAAGTAGTTATGTCTCTTTGTATTCATTTGTCCTGTTATTGACATAGGCCTAATGCACGTCATTGACAAAATGCGCAACCAGATGTTCGAATAATTCGAATATGTGTTTTTTAGAGGGAATATTCGAACGTCATTTTTGAGCAATTTTGACAGCCCAATATGACAGTGGAAACACATAAAGCATTGGTCCATGTTTAAAGGAAGGAGATGCCTTTTTATGTTGCACTTTAAGTTGTTTTTCATTAATTATGTTAAAAAGAAGATATTATGCCTTGTGCACTTTAAGTTGATTTTATATATTTTAATTTAATAATTTAAAAGTGTTAATAATTTTTTTTTGTTTTTTTTTTTGCTGATCCGAAAAATGATCCGATCCGTGACTCTGATCCGAGAAACGATCCGAACCGTGAGTTTTTTGATCCGTTGCACCCCTACTTTGCATCATCAGAAACACTGAAATTGTCCTGAAAGTGAATCAGTGTGAGCAATTTCAGAAACCGATCTCGAGACATTACATCACAAACTGCAGGAAGCTTTGTCTCCATCTCCCAATATGCTCTCACACAGGACATCTGTACTAACCCCATATGCATGTACATGCCTAGAACTTTCTCTATCTCTTTGGCAGTTGTGTTTACTGACTAGCCCTCTTTTTGTACGCTGTACAGATTTGTTTGTTCTGCCGTTTCCTGTAGCATTCCATCAGTGACAAACTGTTTGAAATACATGTATGGAGTCCAGTTACACCTGTCTTCTGTCCCTTCCTCATCAGATGCAATGAAATCGACAGATGGAGGTTGAAATTGTTTTTTTCTCCATCTGTATTTTCTTTTTTGCATTATCCTTCACCGACTGCTTTTTGAATGTGTCCTGTGTTGTTGGGACCTCAACTTCTATGCTGCTCTGGACTACACTTTCGACTTGATAATCTTCCTCATCACTGCTGTCTGAACTTCCATCATCATGCATGGCCTGAGGAATCCATTCCTCATCATCATCATCCTCCTCCTCCTCTTCCTCTAACTGCTCTAGGTCACTTGAATTGCCATCCATTATTATGTCGATTACATTTTGAAGATGCTTTTTTTCTCTCTCTTCTTCCTCTAATCTTTTTGACATCTAAAAATACACATAAAAAATTGATGATTCCAGCATATTGATTATAATTTTAGAGGAATTGTTACTGTAAAAATAACCTAAATGTATTGTAAGATGACATTGTGGTAGGCATATTGTAGATTACATAAAAAAAAATGTGACACGACTATTCAGGGATAAAGAACCTTATACCTGCAGTTTCAAATTTAATATGTGCATTTGTAACACAATATATATTTTAATATGGCATTTCAGTCATTAATTGCCATTAATTGAATCATCCCAATATTGTGTGTGTTTGCATTGTGGTAGTCATAAAGTAGATAACATTACTACAATTTGACATTACTGTTTAGACATAAAGCACCATTAATACCTGCAGTATCAAATTTGATACACAATTTCAACACGATTTACTTGTAATTTAACGATTAAATGATTAAGTAATTATGCATTATTTCAATTCAGAAAGTGTTAAATTAATTATATCAGGCGCAATCCAATATTATTTTTAACCTTAACAACTTGAAATTAGCCTTTATTTTCCTGCCGAAAGCATCTGGCTTGATCCAATCGTAGCCGCCATTTTGAAAAGCTAAAAAATCACCCCTCTAATGCCTGCAGTACAGTGAAATTCCACAAGATGGCAGAATACACGTATCAAAATAGATACAACAGGTTTTCAAAGAAAGTATTGCTCTCACTGATTCAATATATGTCTTAGAAACTCGTGTATCAAATATGATACGTGCGGTTTTAAAGGGTTAGACAGTGCAATTCTTTAAAAAAATGATAAAATGACCACAAGAGTGTCAATAGAACAGGGTTACAAGAATCTGAATTGCTCTTTAACATGCTAAAATTTGTGCAATTACTTATTACAATCACTTATTTTCTGCCAGATGTTTTTCAAGATAAATGTATGTCTTTCCAAAAAAAAGGACACCTGGAGACTCCAAAAGGACACAAAATAACCAAGTGATATAAGGAGACCATATAATTCATACATTTATGCACACCAAAGCGCACACACGCACACACAAAAAAAAACGTTACAGGAAAAAAAAATGTTTCTAATTTCATAGTGTATAGTAGTCTATGTGTTTAGTGCAACAGCAAAGACCTTGTTTACATTTTAGACAAGTCAAGTTGTGATACCGAATGGGACTACATGCCAACAACAAAAAACCCTAAACCAACCGCCTTGACCTGACTGCATATACCCACTACAGTACAGATCCATTCAGAATGACTAAAAACAGTACACATGGCAAATCAAAATATTATCCTGGATATGAGTGGAAACAACCTGAATATAGTGAAATGTGTCTGTACATAAATACAATGTGCGACCAGTGCGTCGAGAGCATACACAGTTTGTTTGTGCATCAATGCAATGGACTCACACATGCCTACTGTACGACTCCTGTAAGTCACTGTAATCGTCTATACCAGGGGTACCCAACCCTGCTCCTGCACAGTTCATCTCCAACCCTAATCAAACACACCTGCCTTTAATTTTCAAGTGATCCTGAAGACCTTAATTGGTTGCTTCAGGTGTGTTTGATTAGGGTTGGAGATGAACTGTGCAGGACGGTCGATCGGCAGGAGCAGGATTGGGCACCCCTGCTCTATACCTTGATTGCAATCCTCATCCATCAAAACTTTACTAGCAAGACGCAAGTTTGCTTTATCCAGCTGAGAAACGTAGTTTGCGTGTCATCTGGCCATACAGCTGAGGGATGTTTTGCAATTCCATATATTTCACACAGCACGATGCGTAAGGGATCGTGCTCTTCATAAACAATCACACAATATGACAGAGCTCGTGTTTTAAAGCGAAACACACACTGGAATGAACAATTCACTGAACACACAACGTGAGTCTATTATCTCTGCCAACTCTGCCTCGTTTTCTTTACATTGGTGCTTTTTTGGACTGCTTGAATGAATTCGCTAACTGGATCATTGGACAGAACATTTTCCCAGAGTTTAGCGGTTTCTGGCAAACAAAGAAGCGAACTTGAACGGTTAAAATTATTACAATTGCCAACTTCCAGGGTTACAGGTGCTTGCGCCATTGTAGATGCTCAGTGTGACTCCCGACTAATGCTACTGTACGACTCCTGTAAGTCACTGTAATCGTCTATACCAGGGGTGCCCAACCCTGCTCCTGCACAGTTCATCTCCAACCCTAATCAATTGCTGTGTTTCATATGAGGTTGGACGTGGGAACCCAGAAAACACATTTACGTTGTGGCAACGTCTGTGGCACGTTGCATTTCTGCTATGGCAACATCGCTGTCTACGTGCTCGCAACATTGTAACAACGTAGAATTGTAAGACGTGCCAGGGCTGTAGCAACGTTGTTGCGCGACATTCAGCAAGAGATGACGTTCTGGCCATTTTTTTTTTTTCATGCTAGATATAGATATCCCCCATTTAGCATGTTTTGTGGTTATTTAAAAAAAATTTATATACTTTTTAAATATTGTTTATCCCTATTATTATGTATGGGCCTAACCAGGGTTCGAAATGACTTAGGACTCTTGGGGGGTCCCCTAAAATTGAATTATTAAAAATTCTGAAGACTACCTTGCTACACTATATACTGTAGGTAGAATTATATGGACCAATGTTGAAGGTGGGATAATGGTTTTCTTGGGATGTTTTTCAAGGTTTGGGATAGGCCCAGTATTGTAGTGGTGTCTGGAGAAGTGGCTATAATCTAACAGGTAAACCTCTAACTCTGGAACAACAAAGTTACAAGTTCTTTTTCCTCTTTTACTCTCCATGATGCAGGATTCTAAATTAAGTAAAATAATATTAGCTTCCTAGATAGCTTACCAAGCTCTCATATATATACTCATTCATGCTCAAATCACATTCATTTTAATCAACTCACAGACTTGAATTAAGTCCTGGTTATCTTTTGTAATCACTGACTGGACAAGTAGGTTGTTATGCTATAGCTTTGAATAATTAGTCTAGCAGCTAGGCCTGCTATGGAAGCTTGTTTCCACCACAGAATAAAACATTTTAAAAGATAATTGCGACTTTTTATCTCACAATTGCGAGATATAAAGTCAGAATTGCGTGAAATAAAGTTCTGACTTTTTTTCCTCGCAATTGCGACTTTAGGCTAACGTTATCACGCAATTCTGACTTTATAACACATAATTGCGAGTTTATATCTCGCAATTCTGACATCTTTTCTCAGAATTGTGAGATATATACTAACAATTGTGATAAAGTCCAATTCTAAGGGAAAAAAATACGGACTTTTTTTTTTTTTTTTTTTCAGAATAGTTTATATCTCACAATTCTGACTTTATAACACGCAATTGCGACTTTATATCTTGCAATTCTGACTTTATATCTCCCAATTGCGTATTATAAAGTCAGAATTGCGAGATATAGCCTAAACATGCAGTTCTGAGAAAAAAGTTAGAATTTCAAGTAGCCTATATTTCTCACAATTGCGAGTTTATATCTCATAATTCTGACTTTATAACACGCAATTGCGACTTTATATCACGCAATTTTGACTTAATAACACACAATTGCAACTTTACATCACGCAATTCTGACTTTTTTATCTCAGAATTACGTGATAAAGTCGCAATTGTGAGAAAAAAAAGTCAGAATTGTGGGATTAAAAAGTCGCAATTGCCTTTTTTATTTTTCACTCTGTGGCGGAAACAAGCTTCCATAGTCTGCTGTTAGCTGGCAGATCATTTGGCTTCATACACATAAGTTACAGCTAGCAAGAAACATTGACAAACGTACTCTTCTAATCATTATACTGGGTATCTAGTTAATGCAACTTTTGATATAGGAACTCGAACTCCTAATATTTTACTATAAGCAACATTGTGACAACGCTGTAACAACCTTCACCACACAACGTAGTTATAGCAACCTTTTGGCCATGTTGTTAAAACATTGTTAGAAGGTTGGGTACGTTGTGCCTTGAGCGCAGCGCGATTATTTATTTTTTTCACGCTGCTAGGCAGCCTGGACACCATGGACCAGATTTTCCCCTCAAAAAGGGAACCAATCACAGAACGGGGAGGGAGCAGCAAGACGATGACGACATCTATGCGACACACCGAAGCAGTTTGTTTATATCTATGGATCCAACATGGCATCAGTTACCTTTCGATGGAGCCTTAGATAGTGTTCTAAGTAGTTTAGAACGCAAGTTTATTTCGTCTTCTTCCTCGTCGAATTTCTGTCTCTCTACATACGTCATCTGGTATAATTGAAGCGATTGGCTATGAGCTACGTACAGGCGCATTTGATAGACATTCATAGCGCCCAATAAACGGCTCTGGGCATTCGTAAACCACGCCTCAAATACGAGAAAATGAACATGTGGTTCCCAGACCACGTCTCAATGAGACGAGGTCTGACGTTAGCCAGGCTACCAACGTTCTGTGTTTGCTGGGAATATCCCCCAAAAAATGTACCGCTTCAGACCTCAGTGAGTTCCAGGCAATCAGACGTCACGTTCACATGTTGACCACATGATGTCGCCATGACACATTGAGAGCATATCATGTTTTCGTGTCAATTATGGCAAAAATAGCATAACATGAAAATAACATAAAATCGCGTTGAAAACAGCTGACGAAAAACAAAAACAAAGGTATTATTACATAAACTTAATGTCTAATGTTAAGATTTGTTTTTACGTTTATGCTCAATGGAAGCAGCCGATATCTTGGAAGTGATGATCGGTACACCCCGAGTTCACAGGCCGAATGTCCAACTTTGAGTGGCATTCCAGATGTTATTTCCAAAAACGAGATGGGAAAAATCCAAATTTCGAGCTGTCTGAAACACAGCTAAGATCATCTCACTGCGTGATGTTATGATAATGACGCAATTTTACGTGCTTCAGTAATTTATTTGGGTTAAATAATTTTAACATGTTAAGGACTTCAAATGAATCACATGCGTTAACGTTGACTAGCTACAGTATTTCATGTGAGAATCAATCCCCTCAATACATCAGTATTGAATGTAGCTTCTTAAAAATACAGAAGCATGAATATCAAAATCTTGTTCAGTTCTATGTTGTACTCCATCCATAATAGTCTGCATCTGAGTTCGGCTTTCATGTAAGTCAGACTAGTGAACAAAGCAAATAACTGTGCATGTGTTTCTGAATGAATGAGTTTCATGAATAGAGCTTGTTGCTGTTGTTTATTCTGCTGGTTGCCATGAGCTAAGAACACAGTGTCACAATGAGTCACAATGAATACACGTTGCTATAACTGAATGCACAATATGCTATATTTCACTCCATATTATAAGATTCCGTGCATAAAATTAGGCCTCACCGCTTTTGTAACGGAGAGATAGCGGTCGTAGCTGATAAGTACGATGTTGAAGACAGAAGCAGTGCAGAGAAGGTAGTCTACGACAAGCCACAGCTTGCAAAGTCCTTTACCCAGCATCCATTTCCCTGTCAAGACGTAGGGTATATACACGGGTATACAGAAGGCACCTGTGGGAAACACCAATCAGAAGCCACAATTACAGTCATTCTTCAAATAAAGGTGAAGAATTTGTTGTTGCAACATTTTGTCCATTCAGTTGGTGTTGATGCTGTCAACCTTGATGTAAAGGGTGAAAAAGGGGTGGATTTTCTTTTATCTAGGTTATACAGTCATTGCAATTTCAAGAGTAAAGATAAGGTCAGATTAGCAAAAGTATGAAATCAAAAAGGGTCCATTGTCAGTACTGTAGTGATGCCTGAAGCACAGTTCACACACAAGTTACTTTGAAAACAAGCAGCTTTCTGTTTGTCATCGCAGCGAATCCATGTGACCAAAATGAACATGTTGCAAAAAAAAAAAGGTTGTTTTGGTTTTGGCATTTTTAAATTATTTCTAGTTTTATATCGTTTTCAAATTTCCTATAAATTTCAGTTTATTTTAGTTAGTTTCGTTAATGTTTTGTTAAATTAAGTTTTTTTTTTTTTGGGAAGACATTTCTATTTTTTTTTTTATATATATATTTTGTTTTAGTGATTATAATTTTGCAGTTAATAGAACACTTCCAGTGTAGACCAAAGCAAGACATTTACTTTCAGCAAAGCTTAATGTTTGCACATTTACAGTTAACTCTTGTGCAAACCTCTTAATAATACAAATAAAATAATTGTTTGAGGTTGAAAAAAGAACCAAACAAATGCACTTAAAACTATAAACGTAAAAAATATCCATTCATACGTATTCATATTAACTGCACATGAATGTATTAATGTATTGCAAATCACTTATGAATAAGAAAACGGTAAATGTTATTCTGCATCAAAAATAAATGTGAAGCAATATAGTCACCAGCAGGCAGAGAAGAATTACTTCATTTGTATGTGGAGATGTGTTATACTGTAGCAATATAATATAAATACAATAAAAGACAATAAAGCTCCTTACAGTACAATAAGAAAAGGTCCCATTCAAAGTGCATATCCAATCACATAAAATTAGTCAAAGTTTCAAATGAGAAATAAGAGCGTAACCAGTCAAATCAATACAGGCAAGACAATAAAGATGAGAATACAAGAATACAAGCAATTCTTTGTATAGAGACAGTCATGAGCAGCCAACCAACACTGAACTATCTGTAGCATAAACATGTTTACGTGGAACAAGACTGATTTGATTTCATTCAAATACTTTCTAGCTTCACACAATTTGCTTTCCTCAACAGTTGTTTGCTTTTTATTGTACTGTGATGGCATATAGGAATCACCAAGAATCAGTTTTTGTCATCACTAGAACACACATATATATAATAAATCACACACAGTGATTAATGAATTTAGAGCATTATTTTTAACACCACGATTTGACAAGGCAAGATTCTGACATAATACACGGAGAGAAAAATGTCAAAATAATTGGAAGCCATGCAATATTTTCTTTCGTTGCCCAAACAAATACAGTAAATGCACAGTGATGTGAAGAATAAGGGCAACAGAACATATGTCCACACCTATCTCACTTTAATTCAGTGCTGTACTTACAGCAGAACTCTATTAACTCTAGTTGTCTTAAGGCTCTTCTTTGAGTATTATGGAGAAATACAAATAAAAAAAGATAGCCTATGTCGTGTGATAAAAAAAATAAAAAAAATTCGACCAACATACAACCTGAAATTAGAGGCTATTGTTTATTAATATATTTAGATAATAATTTTACTAAATAATAATCTTACAAAAAAAAATGTACAATTATTAAAGTTAAAATTGTATTCAATTTAATTGTATTCTCTGAAAGCAATATTTCAGACAACCCAGTTCTTCACATTGTTAAATTGTAGCATTCACCCTAGAGTCCTGTCGAACACTGGCACATTTCTGACTAAAAATCCCTGACCATGAAACTTCTCTGTGAACTTTACTTACCAACGAGGAAGTCTGAGATTGCCAGGTTTAGTAGGAAATAATTGCTCTGTTTGCGCAAACTCTTGTCCATCTTGAAGGCGACGATGACCAGTGCGTTGCCACATACGATCACAGTAATCAATATGACCATCATGAGCGTGAGCAGCGCGAGCACCGGAGCCGCGAACCCCGAGTCTCTCCTCACGGCGGTCCAGTTACTGACCGTGTGTTCACGGGTCATGTTGGGATCGCCGTGATGGTTACCCATCGAGAGCTTCACGGTCTTCAGTTCGAGCTTGTCTTTTTCATGTGTCTCATGAAGAAGAATGAATTGGTCTCGTAAATGTCTCGTGTGCGCGCAAGTTGACGCCCCTTGCCCGTTCCCACTGCAACCTGGTCTCACAGCAATCCAGCTTCCCTGGCAAGAAGACCGACATAATAACATAAAAATAATTAAATTAAATTAAAAAGCGATAAAACGACGACAGAACAATGCAATATCAAGTTAATCACTTTAAAAATAAATATTTAAAGTTATTTTTTTTTATTTTTTTTTAAGTAAACCCAGAATAAAGCGATACGTTTCCAGATTATAAAACAACGTCAAATGGGGGAGCTAAGGTGTTGGAACAGGGAATCCGTGTGTGGACCATTGCCTGTCATTGACTTACATAGGCATCACTTCCGTGGGCCCATCACGGAATTTTCGGCGATTCCGTGAAACTGCCACAGATTTTGAGTTTAAGGGACGTGTTCATTTCACGGAATTCTGTGAGACCAGGTGCGCACGCGCGTCAAGTGCGATTTACTATTTGGTGTTCTGATATACTGACATAATCCGAAAATAAAATAAAATGCTTTTAACATTTAATTATGCAACACTCTTTACAGAAAAATATCCCACAGTTATGGATAAACAAACTTACAACATCATCATCAAGTGCTGTGCTGGGCACATTGGGCAACAAGTGTCCTCCAACGTATTTGATCCGTGGCCAAGTTCTCCACATCTTCCCATGGGACACTGGCATTCTTCAGGTCTTCGTGAAACATCTGTCTCCGTGTCTTCCTTGGTCTTCCCTGTCTCCTGCATCCTCCTGGTGGTGTCCTCTTCATCACTGTGTTTGGATGTTGTTGTTTGGGCATGTGTAGGATGTGTCCAGCGAGGTGCACCCTTTGCTCTGTCACAGTTTCAAGTCTTCATGTGAAGTCTCACTCCTCTTCAGGATCTCTTTGATATGCAGAACCAATATTGAAAATAGTCATTTATCTTTTTCCATATTGTTAAAGCATTTTGTTTTCTCTTTTCAGCTTCTTAAACTGTACTGGATGTCTGCCTTTATCAAAAAAGTGTCAGTGCTCATCAGGTGTTTTACACATATTAAGGACATATACATTGTCATCCATTAGTTCTAGGGACTTCATGATGCAATTGACAAATGCATATTTCTGCAAGTGTATATAGCAGGTGTTTGTCCGAACAAAGATGAGAGTGTTCAGGAAAACCTTTTGAAAACAATCAATATTTTTGGTGCTGAAAGAATATTACAGAAAGGACACACTTGACAATCTGAGTTTGTTACCTTTACATTTAATGTCTTACATTTAGCTTCATTAAACCTTTTATTACAGTGGTCACTATAGTAAATTTCCACCATAACTACATCTATGGTATCATTATATCACTACCTGGTTAAAGTAAATGTAATATACCCATGAATGTATTTAATAGAAGCATTTTCTTGCTGACATTTAGTTACGATAAAAGTGAACAATAATCACAAGGATATAGAATTAAAGTTGAGAATGTAAAATGTTGTGCTTATTTGTTCTTTAAAGCGGAGAAACAAATATATTTTCACAAGTTGAATCTCATCTCTTGGTTTGTAAAAATATAACTTCATCATTATTCATCATTTTTCTCCTCACGATATTCTACCTTCTCGCTTCATAAAACAGGTATTTGACACTGTTGGTCCGGATGTCGCCACTGTGACTCCCATCCTCAAGAAACCGTCACTCGACTCTGCAAATTACAGACCCATTTCCAACCTGTCTTTCTTATCAAACCTGTCTTTATACAGCTGCAACACTATCTGCACATTAATTTTATTTCAGATATATTTTTCAGTCTGGTTTTAAACCCCTTCACAGCACTGAGTCTGCTCTTTTCAAAGTTCTTAATGACATTTTAATAACAACAGATGCTGGCGATACCATGGCTTTAGTGCTATTAGACTTGAGTTCAGCTTTTGACTTTGCAGATCATAAGATTCTCCTATCTCGGCTAGAACGCTCGATCGGTATCTCAGGTATGGTACTCAAATGTTTCCAGTCTTTCCTATCAAACAGAAGTATTTCTGTTAGGTGAGGTACTCATCTATCATCTGCGACTCACCTCAATTGTGGGGTACCCCAGGGATCGATTCTGGCACCCCTACTATTCTCATTGTACATGCTTCCTTTGGGATCAATAATGAGTAGATTTGGTGTGTCATACCAATGTTATGCGGACTACACCCAACTCTACATACCTATAAAACATAATGAAACACTACATGTGAGAGACTAAAAGACTGTCTTCACGAACTCAAGCTGTGGCTCACTAACAACTTCATGTTGCTTAATGACGATAAAACCGAAATCATCCAATTTGGTCCAAATGAGCTCTCTGACAGAAATTGTACCGATCTTGACACCCTCACACCTCACTTCTGAAGTCAAAAAGTCAAGCCATTTTTTAAACAGGAATAGCTTTGAAACTATTATTCACGCTTTTATTTCAACACGACTTGACTATTGCAACTCATTATATGTCGGGTTACCTCTCTCTTCCATCTCTCGTCTTCAGATGGTCCAAAACACGGCTGCCCGTCTGCTCACTAGCAGCCGAGATCACATCACCCCAATCCTACGTTCTCTGCATTGGTTACCAGTCCGATACAGAATTGATTTTAAAATTGTATTATTTGTTTATAAATCTCTTAGCAACCAGGGCCCTCATTTATCAATGGTGCGTACGGACAGATTTGTGCGTAGTGAGTGCGTAAGAACAATTTCACGCAAAGTGTGGGATTCACCAAGTTGTACTTATACGTAGAAATGTGTGTAAATACAAGCACACCTCTGAGCATGCTTACGCAGATAATCTAGTGGTAGAATAGCGACACTACACATAAAAAGCATTTAAGAGTGTCACAGTAAGCATTAAGCAATCCACATATGTCCTGTGTTTCCTTTAAAACACTCAATTTATAATTTGTCTAGTTTTAAACAGGATGCTTAATTGGTGTCAAACCCTATAAAAGACAGATGTGAAATATATTTGTCTCAGTGCAATGGCTTATCTTGCGTTATTGGAAGACTTGGCAAACAATGCGCTCCGCAGAGAGGGCGTTTTCCAAGATCGCGCTGATCTGCTTGGCGAGAGCACAGAGTGGCTTCTAAGTAGGTACCGCTTTCCCAAAAATGTACTGCTGGATTTGTGTCGTGATTTAGGACCAGTGTTGGAGAGAGAAACAAATCGCACGAAAGCCATTCCCGTGCACATCCAACTCCTGTCCACCCTTGGATTTTTAGCTACTGGCACATTTCAGCGTGAGGTTGGAGACATATGTGGTATATCCCAGCCATCAGTGAGTAGGATCATGCCGGCAGTGTTGGATGCAATTATTTCCTTGGCCCCAACCTACATCCAGTTCCCTTATCGAAATCCTCAACAAGCCGCAATAAAACGGGACTTTCATGCCATTGCTAGATTCCCAAACATAATTGGAGCTATAGACTGCACCCACATCGCCATAAAAGCACCATCAACCAACAAATTTAATTATGTAAATAGAAAAGGGTTTCATTCTGTTAACGTGCAAATAATTTGTGATGCAAATTTGTTGTTATTAAACGTCGTTGCGCGGTGGCCTGGAGGAACACACGACTCGTTCGTTCTGCAGAATAGCTCTGTGGGTGTGCGTCTCCAAGAAGGCGCTGTTGAGGATGGCTGGCTCATTGGTGAATTTAAGGCTACAACATGTTTAAAATGCTATTGTAGGGCTATGTACAATTACTTAAAACTATTTCATCATTAGGTGATCAAGGTTACCCGCTAAAGCCATGGCTAATGACCCCCCTAACCAACCCGAGGACCGAGCAGGAACAGGCGTACAACCGTGCCCATGCGCGCTCAAGGAGCACAGTTGAGCGCGCAATAGGCCTGCTGAAAGGACGATGGCTGTGTCTGTCAAGCACGGGAGGGACACTGCAGTATCAGCCAGAAAAAGCATGCAAAATCATCATGGCTTGCAGTGTGCTACACAACTTGGCCATCAGACAGGGCATCCCTCTGCAGGAACCCCCAAGACCAGACGGCCCTATGCCCGATGCAGTGCCCCTGCCACCTCCTAATGCCGCTGGCATTCAGACAAGACAGAGGATCATACAGACATTTTAGGTAAGTCTGGCCATTGGTCGAGTGCAGAAACATTACAGCGATTTCATTTTGTGTTTTGCAGCTTCGTGGAAACAAATAACTGAAATCACATTAGTCAGCGGTTTATGGTTTATTAGCAATTGTATTTGCGCAAGAGGCAATCTGTTTCAGAGACTCGTTGATTTGAATCAATACATTCGTTATGTTGCTCAGTTGATCCTTTAGGTCATTAATGGATTTTGTTGTTTCCTCTTGATTTTGTAGCACCGCCTCACTCAGCACTCTTGGCGCACGGCGCATGGAAGGGGCAATGGATGGGCCCGGCTCCTCAAGCTCCTCAGGCACAACGGGTGTCGCTATTAAGGAAACACATGTTCACATTAATTTAATTGAGTTTATCCTATGAATGATTTCATTAAAAGTTTACAAATTGAAATAAAATGTATGCAAACACAATATCCTATTCCAGTTGGTTTATTTTACCTTCACTTTGGGTGTTAGATGGCCCGGTTTGTTCTGTCGCAAGAGCATCAGTGTCACCGTCCTTAGTAATCCCGGACAGAGCCGTGTCTCCGATGATGCAGGCTATGCGGTTGTCCAATGGGGAAAGTTCCGTTGTTGTCTGTCCTCCTCCAGTTGCGGACATTTCTCGTCTGTGTACTGTGACACGTTTTTTAGCCAATACTTTAATATCAAACCATTTTTTTTTTAATTTCTGGGACAGTTCTCTCCTCAGACCCACCCAACGGAATTAACTGCATTGGTGACATTCTCCCATGCAGCATTTTTTTCTTTTATTTGTAATTCCTCCTGCAGTGAATGAACTAAACAATATCTGTTGGTTGGATTCAACTTCATTTACAAGTATCTCTAATTCTGTGTTTGTGAAGTTCCTCTTCTTTGCTCTCTTTGCCATTATTGCAGTGAGGAAAAAACACAATCACGTAATTTTTAAAGGGAAGTGTTGTCACCATATATGGTTAATTGGAGGCGTTTCCGAATGCTAATGACCATGAATGTGAACGAGCATGGTACTTACGCACTTGTGGTATTTATCAACAATGATTGCTTACTCATGTGCGTAAGAACTTCGTGCGCACGTTTGATAAATGCGGATTTTCTTGTACTTAGGCACATTCTAAATTTCATTCGTTGGACAAAATATAGAACCTTTTCTACGCACCATTGATAAATGAGGGCCCAGGCCCCCAAATACCTTTCTGACTTAATTGCCACTCATAATCCATCCAGATCACTCAGATCAAGAGATCAACATCTCTTGGCTGTTCCACGATCTCGCTTAAAACGCAGAAGTGATTGAGCTTTTGCAGTAGTCTGCCCTAAGCTGGGGTAACCTACATGTTAAATCAGCCTCCACATTAGCTGAATTCAAATCTTTGCTGAAAACAAATTTCTTTCTCTAGTGCGTTCAATGTACCATAACTTGTATGTTTCTTGTCTTGTTTTGTTTTTCGTACTTTACTGTACAGCACTTTGGCCAACCAAGGTTGATTTTAAATGTGCTTTATAAATAATATTGATTTGATCATAGTGATTTTTTTTTAAAAGTGTCACTATAATAGATTGCCCCTGTATCTAGATACTTTATATATATATATAATTAACAGATTTTTACACTGTTGTGCAGTAGTTTTGGCACTACATTTGTCTTTAAACAGTTTGACATTAAATATTGGAATATGCTTTCAAAATTGTGTGCATTCATTGTGCTTTTGTTACATTTATTTGAATATAATTGATATACCTTTGATATACTATACATACACTGTAAATATTAGAAGCACTTTAGTACATGCAATTATCTTTAATTAATATACTGCAAAACTAGCCCTGCTGTAGGCCATTGCTTAGAAAAAAGTTTCTCTTTCTAATGTATTTCTGCATCAGTCTAATCAAATAAGCAAATTTGTGTCATTGATCATGTGAACTCGTTTTGAGTCTTTTTTTTTTAAATATGTTTTATAGTTTTATAATTTAATTAGAAGGAATACATGTTTAACAGCCCACATATTAAATATTTAAGGTATCTATCACTGCAGCCAGAACCAGAAGAGATATGTCATCGTTTACCATCAACCAGGGCAAGTAAGTGTGACGCATCTGTTCAGCTGGGTTGTCATTGGCTGTGACTTTATCGCAGAACTCGCTGTGATTGGACTATCGTTTAACCCATACAAAACAGCGCTTCATGTTACAAAGTATGTTTTGGTGCTATTATTACGTTAGTTATACATTAGGTTAACTATAAAGTGCCTCTATGTTGTGAGAAATCAGTCCTTTACCGAGATCCCAACCCTAACCCTAAGCATGTCTGCACATTTCAATGAACTACAGCATGTTTCCTGTTCCATTGATAGAATGACAGAGATGTGCCAATATTTCCTTTTCACCCCCTCTTATTGCTTCTTATATGCCTGACATTAGTGATATATGCTTTCATTTGAAATGCAGTAGTAGATGTACTAGATAGAATGATCAACATGGATCATCTTCAATTAAGCTTGAAGTGTTTATAGCAAGATAGCCACTGCAGCCTCTTATTATTCACATAGCTTCACTTTATTTCACTGAAAACTTTCACAAGTAAAAGAATAATGGTAATTAATTATATGTAGTTGTTTTTAAATTATGAACTAAAGAAATTAAAATTTCTCAAATAAAACTTTCTATTTACTGTACCAAACACCACTTTCAATACAATAGTCACCATACTTTATTAAACAACACTTTGTTGTAGGACAAAGCATAACGTTGATAAAGTAGCATAAAGACAAATGACATTCAAGATAAATAAAAATGTGCCTTCAAAAATACATTATCATATGAATCCATTCACAGCTGCTGAAGACACAAAACGAGTGCCAGAGAATCATATTCAGTCACCTACAGAAAACAGATTTGATATTGTGTTGGAAATGAATGATTCATTATCACAGCTAAACTGGTTTCTTGCTCTTCCCTGTACATGTCTCTTTCGTGTTCATGTTCTTCTTCCTCGTCAAATGAAGTTGTTTAATGGACAGTCAGGTCAGCTTATGTTCTGCGTTAAAGCAGTGATGGTTTACTCTGGCCCTCAGCGTCCACTGTCCTGCAGATTTAGCTCCAACCTCAGACCATCCTGCCTATTGTCTAGAAGTAAACCTGAAGACTTTGGTTACAATTTTCAGATGTGCTCAATTAGAGTTGGAGGTTCACTCTCAACCTCAAAAAGGAGAACACAAAAGGGCCAGAGTTGCCTGTTCCTTATTTAAATTTACAAAGTAGCAGTCAGTACATTATATAATATACACATTGAAGTATTATATAAATATATAATATTGCAGCACATAATATAAGCTAAGTACTGAACAAAAACAGTTTTACCCATGTGACCCTGGATCACAAAACCAGTCACGAGTCACACGGGTATATTTGTGGCAATAGCCAACAAAACATTGTATGGGTCAAAATTCATGCCAAAAATCCTTAGGATATCAAAGTAAAGATCATGGAGATATTTTTTATATTTCCAACCGTAAATATATAAAACATAAAAAAAGTTGTGAGTAAATGCAGCACAAAATTACAAACATAAATGGACAACTTAAAAGGCGATTTTCTCAATGTTTAGATTGTTTTTGCACCCTCAGATTCCAGATGGCCAAATAGTTTTATCTCGGCCAAATATTGTCCAATCATAACAAACCATACATCAAAGCAAAAAGTGTATTTATTCAGTGTCCAGATTATGTATGAATCTCAATTTCAGAAAATTGACCCATGCGACTGGTTTTGTGGTCCAGGGTCACATATCAACAGCAACCTATTTTAAAAGATCTTTAAGAAAGGCATGGTCTCTTTTGAGCCTTTGCAAGTGATGCTTGATTTCTTTCCGGACAACATACTCTTCTGTCACTTGTTTCAAGAGCTTCACTTGCTCAAAAACCAAGTGATAACCTGTACAATGTAAAATTGTCAACATCAAATTATGTACTACATATTACAGCATTGTTTCAATAAAAGACATACCAATGGACTCGCGCATCTTTCTGTCTTCTGTGGGCACTAGATGTTCCTTCCTCATCCGAAACAAAGGACTTATTCGATTAGCTTGCGTTGATATAAGGTTGATATATCACTCCTCGAGAAGACAAAGGACCTTGCTGGAAATTAACATTTGAACTCCCCCTCGTGCACTATCGAGGCGAAAGTCTCACCTCCGATTCATCCTAATCTACATTTCTTTCCCACAACCCCCCTCTCCTTCTCCCCCATGCGAAGATCACCAAAAACTCCCCCAAGAATATATATGGTTTAATGTGAATGATTATCGAGTATTATACATGTTTAGTATCATTTGAAATGTCTCAGTGCGACTGGTACAAATGTCTCATTTCCAAATAAGTAAAACAAAAGGTAATAAGGTTTTTACGAGTTTAGGGATAACTGGCACACAAAGGAAGGTGGTCTCTAGACAAATGGTCTCTTACCCCCAAAAGGTGTAACCTCTGAATATAAATTCCCATTGTTAGAAGATGTTTCCATGTGAAAGAAGTTCTGTCTATATAATGGAATGCAACGAGAAGATCGGGGCCTTCTGTTACTCAGATGAGCCCATGATGTTGAAGGACCTCAAAGAATTCAGCATCATGTATTTCCTAATGTTGGGTTCGCATCTCTTCTCTTTATTCCAGAGCATTTGATGTTTTGTATTGATTATCTTTGAATTGATTATGAAATTGGCATGATACATTTACCTGACATAATAAATACCTCGGTGTATTAAAAATACGGTGTTATAAGTATATTTTCGCAAATAAGCATGTTAAAATTTCGAAATATGTTGGAATATGTTAGTTTAATGCACATCCAATGGACTGTTGAGTTTTGAACACTAATGTTTGAAAAATACAAGGATTACAAAAAGAAGATATGTGAGGTAAAACTATTAAAAACTAGCCGCGTTTGTCTAGCGCATCATCTTTCCCTTCACAGCGCTTCATTTCTCCCTAACTTAACGTCAGAATCAGCACTGAGCACAATCGGTGATTGTTGTAAAATGCAGAGTCTGCTGTTTTCTAAATTGCAGGACGTGTTTGATTGTAAAAAGAGCTATTAAAAGCACAATGATCTGCGCAAGAGACGTTGCCCCTGTTCCCATGGCAGCGCACGCTCGGAAACGGACTGCAACTAGACAAGCAAACTATACTTTGGGTTTTGTGTGTGAAAATATTGAAATTATGACATTGATATGTCACAATGACCGGTTTTGAGATTCACTTAAACACAGTTTATGTCTTAAATGGGAGTTAATAGTTGGGAGAAAATATGTGTATTATTAGATCTACATTCGGTCTTAAAGTGACAGCGTCTAATAAACCTGCTGATGATTGCACCATTAATGTGAATAAAACAACTAAAGAGAAAATTACTCGCAGCTCTTGAATGAATAACTTTAGCTTTAATAAGGATTAATCTATCTATAATAAACTATGCTGTGTTATTTTACATTTGATTACTTTATAGCATATTATTATGGATACTTATATCCTGATCATAACTGGGATAGTTATGTGCATGTAAACACTCATCAGATTGTATTGACCATTCAAAAATCCGTCTTGTTCTCTCCTGTTAATTTGCAATTTACTAAGCGGCAACTGGTGTCTTATATTTCAGGGACTGTCGAGCAGACCTTTGGCCTCATCAGGTTCAGGACTGAAAATGAGGATAAGTTCACCAAAAATAAATTTGCCTCCAAACTGTTACGGGAGTGAGTGACCAGATACACTAATTTGCATATAGTGGTGTCCCATTTCATAGGGAAAGATCTTCACCCCCACTTCCCTTGTCGAGGAGACTTTACTGAAAGAACATATGGACACCCTCTTTGCTGTTTTCACAAGCTTGTTAACCCTCTGGCTGGCTGTCGAAGTGGTGTCCGCAAAATAATATAGAATTCATAGACAATTGGAAAAGTTTTTGGGGCAGACCTGACCTGTTGAAAAGAGATGGTAATCATCCCACCTGGGATGGTGCTGCTCTTCTCTCTAGTAATTTGGCTCATAGTCTAAGAGATAAAACATGACAATCTGGACCTCAGGTCAGGAAGCAGACAGACTGGCTTAACCGACTGTCTGCTAGCTGTCTTACGTCACCAAGGTCAGATAAATCCCATCAAATAGAGCCTCTTTCACCTAGCTATCATCACATAGAGACTGTTCCCCGAATTTGGAAATCCAAAAAAAGTTTCAACCCATCTAAGGGTAAAAATGTAATTGATGTTCAACAAATAAAAAACAGCTATAATACAGATGAGCAAATGATAAAGCTTGGGTTGCTGAATATTCGATCCCTTACTTCAAAAGCACTTACTGTTAATGATATGATTACAGACTATAATGTAGATGTGCTGTGTTTGACAGAAACCTGGCTAAAACCAAACGATTACATTACTTTAAATGAGACCATCCCACAAGATTACTGTTATAAACATGAACCTCGTCTGAAAGGCAAAGGGGAAGGTGTTGCTGTAATTTATAGTAATTTTTTAGAATTACTAAGAAGTCTAGTTTCAAATATAATTATTTTGAAGTGGTGGTGCTTAATATAGCAATATATAGTGTAAATCAGGGGTTTTCAATTTGGGTGAATGTGAGCCTCCCCTTAGAGTAGGTAAGGACAGCCGAGCCCCCCCTTCCCCAAAATCCCGTCCGCCTACCCTAACCCACACAAGCATCTGCAGTAAATGCCATCTTTTGTGTGTTCCAGGCAATGATGAGCATCAATAACAACTGATAAAATGTAAATATTATTTTATTTCCACAACTTTCTTAAAAGTGTATTCATAAACGATTCTTTGCAACAGCAAATCATTTCCAACTTCATGCAGGCCTAATTGAGGCTACTTTTAAAATCTCTGAACATCAGTCGGCCTAACCACAAGTGAACAAAACATGCTTAACATGTGCAATCGATGCCAAAGCTACTGCCGACGACACCTGACGGCTGAAATCGGCACGGTGTGTCTGGGCTTTAAGCGCACATTTGAAGGAGATGCACATCATCTCGAACAAAATCAGCACAATGGACAGTTCTCTGATCAATGAACGACAAAGCTGTTTGTTCACGGAACAAACAACATTTAACAGTCAACTGCATTGAAGGCATGTTATCAGATCGAACAGATTCTTTTTTACAATTTTTTTTTTAACGATTCCAGCCATGTAAAACCTCAGATTAATACGGAGCCCGGGAAGTCACCTGTGGGAGAAAAAAAAACAATCCGTGGCGACGGTTTTGCAATCCGTCCGCTCAGTTTATAAACCGTACTCACGAATTCTCAAACTGTTCCCTCGGTTTAACAAATCGTGCCCACAGATTAATAAACCGTACCCACGAGTTTCTAATCCGCGCTCTCAGACTTGTAAACCGTGCCTTCAGTTTTTGCAATCTGTACCCACAAATTCATAAACCGTGCCCACGCTTTCGCAATCCGTTCCCACGGGTTTGTAAACTACTCACGGATTTGTGGCTCGCCCTCATTTTAGAAGAACACCAGGAGGTACATGGTTAACAAATCTTATTGTAGCCTATATTATTTTATTGTGTATTAAGTGGAATACATCAAATTGTCTTAACTGCGTCTGCATGTTTAAAGTGATTCTCAATTGTAGCGGGTATGGGGTGGAATAGGCCTATATTTAATATGAATGACGTGCATCGAAATCTTTTGTTTATTTGTGATAATCTTAGCACTTAAAGGGATACTCAACTTTAAAATGAAAATTCTGTCACATTTTCTGGTCTCATTGACTTCCATAGTAGGAAAAAATATATACTATGGAAGTCAATGAGACCAGAAACTGTCTGGTTACTGGTATTCTTCTAAATATCTTCCTTTCTGTTCAGCAGAAGAAAGAAATTCATAAAGGATTGAAACAACATGAGGGTGAGTATATGATGACAGTTTTTTCATTTTAAAGTGGAGTATCCCTTTAAAAAAATAAATAAAGATAATCTTGGCACTTTAGTATTATTGTCTAACCTGTATTATGACTGATATTTGACGAATTGCTTTGTTCCTTTTTTGTAAGTTTTGGACAAAAGTGTCTTCTAAATATGTAGCCTTAATGTAATAGTAATAATAATAATAATAATTATTATTATTACTTGAGTTTATAACTATAAATGAGTTCACTTAAGACAGTAATTAAGATTTGTGCGTTTGAGATTTGTGCTGGCTACTGTATACAGGCCACCAGGGCACCATACAGACTTTATCAAAGAATTTGCTGACTTTCTATCAGAGTTAGTACTGGTTGCAGATAAAGTCATAATTGTTGGTGATTTTAATATACATATAGATAATGAAAAAGATGCATTGGTACTGGCATTTAAAGACCTTCTTAACTCTATTGGAGTTAGACGACATGTGTCAGGACCTACTCATTGTCGTAATCACACCCTAGATCTAATATTATCACACAGAATCAATGTTGATGCCATTGAAATTCTGCAGCAGAGCGATGACATCTCAGATCATTATCTAGTCTCGTGTAAACTTCATTTAGCCAAGGCTGCAAAGCCGACTCCGTGTAACAAATATGTGAGACCTATCGCTTCTGCCACTAAAGATTGCTTTATTAATAATCTTCCTGATCAGTTTCATCATCTCAGCATCCCAGATAGCTTAGAAAAACTCGATATTGCGACAGAAACTTTTAACTCTCTCTTTTCCAGCACTTTAGACACAGTTGCTCCGTTGCGCTTAAAGAAGATTAAAGAAAATAGTCCAACGCCGTGGTCCAACGAGCACACTCAGGCCCTTAAGAGAGCAGCCAGAAAAAATGGAGCGCAACTGGAAGAAAATAAAACTAGAGTTATTTCGCATTTCATGGAAAGAGAGCTCGATTGCATACAGAGAGGCCTTAAAAGCTGCTAGATCTGCTTATTTTTTCAACCCTATTAGAAGAAAATAAACAAAACTCTAGGTATTTATTTGAAACAGTGGCTAAACTAACGAAAAATAAAGCTTCAAGCCCAGAAGTTTCCAAGCAGCACGGCAGTAATGACTTTATATGAACTTCTTCACTTATAAGATTGATCATATCAGGGACAAAATTACAGCTATGCAACCGTCTACTACAGTATCGCATCAGGCAGTGCATTGTAGTCTCCCTAAGGAAAATTTTATTCATTCAATGCTATAGGAGATGAATAATTTACTAAACTCGTATACCGACTAAGCTACTGAAAGAGATGCTTCCAGAGGTCATAGATCCTCTTCTTAATATCATTAATTCATCTTTGTCATTAGGATACGTACCAACAACTTTTAAGCTGGCTATGATTAAGCCGCTTGTTAAAAAAACGCAACTTGATCGTACAGAATTAGTCAATTACAGGCCGATCTCAAATCTACCTTTTCTGTCAAACATAATAGAAAAGGCGGTATCCTCACAACTATGTTCCTTTTTAGAAAGAAATGATATCGGTTAGGATTTTCAGTCAGGATTTAGACCGTACCATAGTACTGAGACTGCTCTCATCTGACCGTTATCAGTTTGTAGCAGTAAATGAAGAGATGTCTCATCGATCAAAAGTTCAGTATGGCGTACCAAAAGGCTCAGTACTAGGACCATTGCTTTTCACTCTGTACATGCTACCCTTGGGAGATATCATTAGGAAGCATGGAATTAGTTTTCACTGTTATGCCGATGATACTCAGCTCTATATTTCTTCGCCGTGAATTGGTAAGTATTGCCCTGACGATACTTACCAATTCACAAAATGAACGGAATGTATAGGTGATAAAAAAAATTGGATGACTAGTAATTTCCTACTACTTAATTCTGAAAAAACAGAGATTCTAATTATTGGACAAAAGACTTCCTCACGTAATAACCTAGAATACTGTCTAACACTTGATGGCTGCTCTGTCAAGTTGTTGGTTGCTCCTGTTCAGCTGTTTGCATTGGTGTGCGTCTGAAAGCTTCGTATATCTTTCTGTTTTGAATCATTATTTACCATCATTCCTTGTTGTTTATACTGCTAAATATAACTTACTCAACAGCACACATTAACCTGACATCGCTAGCTTCAATCTAAATCGTTATTGCTAGCACAACACGCTAGTAATTCACTAGCCTGTTAGCGTGCCATCTGTGCGCTCTTTTTTTTTTCTTTCTTTTTTTTCTCGCGCCTTTTATGAGTCCATCAAACAACTTAGGTGAGTAAGATCAGTCAACAAACACGGTAAGTCATGTCATCTTCTCCTCTTATTGTTACTTGCACCTCATGCAACATGTTTAGCATATCCTTCTCTGTCAGCACAGGATTTACATGTGATAAATGCAGAGAGATAGTAAAGCTGACGGGGAAGATTTCAGAACTAGAGACACGCATCCAAGCTTTAATTGAGGTTAATTGTAAGAGTGCAAGGGCTTTAGATACTGCTTTGGATGCGACTAGCTTAGTGAACTCTTTACATTGTTCGGTTCCGGCTGAAGTAGAGCCCGTGCAGCAGGGCAATTGGGTGACGGTGAGATGCTGTAGTCGCGGGACAAAACACCGCTCTTCCGTTCCGATTACAACTTCAAATAGATTCTCCCCTCTCAGTGAAACACCCACTGTGAATCCTTTTGAATGTGCCCTAGTTATTGGCGATTCTATTGCACGGAATGTGAAAATAGATACACCAGCCACCATAGTCACATGTTTGCCGGGAGCCAGAGCACCTGACATCAAAGCAAATTTAAAAGTGCTGGCTAATCCTAATCGTAAATTCTCTAAGATTATTATTCACGTCGGCACAAATGATGTTCGACTCCGCCAGTCGGAGATCACCAAAATTAATGTTAAAGAGGTGTGTGAACTCGCAAGTACGATGTCAGGCACTGTAATTTGCTCTGCCCCCATTCCTGTTCGCAGGAGTGATGAGATTACTTAGTAGATTGTCCTCACTCAATGGCTGGTTGTCTAAGTGGTGTCCACAAAATAATATAGAATTCATAGACAATTGGGAAAGTTTTTGGGGCAGACCTGACCTGTTGAAAAGAGATGGTATTCATCCCTCCTGGGATGGTGCTGCTCTTCTCTCTAGTAATATGGCACATAGTCTTAGAGCTCAAACATGACAATCTGGGGCTCACATCACCAAGGTCAGATAAATCCCATCACATAGAGCCTCTTTCACCAAGATATCATTATATAGAGACTGTGTCTGTTCCCCGAATTAGGACATACAAAAAAACTTCCAAACCCATCTAAGGGTAAAAATGTAATTGATGTTCAACAAATAAAAAACAGATATAATACAAATGAGCAAATGATAAAGCTTGGGTTGCTGAATATTAGATCCCTTACTTTAAAAGCACTTATTGTTAATGATATGATTACAGACTATAATGTAGATGTGCTGTGTTTGACAGAAACCTGGCTAAAACCAAACGATTACATTACTTTAAATGAGACCACCCCGCAAGATTACTGTTATAAACATGAACCTCGTCTGAAAGGCAAAGGGGAAGGTGTTGCTGTAATTTATAGTAATATTTTTAGAATTACTAAGAAGTCTAGTTTCAAATATAATTCTTTTGAAGAGTTGGTGCTAATATAGCAATATATAGTGTAAATGATAAATCACGTTTGAGATTTGTGCTGGCTACTGTATACAGGCCACCAGGGCACCATACAGACTTTTATCAAATAATTTGCTGACTTTCTATCAGAGTTAGTACTGGTTGCAGATAAAGTCATAATTGTTGGTGATTTTAATATACATATAGATAACGAAAAAGATGCATTGGGACTGGCATTTAGAGACATTCTTAACTCTATTGGAGTTACACAACATGTGTCAGGACCTACTCATTGTCGTAATCATACCCTAGATCTAATATTATCACACGGAATCAATGTTGATGGCGTTGAATTTCTGCAGCAGAGCGATGACATCTCAGATCATTATCTAGTCTCGTGTAAACTTCATTTAGCCAAGGCTGCAAAGCCGACTCCGTGTTACAAATATGTTAGACCTATCACTTCTGCCACTAAAGATTGCTTTATTAAAGGGATAGTTCACTTTGAAATTAAATTTTGGTATGTTTTAGCTTACCTCAAGGGCATCCAAAATGTAGGTGTCTTTTTTTCCGCAGTAGTTTCAATTTTGATATTTTTAGGTCAAACCGTTCTTGTATGTCAGTCATATAATGCAGGTCTATGGTCACTATCTCAAAGAGCATGCACAGAGTCCAAATTAAAACAATTCCCCATCGTCCAAATTAAACAATTCCCCATCGTAAGTACACATTGATGGCCTAAGACACGAAACGAGCGGTTTGTGTGAGAAAACAAACAGTATTTATATCGTTTTTACCTCTTGAACACAGCTGCGTCCAAGTGATCTGAGGGCGCGTGCGCATCCTGCTGTGTGACGTGTGCGCAGACTGGTGCATAGATATATACACTAGATGTCGCCTTGGCTACGGTTTCTTTCCAATGAACTGCAACTTTCTTTCCAATGAACTGTTCAAGAGGTAAAAACGATATAAATACTGTTCATTTTCTCACACAAACCGCTCGTTTCGTGTCTTAGGCCATCAATGTGTACTTACGATGGGGAATTGTTTAATTTGGACGATGGGGAATTGTTTCATTTGGACGATGGGGAATTGCAATTAAAACAATTCCCCATCGTCCAAATTAAACAATTCCCCATCGTAAGTACACATTGATGGCCTAAGACACGAAACGAGCGGTTTGTGTGAGAAAACGAACAGTATTTATATCATTTTTACCTCTTGAACAGTTCATTGGAAAGAAAGTTGCAGTTCATTGGAAAGAAACCGTAGACAAGGCGACATCTAGTGTATATATCTATGCACCAGTCTGCGCACACGTCACACAGCAGGATGCGCACGCGCCCTCAGATCACTTGGACGTGGCTGTGTTCAAGAGGTAAAAACGATATAAATACTGTTCATTTTCTCACACAAACCGCTCGTTTCGTGTCTTAGGCCATCAATGTGTACTTACGATGGGGAATTGTTTAATTTGGACGATGGGGAATTGTTTTAATTTGGACTCTGTGCATGCTCTTTGAGATAGTGACCATAGACCTGCATTATATGACTGACAGACAAGAACGGTTTGACCTAAAAATATCAAAATTGAAACTACTGCGGAAAAAAAGACACCTACATTTTGGATGCCCTTGAGGTAAGCTAAAACATACCAAAATTTAATTTCAAAGTGAACTATCCCTTTAATAAAGCAATCTTTAGTGGCAGAAGTGATAGGTCTAACATATTTGTAACACGGAGTCGGCTTTGCAGCCTTGGCTAAATGAAGTTTACACGAGACTAGATAATGATCTGAGATGTCATCGCTCTGCTGCAGAATTTCAACGCCATCAACATTGATTCCGTGTGATAATATTAGATCTAGGGTATGATTACGACAATGAGTAGGTCCTGACACATGTTGTGTAACTCCAATAGAGTTAAGAATTTCTCTAAATGCCAGTCCCAATGCTTCTTTTTCGTTATCTATATGTATATTAAAATCACCAACAATTATGACTTTATCTGCAACCAGTACTAACTCTGATAGAAAGTCAGCAAATTCTTTGATAAAAGTCTGTATGGTGCCCTGGTGGCCTGTATACAGTAGCCAGCACAAATCTCAAACGTGATTTATCATTTACACTATATATTGCTATATTAAGCACCAACTCTTCAAAAGAATTATATTTGAAACTAGACTTCTTAGTAATTCTAAAAATATTACTATAAATTACAGCAACACCTTCCCCTTTGCCTTTCAGACGATGTTCATGTTTATAACAGTAATCTTGCGGGGTGGTCTCATTTAAAGTAATGTAATCGTTTGGTTTTAGCCAGGTTTCTGTCAAACACAGCACATCTACATTATAGTCTGTAATCATATCATTAACAATAAGTGCTTTTAAAGTAAGGGATCTAATATTCAGCAACCCAAGCTTTATCATTTGCTCATTTGTATTATATCTGTTTTTTATTTGTTGAACATCAATTACATTTTTACTCTTAGATGGGTTTGGAAGTTTTTTTGTATGTCCTAATTCGGGGAACAGACACAGTCTCTATATAATGATATCTTGGTGAAAGAGGCTCTATGTGATGGGATTTATCTGACCTTGGTGATGTGAGCCCCAGATTGTCATGTTTGAGCTCTAAGACTATGTGCCATATTACTAGAGAGAAAAGCAGCACCATCCCAGGAGGGATTAATACCATCTCTTTTCAACAGGTCAGGTCTGCCCCAAAAACTTTTCCAATTGTCTATGAATTCTATATTATTTTGTGGACACCACTTAGACAACCAGCCATTGAGTGAGGACAATCTACTAAGTAATCTCATCACTCCTGCGAACAGGAATGGGGGCAGAGCAAATTACAGTGCCTGACATCGTACTTGCGAGTTCACACACCTCTTTAACATTAATTTTGGTGATCTCCGACTGGCGGAGTCGAACATCATTTGTGCCGACGTGAATAATAATCTTAGAGAATTTAAGATTAGCATTAGCCAGCACTTTTAAATTTGCTTTGATGTCAGGTGCTCTGGCTCCCGGCAAACATGTGACTATGGTGGCTGGTGTATCTATTTTCACATTCCGTGCAATAGAATCGCCAATAACTAGGGCACATTCAAAAGGATTCACAGTGGGTGTTTCACTGAGAGGGGAGAATCTATTTGAAGTTGTAATCGGAACGGAAGAGCGGTGTTTTGTCCCGCGACTACAGCATCTCACCGTCACCCAATTGCCCTGCTGCACAGGCTCTACTTCAGCCGGAACCGAACAATGTAAAGAGTTCACTAAGCTAGTCGCATCCAAAGCAGTATCTAAAGCCCTTGCACTCTTACAATTAACCTCAATTAAAGCTTGGATGCGTGTCTCTAGTTCTGAAATCTTCCCCATCAGCTTTACTATCTCTATGCATTTATCACATGTAAATCCTGTGCTGACAGAGAAGGATATGCTAAACATGTTGCATGAGGTGCAAGTAACAATAAGAGGAGAAGATGACATGACTTACCGTGTTTGTTGACTGATCTTACTCACCTAAGTTGTTTGATGGACTCATAAAAGGCGCGAGAAAAATAAATAAATAAAGAGCGCACAGATGGCACGCTAACAGGCTAGCGAATTACTAGCGTGTTGTGCAAGCAATAACGATTTAGATTGAAGCTAGCGATGTCAGGTTAATGTGTGATGTTGAGTAAGTTATATTTAGCAGTATAAACAACAAGGAATGATGGTAAATAATGATTCAAAACAGAAAGATATATGAAGCTTTCAGACGCACACCAATGCAAACAGCTGAACAGGAGCAACCAACAACTTGACAGAGCAGCCATCAAGTGTTAAACAATATTCTAGGTTATTACGTGAGGAAGTCTTTTGTCCAATAATTAGAATCTCTGTTTTTTCAGAATTAAGTAGTAGGAAATTACTAGTCATCCAATTTTTTATATCACCTATACATTCCGTTAATTTTGTGAATTGGTAAGTATCGTCAGGGCAATACTTACCAATTCACGGCAAAGAAATATAGAGCTTCAGGGCGAAGAAATATAGAGCTGAGTATCATCGGCATAACAGTGAAAACTAATTCCATGCTTCCTAATGATATCTCCCAAGGGTAGCATGTACAGAGTGAAAAGCAATGGTCCTAGTACTGAGCCTTGTGGTATGCCATACTGAACTTTTGATCGATGAGACATCTCTTAATTTACTGCTACAAACTGATAACGGTCAGATAAGTATGATTTAAACCATGTTAATGCAATTCCACTAATGCCAACATAATTTTCGAGTCTATTTAAAAGAATGTTGTGGTCAATAGTATCAAATGCTGCACTAAGATCGAGTAACACTAATAGCGAGATACAACCACGATCAGATGATAAGAGCAAATCATTTGTAACTCTAATGAGAGCAGTCTCAGTACTATGGTACGGTCTAAATCCTGACTGAAAATCCTCACTGATATCATTTCTTTCTAAAAAGGAACATAGTTGTGAGGATACCGCCTTTTCTAGTATCTTTGACAGAAAAGGTAGATTCGAGATCGGCCTGTAATTGACTAATTCTGTACAATCAAGTTGCGTTCTTTTAACAAGCGGTTGAAAGCGCGCCCCATTCAACGCCTAGCAGCATCTTTCAGAGCGGGCACTCGCGCTCCTCTCAAAAGATTTCAGAGGATGTTGGGTCTCATGGCCTCAGTACTCCAGCTAGGACTACTGCACATGCGTCCTCTTCAGCGCTGGCTGAAACCCTGTGTACCAGCTCACGCGTGGCGATCTGGCCACTTACTAATCAGAGCGAGTTACGGCTGCAGTGGCGACCATAACAGCATCTCACGCTCTTGTGGCCGGACAATCACTAGTAAGAAACAACCTCATCATGCGCTTCCTCAAAGGGAAATGAAGCAGTGGATTTCCACTATAATCAACAATTATATAAGAAACATGACAAATGTAAACATATAAAAGAAAAAAGAATAACCGTTATATCTTTCAGGGATTGTGCAGTATTCCAACATGTGACGTCACGGGGTTGGTTGGCTTTAATAAACCTGGCTGAATGTAGGAATATCCCGACATCAAACTGTCTACACCACGGTGTTTTGACCGCGAACAACTAACGACGTCTAACGTTATATGTTATATACAGCAGATGGACTCTGACACGGTGGGCATCGCAGTACAACAGCCACACTGACACCAGGTAGCGTTGCCAACCCGCTCTTCGCCCCAAACCACCACCGGCTGTTCGATATAACGACGTACCACTGCTCGGTTCCCACGCCGTATCGGCTCAAATGCATATACATTAATACATGCTAACTTACATGGTGTTGACAAGAGACAGGAATTTGATAGCAGACATTGCGAACAATGTTTCCATGTGCAGTTTGTTAACATATAAGGTTAGACGTCGTCTTTCTGTCTGGTACTAATAAACTTCACTAAGTTAGCTAAACACTAAGTTAGCTAGTTCATGCTTTCAGGGGGGGTGAAATGCTATTTCATGCATACTGAGTTTTTTACACTGTTAAAGAGTTGGATTCCCATGCTAAACATGGACAAAGTTTAAAAAATTAAGTTGTACGTTTGATGGAGTATTTCTGTGCCAAAAATACTCCTTCCGGTTTGTCACAAGTTTCGGAAAGTTTTTTTCGAGTATGGGCGTGTGTGACGTCAGATGGGGCGGAATTTCCTTATACGGGTCCCAAGGGCACCTCTCCCGGAAGGGCGTGCGCGCACCCGTAGACCAGAGCGAGAGAGCGAAAGCAGTACACCCATCAAAGCGCTGAGCTCGGCTTTAGGGAAGTCATCAACGGAGTTGTGCAAGTTTTCTTGGTTGTTCCCTGCATTTCGACGATGATTGTTTTATAAACAAGGCCCAGTTCGACGCCGGATTTGCAGATCGTCTAATGCTTAAGGATGGAGCAGTCCCAACGATAAAGGTTCACGGTCGTGCGTTGGAACCGCAGGCGGTGAGTAAAACTGCTTCAAATGTCTGTGTGTTGTTAGCTATCGGCACGTAAGCACAGCAAGTAAACAACATGATCACGTATAGTTAATGTATCTATGGAGCATGCGATGTATGGTGTGTGTGTGATTCGCGCTTGTGATTCTTTAGCTCCGCCCACACGGCACGCCTCCAGCTGCTCGGTTTTTTGCAATACTACTCTATAGGTACTCAAGATTAACATGAGATTGACTGAAACTGAGTGTTTCACCCCCCCCCTTTAATAAACCCGGCTGAATGTAGGAATATCCCGACATCAAACTGTCTACACCACGGTGTTTTGACCGCGAACAACTAACGTTAGGTACAGTCATTATTAGCTAACAGCTGTAAAGGGGGGGTGAAACACTCAGTTTCAGTCAATCTCATGTTAATCTTGAGTACCTATAGAGTAGTATTGCATCCTTCATATCTCCAAAAAGTATTTGGGTGTGGGCGGAGCTAAAGAATGTTGTGTGTGTGATTCGCGCTCGTGATTCTTTAGCTCCGCCCACACCCAAATACTTTTTGGAGATATGAAGGATGCAATACTACTCTATAGGTACTCAAGATTAACATGAGATTGACTGAAACTGAGTGTTTCACCCCTCCCTTTACAGCTGTTAGCTAATAATGACTGTACCTAACGTTAGTTGTTCGCGGTCAAAACACCGTGGTGTAGACAGTTTGATGTCGGGATATTCCTACATTCAGCCGGGTTTATTAAAGGGGGGGGGGGGTGAAACACTCAGTTTCAGTCAATCTCATGTTAATCTTGAGTACCTATAGAGTAGTATTGCAAAAAACCGAGCAGCTGGAGGCGTGCCGTGTGGGCGGAGCTAAAGAATCACAAGCGCGAATCACACACACACCATACATCGCATGCTCCATAGATACATTAACTATACGTGATCATGTTGTTTACTTGCTGTGCTTACGCGCCGATAGCTAACAACACACAGACATTTGAAGCAGTTTTACTCACCGCCTGCGGTTCCAACGCACGACCGTGAACCTTTATTGTTGCGACTGCTCCATCCTTAAGCATTAGACGATCTGCAAATCCGGCATCGAACTGGGCCTTGTTTATAAAACAATCATCGTCGAAATGCAGGGAACAACCAAGAAAACTTGCACAACTCCGTTGATGACTTCCCTAAAGCCGAGCTCAGCGCTTTGATGGGCGTACTGCTTTCGCTCTCTCGCTCTGGTCTACGGGTGCACGCGCGCCCTTCCGGGAGAAGTGCCCTTAGGACCCGTATAAGGAAATTCCGCCCCATCTGACGTCACACACGCCCATACTCGAAAAAACTTTCCGAAACTTGTGACAAACCGGAAGGAATATTTTTGGCACAGAAATACTCCATCAAACATACAACTTAATTTTTGAAACTTTGTCCATGTTTAGCATGGGAATCCAACTCTTTAACAGTGTAAAAAACTCAGTATGCATGAAATAGCATTTCACCCCCCCTGAAAGCATGAACTAGCTAACTTAGTGTTTAGCTAACTTAGTGAAGTTTATTAGTACCAGACAGAAAGACGACGTCTAACGTTATATGTTAACAAACTGCACATGGAAACATTGTTCGCGATGTCTGCCATCATATTCCTGTCTCTTGTCAACACCATGTAAGTTAGCATGTATTAATATATGCATTTGAGCCGATACGGCGTGGGAACCGAGCAGTGGTACGTCGTAATGTCGAACAGCCGGTGGTGGTTTGGGGCGAAGAGCGGGTCGGCAACGCTACCTGGTGTCAGTGTGGCTGTTGTACTGCGATGCCCACCGTGTCAGAGTCCATCTGCTGTATATAACATATAACGTTAGACGTCGTTAGTTGTTCGCGGTCAAAACACTGTGGTGTAGACAGTTTGATGTCGGGATATTCCTACATTCAGCCAGGTTTATTAAAGCCAACCAACCCTGTGACGTCACATGTTGGAATACTGCACAATCCCTGAAAGATATAACGGTTATTCTTTTTTCTTTTATATGTTTACATTTGTCATGTTTCTTATATAATTGTTGATTATAGTGGAAATCCATCTTGTAAATCATGTAAACTTGATTGACTGCTTCATTTCCCCTTTAAAGGGGCAAGGAGGCTAACAACTAATTAAAATACTGCCCATCTCTGCTGGTGCGTGAGGGCTTCTGGTTGTCCCAGTCGGGCCTGGAAAGGAGCCAACAGGTCCAGCTCTTTCTCTTCCTGTCGCTGCTTCTTTTCTTTAGCCATCCGTTCCTGAGGAATGAAAGGAACCAGAGGTAGGTGGTTGTTTGTATCAGTGCGATGAAAGTGGTTGACCGTTTAAAGCAGGGATAGGCAACTTCGGTCCTGGAGGGCCACTGTCCTGCAGAGTTTAGCTCCAACTCTAATTAAACACACCTGAACAAGGCAATCAGTGTTTTCAGGATTACTAGATAGATACAGGCAGGAGAGTTTTTGTCAGGGCTGAAGCTAAACTCTGCAGGACAGTGGCCCTACAAGACCGAAGTTGCCTATCTCTGGTTTAAAGCCTTGATTCACCTTTTCTTCCATGTGCCGATGTATCTTATATTTACTATTTGCATTGCACTGTAGTTGTACCATATCATATGTATTACCATAAAGGATCCATCAGTTATCTTTGTTGTTGCTAAAATCGGGTCAATGACAGAATATGCTTTTTCCACAATAAGAAAACTTTATTTAATTTAATGTGAAAATTAAATTATATCTCAGTATGGGGGTGTTCACAATTCTTATCCAAGAATAAAAAGCCAAATACATGACAAGCCTGAGCTTTGGCCATTCCTTATTAAAAAAATAATATTTTATAAGTCTTTTAAAATTAGAGATTTTAAATAACTAGGGATGGAACTTTTTTGTACACCACATACAAACCACTGGTTGATAAATGTCATTTTTGGGGGGTTTTATCCAGAAAAACCGCAGCTCACCTGTTTACTTGCATTTGATTACAGCACAGTCTTGCCCTCCGCAAAATGGTGGACGCGTTGACGTATCGCAGAAACGTTCCAAAGCGGCCAATAGGGCGTCTATGTATTTATTATGTCTATGGAGCCAACGGGTCCAGCTCTTTCTCTTCCTGCTGCTGCTCCTTTTCTTCAGCCATCCGTTCCTGAGGAATGAAAGGAATCAGAGGTAGGTGGTAGTTTGGATCAGTGCGATGAAGGTGGTTGACCGTTTAAAGCAGTGGTTCTCAACCTTTTTTGGGCCAGTGCCCCCTATCCAATATCCAGGTCCCTGAACGCCCCCCACCCCCAAACTAATGAGCAAGCAGGAACGAGTGAGAGTTAACATATGAAATAAGTGCAAAAGTATCATTTATTAATTCAATAGAACTATACAAGCTATAAACTGCATTGGCGTAGCAATACCAGTGTTTCTCACAGGATTTTTGGTAAATCTGTAGTGGGTGGACCTCGGGGGGCGTAAGAAAATGTTGTGCATTTTAATGTTAAATTCATCAATCTGGTGCACTTTGAGAGTTCAAAATTAAAAGCTCCAACCCATTTTCAGTGAGCAAATTAAACAAAGAAAAATTCAAACCTCTTTTAGTTGTGTCTGTCTACATTATACTACTACATAATAATAGTTATAATATTAATCCCATGACAGTAATAGCCATATATTGTAAAACAAATGCACTGAAAAATAAAGGGTATTTATCATTATTTTATCATTAAAGCAGTAATGTTTGCACTTAGGTTTTATTACACATTTAGGAGAGTATTGCAAGAAGCTGCTTACATTAACCTTACTTTCGAAAAATAAATACAATCATGATTTAAAAATTGTTTTCATCAATGGTATAATTAATACAATTATAATTAATTTGGTTTGTCGTGATTAATTTGTGTTCATAATCAGTAAAAAAAAAAAATCTTCTAACAAGAATAAACACATATGAACAATTAAATTATTATTGTATTATTAATTATTTTTATATCTTGAAACTACCCAAGCAGTGTTTCACGCTCAGATGTGATGGCGGAATGAATACAAAACCAAAATGTGATTGCAGAATATATTTAAATCATCCATCAAATTGTCATTTTCTCCTTACTGTCTTGCGAGTGAACAATAATGCCTGACCAGTAAATTACTTGGTGAACAAAGAAAACATTTTGGCATTAGGGATTGGAATTAGTTAATGCCTAAAAATGTAAACGTTTTACCTTATAAATATAATTTAGTTTAATTAATTTAAAAATTCGTCGCCGGAGTGAATGGGAACATGATTTATTGAAAATATTTGAAAAAATCTAAGTGTTTAAGTCAATACTTTTTAATGGCTTGTCAATTTTCCATTCCTCCGCTGCACGATTCTAGTCAGCGCTGGATTTTAGGCAACACCGGATTTTTGTCAGCGCCAAACACATTTTTGAGCACGTGAATGCCGATTCTTGTCAGCGCTGGATTCTAGTCAGTGCTTTGAGCACTGGTCTATGACTGGAAAAATAATAGAGTCGTTGCAAAAGTAAGGATACATAGCTCAGGCTACATGTCGCATTAAACTGGAAGATTTTAGAATGTTAGGCATTCTAAACTTTTGAATAAGAAATAATATCAAGTCGTCAAAATACAACTCGTCAAAACTTCGCAAATCACAACAAGCGTATCGGTGAGAACACTCATTTAAACAGCATATACACACACCCGAACTTGACTGCACATCATATTTTTGTCATTATTGATACTGCTTTCAATCAAAGTGCAATAGAAATGAACACAAAAAAACCTGCCTAGTGCCTACCTACAACACTGACGGTGGACTTGCGGTCAGGAGTAGAGCGGCTGAGGACGAATGTTTTTTTTTGTTTTTTTGAGCGCTGCTGACGTTTTCTTTCACGCGCACCATAGTGCACACACAATATGACATCACACTCTGCGCATATGTTTGACAACATAATTTAACATATACATAGTCCTAACACTTTTTAAATAGTGTTTATTACAAATAAATGACTAAATGCTTAAAATGAATAAAAGTAAATGAACAAAAATGTGTGTTATATATTTAAACTCGTGAAGATCCTTTCAAAAATCTTGCTTCCAACAAGAACGCCCCCTGTTGAGAACCACTAGTTTAAAGCCTTGATTCACCTTTTCTTCCATGAGCCGATGGGCCATCTCGTTCCTCATAGTGTTGTATATAGAGACCAGCAGATCAGTATTACTTTCCTCCTTTTTTCTCGAAGAAAGAATGGACTTTACCTGAAACACACACGCTAACATACATATGTGGTACTAAATCAGACACAGATCTGATTTTTTTCAATGCGGCCGCAGTGTGAACAACCAAGGCGGATTTGATGCGACTTTTACGTCAATCTACGTCGACATTTGTCACAATTATAATAATATGAAGCCCTAGACACAACAGACATAGATAGTAGCCTAACATTAAAGTCAGCATCTGCTCATTAATGTTACAGCTTCCATTACACAAACATGTTTAAATAAATGTGAATATACTTACTTCCTCCATCCATAACCTCCAAAACTTTAGTGCAACCGCGTGCTGCGTCTCATGTCATTGTTATTGTTCTTTTGCGCATGCGGGTTAGTTTGAAACCTCAAACAGTTCACACTGCAATCAGATATAGGTCACATTTTAAAAGGTAATGTGAACAGCCAATCAAAAAATCGGATCTGAGCAAAAAATCTGAATTGAGCATTTAGACTTGCGGTGTGAACTATGATTGGCTAAACAAAAACATTTGTTGTGATGCTTGGGAACTGTAATACCGTTTTTTCCGAAGCTCTGATCTGAAGGTCAACTTTCTCCTCGTCTTTCATCAATTCCACAAGCATTTCATTAAACTGGGGGATGCTGTAGGGTTTTGGATCCACCTGAAAATGCAAAAAGAAACAAGCCGTAAACACAAAGACAACAAAATATGAACCATAATATTGATATCGAAGTTCTCGTGACAATCTTTCCATTTGCTGCGAAAATGCTGTGACATGACAAATTCACAGCAAACATATGTTATGCTTAAAAAGACAGTTCCAGCCTGATCACAAGAGAAAATGTAAGTATTTTACAAAGTTCATACAAATTCACATACTTGGATTCGTAGAAAAGCATACTATTTGTAAAACTACACCCCTAAAACTAACCCTCAGTGACGAAATAGCTGGTCATATGAAAATGTACAAACAAGATTGTATGAATGAGATTGTACATATACTTGGATTCACAGAAAAGAGTACTATTTTTAATAAACCACACCCCTAAATCTAACTCTCAGTGATAAATTATCTGGTCATACGAAAACGTATAAACGAGATCATACAAAACGAGATTGTATGAATTAGATCATATGAATTGGCCACCAGTTTGTCACCAGCCAGCGTAAAATAGTTAAAGGAACACGCCGACTTTTTGGGACTTTAGCTTATTCACCGTATCACTGTATAGAGTTAAATAAGTCCATACATACCCTTTTCATCTCCATGCGTGACGTAACTCTGTCTGACGCACCTACTGCTAGCCTAGCTCCCAATAAGTGACAAAATAACACCAAAATTGTCCTATTTACATGTTGTGATTTGTTTAGTCACAGCGTGAACAACTAACAAGGTCACATGAGACACAGCCATCTTCTAACCGTATACATACTGGGAACTATATTCTCAGAAGGCAAAGCACTGCTACTTCTGCGGAGTGATTTGCTCCAACTCTGAGCGAACTCTCTGCTCCTCACCAACAGTGAGTGGTCAGTCAGACAGAGTTACGGCACGCACAGAGATGAAAAGGGTATGTATGGACTTATTTAACTCTGGGGGATACGGTGAATAAGCTAAAGTCCCCAAAAGTCTTTTAAGAATTGTCATGAGACTGTGTTGAACAGTTCACCCCAAAATTACAATTCTATCATTTACTCTTTTTTAACTTTTTCTTCAGTGAACAGAATTTGGAGTCAAAGATTTCTATAAAATTCAGTTATTTAGAATCAGATTTGGACCAATGAGATTTTACTGTGGGTGGAGTTATACATTGTGACTTGACAGAAATAGAAATGTCTTGTCGCTTTTCCATTTTCTACATAACTGTTTTCAATTAATTTCTCATTACGATTTTAGTCTCATATCGCTATGACTTACTCTTGTAATTTTAACTTTATTCTCATAAATATTACCACTTTATTTTTGTAATGTTTTGATTTTATTCTCAAAATGTTGACTTTATCATAAAAAGGCCTATTGAGATTTTTCTCAAAGCATTGTCTTTGTTTCTTGTATGTTTTGTATGATTTATTTATTCATTTATTTTTTAAGGTGCCAATAAAACACTGTAGTTTTACTTTGATCATGGAACTGACAAAAGTCATTCTTTATGTGTGACATCAGACCTGAAAGCCAGAAACCATCTGTGGATCAAAAGCTTGTGCGTCCTGCAAGAATTCCAGTTCCTTAGGTTTCATGAAGTTGAGCCAAGCTGGGAAGATCTTGTCGTCCTCTCGATGATAGGTCACCCGGATCTGTCTGTCAGACATCATAAAGACCCTTTCAGCCACATCTTTACTTGCCGGCTTGGAAGGATCTCTGTGGAACCGCTCCTCCACCCTCTGTTGGAGACCCCAAACAAAATGTCCATGATCATTTTTGTTTATTGTTAGCAAGGCCACCAGAAGCAAAATATGTAGCTTTTGGTATACTGTTGGTTAATGTTATACCAGCAAGATATTATAAGGTTAAACTGCTTAAGATTAATAGTCAAGCCTGTTTGTTGAGAGAGTATTACCTCTAGTTCAAAAACCTCTTCAGCACAAAACACTTTGACATGCTTTCCGTAAACAACATGTCGATAAAAGAGGAAGTCAGTCCCATCTTCAAAGGTTTCTGTCATTTCGAAAGGCTTCTCGATTCTTCTGGCTAGACCGTCAGCGCGAGTTTGACTATAAAAGTCCATCTGACGCTCCGTCACAGGAACTAAAGTGACGTATCTGTGGCCTAAACAAAGTGAAACTTTTAAAATGCCAGTTGACGAGTCATCCGTAATGAAACGAGTCATGCTTACTGACATCGGTAATATATAGAAAATGTATGTTAGATTACATCTGAGAGCATCCCTTCTTCCAGGCCTGAAATGCTCAGATGTCACATTGCTGTCTGTGTGATGTTCTCTCTCATCAAGACAGTCACTTCGGTGACTGAACCATTCCTTAATAGTGCTGGGTTGTGTGCCTGATCAAATAAAATAAAAGAGTGTCAACACACAAGCTAAATGCTAAAATAACATGCAAATAAATAAATAATATTCAATAACAATAATAATAACAATTCAAATAACAATTCAATATTTATAATATTTTAATATGCATAATATTTATTTATGAAAGTGACACAGTGAGAATTTATACTTAACATGTCAACACACAGGTTAAAAGGCTAAAAGAATGTGCTTATAAATAATAAATGATTTATTTTTTTTTTTTTTTATTGTTAATTATATTTAAATAATAAAATTTGATTTATTTAGGCATTCTTTTTGATTTGGGTGAACCATGCCTTTAACATGATTTTTTTGTTAATTTAGATGTACATGATCAACATGACGAGGTATGTTTTATATGTTGAAAACAAAAACATCTGCAAAGGTCTTACAATCAAGGTCTTTATAAACGGTGAGTTTGGTCACAAGACCATCTTTCAGAAAGTAAGGGGCAAACTTCTCCAGCCTGGCTTTCCTGTACTGGAAAACCTTCATACCGCCTGGAAAACGCATTTCCACATCTATAAAGATACAAAATAAAAACAGAACACTTGATGATTAATTAACCTCAAGAGATAGTGGATAAGGGATGAAAGGCTATGTGTAAGAGTGAGAGTGAGAACTTGACCTGGGGGTGCAATAGCTACTTTAGTCACCCAAGATGGAGGCATTTCAAACACTTTCAGCTCATCCATTTCCTCCTTGAGAAGAAAAAATAATAGGTGGTTACATCTGATGTAATAGATTCTTAGCAGGTTTAGTGTGGAATGGGCCCTTCAACAGTTAAAGGGATAGTTCCCACAAAAATGAACATCTGTCATCATTTACTAACCCTCAAGTTGTTCCAAACCTGTATACATTTCTTTGTTCTGCTGAACACAAAGGAAGATATTTTGATATCTTTAGACTATGGAAGTCAATGGTGCATAACAACTGTTTGGTTATAAATATTCTTCAAAATATCTTCATTTGTGTTTAACAGAACAAAGAAATGTATACAGGTTTGGAACACAACATGAGGGTGAGTAAATGATGACAGATTTTTCATGTTTGGGTGAACTATCTCTTTAAATCAGTAATGGGATCAAAACATTAGAAAAATTAGAAATAAGGAACAGTTTTTCTGTACTTCTTCCACATCTTCTGACTCTTGGAGTGTCTTTGGCTCAGAAATGTTTGACATAGATTGGCTACTTGGGTCACACAGCATATACTCCCACTTTGATAGATCGTCCATGTCAAAGGTAATCTCCTGCAGACACAAACAGACTCGGTGAACTTTCCAATGCTTGTCATCCTCACATTAATATTACATCCACACTCAGAGACACTGACCCTACAACCGAAACTGCAGTCTTGCTTGTTGACCCAGTAGTTTTGATGGTTCCAGACACTCTCTATGCCCAGAAAGTTCTCATTGGTGGGGGAGTAGCTCTTGCCTGTCAGAGGGTCAATGAAGAAGTTCTTAGGTTCGTCCCGGTTCCCTGAGAGCACCAGAACCCAGCTGTGAACTCTCAAGCCCAGAAGAGGGTCGGGTGTTGGACGTTCTTCCTCCTGTTTAAAAGGAACCGGTGAAAATGCAAAACAAACAAAAACTCTCCTGAATTTCACTGAAACATTCTCTGTCCAACCTTCTGAAGTCTCTCAGCTTGTTCCAGTTGTTCCTTCAGTGCAGCTTCTTTAGCTTCTGTGTGCCGTTTCTCCTCTTGACGCTTTTCAAAGAGGCTGTTCAAGTTGGGTCGGCGTTTCACAGAGTTTTTACTCTTTGTCTTCTTCGGTTCCTCTGTTTTCTCCTGAGCAGATCATACAAAATAATCCATAACATGAATTCATCCAGTTTAGGTTTTCAGAAGTAACTGATTTCAATACGACCACTCAAGGCAATTGGTGTTAAAGCTGTGCTCTTCAACAATTGTTCTACAACCTCTAAGGCATCTGTGGACATACTTCAGAGAGCCTGCTCAAACTACACTGTAAACATTTTTTATTAGAAATTGATGGTAAATTTCACTAAGTAACTGCAAGTAACATTAAAGGTGCAGTAATTTCTAAGAAACGCTGTTGAAAGTCTTTGCATTATTTTGCTCAGCTTCAGCTGTGATAAAGAGACATCCCCCCTTGCATTGCAGTTTCCTGCTTTTCGGGGCTCGAGCAATGAAGGGTGGGGTGTGTTTTTTGGGATTGATTTCAAATATCAGTGTTCCTCAGAACAGGGTTCTTGCAGGTTTCAGTAAGTCAAATTTAAGACATTTTAAGACCATAAAGATTGAAATTTAAGACCTACATTTTTTGCATTGCCAAAAAAATATTAATTTAATTTACAGATAAAGCAATCACATTAGTAACCTTCCACACCCAACAACGTGTGTCAGAGAAAAGAACAGAATCAGATATAATTTTGTTTATAGAAAATTGTACTTCGCATATTATACTGTAAAAAAACACATAATTAGTTGATTTTAGTTGATCATAACTAGAGATGAAATGGCATTAGGCATGTACCGGTATCAAATTTTCATGCTGCGATTAATTGATTGAGCTTTTATCACGGTATACGGTATTATCACGATATTTTAATTGCTCAAGAGAAACAGATGGATTGGGGAGGATGTAGAAAAAAAACAGCTTGCATCACAATAGGTGTAATTGTGATTGTCAAAACATTAGGTAACTAAACAGAATTTTACACAATTTTCACGATTTCAATTCAATTCTTGGGATTTGATTTCAATCTTGATTCAATATTGACTCTTTGCTACAGTGGATAGCCTACATGTTAATTTTTCTCAAGAAATACATAATGCTGTAAACATACAGAGAGCCCCTTTAGATGGTATTATTAAAGGTTAAAAATTAACAAATTAAATTAAATATAATTTGGTTTTCATTATAATAACAATTATGACACAAGTAAAAATATAATACAAATGTAATATAGTGCACATATTTAGCAAAATACTATTTTTTCTAGTCAACTAACATGTTGGTCATTAAATGGCTTTCCTGAGGTAAATGTAACGTTCTGTGATATAATTGTTCACCTGCAGTTTTACTGACCTCTGAAAACACTGATTGATCGATATTATGTACGAGGCATAAATACCTTTCGGTAAGTTGTACTGTATCTTTAAATAAAAAGTAACAGATGATTGGTTTGCTTGAACTGAGGCGCTACAGCGATCGGTCAAGTCACATTTACAAGCACCAAAATGGTATTTATTGTCTGAATTTCGTAATAAAATGGACAGAATCTGAGAGCTGAGAATTTTTTTCTTATGAAAAAAATATGGATGGATGGAAATTTAAAGTTCAGAATTTTATACTTTTTAAGACCCCGCGGGAACCCTGTCAGAAATCGCTTACTGCACCTTTAAATAAAACGTGAAATTTTGAAGTAGGAAGACTGAAATGGTATTTCCTTGTAAAACGTACTCCGAAAATCTTTGATTTATTTACAAAACTGTGAAACTTTGTTAAAATATATAAAAATATGTGGAAATATATAAAAATACATAAACTGAGCAATTCCAATAGGGTCCTCACACCATCGGTGCTCGGGCCCTCAATATTAACTTTAACCCCTTAATTTAAAGAAAAGCTAAAGTTCAGCCATAGCTGCCAACTTTTGAGTTTTGCTTGGAGTGTGATTTATGACGGGGTGGGGATTGGGGGGGGATGTAAAAAAAATATTGCATCACAATAAATGTATTGTGATTGTCAACACATTTTAGTAACTAAACTGAATTTTATTAGGTTTAGTGACAACATGTTACAATGTTTACATGGTACAATTTCTGGTAAGCTATGCTTTTTTATTATTTCAATTCAATTCAATTATTGTGATTTGATTTAATATCGACTCATTTGGATAAATATTAGGTGCACAAGATAGGCATTCATTTTTCTCAAGAAAAAAACAACTCAACCTAATGCTGTACAGAGAGCCTTATCAGCTGGCAGTATTATTTAAGGTTACAAATAACTCAAATAAATATAATGTGATTTTTTATTATAATAACAACTTTATTTAATGATATGAAATATCATTATTATAAAGTAAAAATATAATAAATATGTAATATAGTACACATTTAGCAAAATACTCTCTATAGCTCTTTTTTTCTAGCCAACTAACGTGCTATAGCCTATATTGTTATGGTCATCAAATGGCTTTCCTGAGGTAAATGTTATATATGTGACATTGTTCTCCAGCTGTTTTATTGACCCCTTTGTTTGATTGATTGGTCGATATTATGTATGAGGAATATACATTTCGGCAAGTTGTAGCCCTTTCAACAGTGTTCATTTGTGTTTATTTACTATTAGCTAGTAGAGATGATCGGTTCACGTGCCGCTAGGGATCTGTCACGTCACATTTACAAGCGCCAAAACGGTATTTATTGTTTGAATTTAATAAAAGTGACAGAATCTGAGAGCTGAGATTTTATTATATCATAAGTAACCTGCTCTGTCTAGTCTAGTCGGTCTCTGTGTCCTCTTTGCTTCGCGATTTTTCTGTGCGTGAGAAAATGGATGTGTGGCGTGAGAGCGTGTGGAAAGTGTAAATTGCGTGAGTCTCACGGTGAATGTGTGAGAGTTGGCAGCTCTGGTTCAGCTAAAGGTTACATTGTCCTACCATATTAAAATAAGTGTGTAACAAGTAATATTAAGTAGTGTAAAATCAAGTAATGTACATATATATGGTGATTTTATATCAATAGATTATGAAACTGATAATTTATGATTTTCTATAAACATAATTTATTTATAATTACAGTTTTGCAATTTAGGCTTCAGAAAGCATGAATATAAATAAATATGGTACCATTTGCATGTCACAGGTCAGGCTTCAAATCAATTCTCAATTTTATTTTATTTCCTGCCCTCTATCAGTGTTACTTATTTTTAGTATCATTGAGATATTATTATATGTTTTATTAATATTTAGTATAATTTTTTCTTTGTATATTTTCCTTTTTCATTTTAAAGTTTTAGTAATTTTGTTGTTTTTGTCATTTTGAAGTTTTTTTTAATATTTATTTCTATAGTGTTTTTATTTTATTTTTAGTTATTTAGTACATCAAGTTAAAATAAAATAAAATGAGAGATGTTGCATTGGCAACTAGCTGAAAACATGAGTTATTTTTTTTTTTCAGTTAAGGTTTTAGTTTCTGCTCTGTATATCTATCCGCCAAGGGGCCTGAAAGAGGCTGAAAACCCATTTTAAAGTCATCGTCACATATAAATAATCAAACATGAGTGAGTGATGAGTTGTTTAAATGTACATGCCATAAAACTTGTTCTACATGCTAGTGATCTAGTGTGTGGTTTTAACTCCGTACTTACTTGGATTGGAGTCTGCAGTAAGGGACATTCTTGCCGTGACTGATCGAGAAGACACATCTCTTTAGTAGCGTACCCACTGACGCAGTAAGCGTTGTATCCTGCACCCAACAACAGGCTACACAACACACTGGAGTAATCAAAACATGTGCCTCTCTGAGTCTGCAGAGCCCAGGTGGGCGATGACAGCTGCTTGGGCTAAATAGAACAGAAATGAAATAAAATACATGTTTTCGAGTCCAAAAGGCGAAAACAACCCTCATAAGTCAAGTTAGATCGGGAAATTAATAGGGAAACAGTCGGTAATTCTCACAAGTTCAGTTGGTGGATCCAAGAGCTCCAGCGAGAGATAATCAGACACAAAACTGGCACATCCCTCCCAGTTGTACAGCTCAGGATACGGCAGCAATGTCCTTCGCAAGGTGGTGCTTACAAATTTCTGTAGATGTACAGTGAAATAAGAAAACATCATGAAAACAAAAGAGTATTTAAGTCATTTGTGGTAATGTTGCCATGTCTGGAAAGCGTATTTGCTGTACGCACCTGAACGCCGCACTCGTTTACAGGGCACAGAAGAAGCGGTTTGTTATAAGGATATACAAAAGCATATTGCTGACGGAAGTTTTCAGCAAGCTCAAGTATGCGCTTCTCCTGTGAGGAGTTCTCCTTATATGAGGATGGACATTTGGAAAGGTCAACTTGAGGTCTTGGCTTTGCTCTGAAACAGTAAAAAATAAAGACCAATCAATAAAAAAATGTTTCATTGTTGTTTGACTCTTAAAATGATGAGCATCACTTGCATGTAATGTATATCATCATCTCCTAACAAGGCCACATATTAAGGTCTGGATAGATTAGATGGTAAGCAAACAATCAGTTTTTGTGATCAGTGTTGGATGCTGGAGAAATGGAATAAAGATCTGAGTGACTTTGACATTTTTATGGCAAGGTGACTGGGTCAAAGTATCTCTGAAAAGGCAAGGCTTGTGGGTTGCTCCCGGTCAGTAACTTAGTGGTGAGTCTTTACAAACAGAGGTCTGAGGAGGTACAAACCATAAACCAGCGACAGGGTGAAATAAAATAAGTTCAAGGTTGGTATTAATTTGTTTAATTTGAGTAAACGGTTATTCTATTTCAAGAAGCAAAAATGTTTTTATGGTTTCAGATTTAGTTAGCTATTAATAACCCTGACCTGGACCTTTTCTTGACCAGCTTCATGACATTCTTCCTTTAATACAGTCCACTAACGTTATAGATTGAGCCCGTGGTAACTTAGGTGGGTTTTAACGTCAACTTAACAGTTACTCTGTACACAAATGTACCCTATAGTTTTGTAAAGGTAAAAAATTGGAGGTGTTTGACCTTGGTCTACTACCCCACACATGCATGACCCGATAATATACCACCCATGTTTGTGGCTAATGATTAAGGCCGTTGTAAACATCCACCTGTTCCTCTGGGAGGAACTCCTATGGAGAAACACTGCTCAGTGCTTTAACAAGAGTTTACCACATGTTTTTGAACTTTAGTAAGTTAACCTCACATGTGTGCAACTGTGGGGGTTATCCGTATGTTAGACAGCCTGCTCTTCAATTCTTGAACTCCATCATCTGTTATAGTAACGTTAGCGTCCTTTTCACAATCTGCCTTCGGGAACACCTCCATCTAAAACAAGTCATAACGTACACATACTGAGAGATATACAAACAACTTCTAAACTAAAAATTAATAATGTATTATACAGTTCGTTATGTTACAGTTAAGGCGGATATACTTACAGTATACTTGCAGTTCAATTAAAACTATTCTCCGTTCGTTCTGAAATTACTTTTTTTAAAGCGACGATTGGTAGTAACTGCCGTTTGTTTACAATTTGAAATGTGGTTTCCATAGCAGCGAGGGCCCACGGCACGGCTGCCTCCTTGTCATTTCTTGCGTAACAAAAGACAGAAATAAGTTTTCATTAGCTCTCGACCCCCCAAAACGAGTGTTTAGGACATAAAATTGGATACAGGCAGTTGAGACAGAGCGTCACGTGTCTCATTACTCTGAGAACTAACGTACGCCCGCTGGAGGAGACCGTAAAAACATTTTTTTTTTTTTTTGTGTCACATTTCTTCTGATTGCACTGCACCAGAGCTCTGGATTCTGGTTATTTAACGTTATTTTCCCTCCGACAGCCAAACCTCCCGTCATAAACAATAGCACTCCTCCTCTTATCATAGGTAAGCGATCTTACACAGTTTGGATATTTTGTTTAAAGTGTTTGGTTCATTCATTTAGTAAAAAGCATACCATGCATTGTTGTATGTTGTTATCTTGTGTATAACATAGATAAGATAACAGAGTGACCTCACTTTTAGGCAAGTTCAAATTCATATATTGTGAAGTTTGTTGTAAGGTCCATCTTTGGTAACAAAATATGTGTCTGGTAAAATAATAAATAAATAAATAAATACTTTTTTACCCCTTTGAAACAGTACCTGGAAATTTGGGTAATCGCCTGGAGGCCAAAATAGACAAGCCCACACTGGTAGTGCACCAGTGCGGATGTGTTACAAGAAAACTGAGGACTGGTTTCCTCTCTGGATGGACCTGAACATGTTTATATATATATATATATGCTTGAAATGTAGTATTACTTAATATTTACACTGCTTGTTTAGTGCACAAATGAACAGAGCAACCATTTCTAGGTACCTCTGATTTATTGACAACTGTTTCCTAATCATCCTCAGTTCTGTATTTCAGGTCATTGACCTTTTGTCTATTGCTTTTGGAGGGTTCTCGAAGGCTGATGTCATAAGGACAGGCCAATGTATGATAATCAATATTAGTAGCAAATCTACTGTCCTAACTACTTTTATTATCAGAAGCTGTGATATATTTGAACTAAAGCCTCCCTGCTTTGTAACCTTTTAGGAATGCATTTAAAATACAACTTCTTGTTTTGCTTTGACTCGAACTTGATTTGAATTTCACTGCTGCATCTTTTTGCGCAGAATTGTGTACAAAAGGACAAGTCGCAAGACATCGAACGCACCCGGGGTGGAGGTCAGGGTCCCTGGATTTGGACAGACGCACCCTATAGAGTTTCTTGACATAGTAGTTTGCTGACTGGTGAGCAGAGATGGGCACAAATACATCAAAAAGTATTTAATTACAAATTACAAATACTTACTGATCAAATGTATTTAAATACAATACAAAATACTGCTGTGAAAAAAGTACAAAATACAAAAATACAAACAAAATGTAACAGCATTTGAAGTGCATCATTTGAACATTTTAACTACATGTTGTCGCAAACTGTCATAATAACAGATCATTACGCCTGCCACTGGGTGGAAAATTCCAAGAGTCCAAATGTCGTGCAGTGAAAAGGCTGCTTTACATTAAAGGTACAATATGTAGTTTTTTTGCTTTAAAAATAGCAAAAATCACTATATCTATGTTATATATTTTTTTTAGTTGTGTACTTACATTATCCCGACTGTTTCCAACAAATTTCAAACCAGGAGAAATTTGTAATTTAATTCGAAGACACGGACCGTTTCTTTATTTCCATCAATGGCGTCATATCCGCGTTCTCCCTGGTTTCCGCTCGTACTGCCATAGCAACCACAGCCCTCTGATAGTAACCAAGGCGACAGACGTGGACAACTGTGTAGTTCGTAATGTCTATCTGCACGCTGTTGTTGTTTCGTTCAAAAAAGGAGAACTAAAACGAGAATCCTTTTCAGCGCGGTGTTTTCGAGATGCCGAGAGCTTCACGTCCGAGACTTCGACCGCTCCTACATGTACTTTATTAAACAGGTGAGCACATTTACATAAAACTAATCAATGTTATATAGTTCAACAATGATAAAATGTTAGAATATGATCTGTATGTTATTCTAATGTTGCTCTAACTTACTGCTATCTCATACAGACAAACTAACACATAGAATAACATAAATTTCAACACATTCAAATGCAGTTTAGTGTGATAGTGTAATGTTAGACCAAGTGAAACAGCGCTGCGTTACCTCACACGTTTAATTTGTCTAATAAACGGACCTGTGAGTAGTAATTCTGCACTTGCGTGTAGTTCGGTAGAATGAAATGTCCATATTCCTTTTATATCCGCGGGACTCGCGCCGCGTGTGGAGCTGATAGCTGTCTCTTAGCAATGCCGACCTGCTTCATATCACAGTCATGATAAAAACATCGATGTATTTACTCATCCATAAACATTATTAGATCGGTTGGCTTGACGTTGACGACAAGATCCATAATTCTTAGCAAATGTTGCGTCATCAAACTACGCCTTTGTTATTGTAAGAGGTTAGCGACCCCTAGCGGCGAAAAAATTACATATTGTACGTTTAATTTAAGAAACAACCGACTGTGTTTACGTGAATATTCACTAAGGCGGTCATTTTGACATAATTTTGTTTGTCTCTGGCAGTTCCCCACCAAAGTTCATACCTGTCAACGGCCCTTATACTGACACCTACTGGCGTGCGTCCGTGCAGCATCACGCAAAAATAAAGGTTTACAGTAACAAACGCGACTGTTAATACATTAAGCTGCGTTCACACTACAAGTGACTTTGTTGCTACATGTCGCTAGTGGCTTGCGATGAGATTGCTAGTGGGTGTTCCCATTACTGGTTGCCTAGTAATGTTTGTGAGTGACATTCACGGATGTTACTCCATGTTGTAGACAACAAATCCGTTTTTTTGCTGCTACAAACAAACGTTTTGTAAGGAAAAGTCTAAATATAAATGAAATTAATACTTTAATACATAAACTGCATAATATTAAAGATGAACGAGAAACAGCGAGTGATCTTTGCCATCGCGGCTATTTAACTGCAGCAAACGGGCAAATGCCGGTCTATCTGGGTTCACGAAACCATTCAGTCTCGGGGTCAGCATGACGAGTACCACTGTATGTACACAGAGACCTATCATAAATTATAGGACCGTTTCTGACTGCTAAAATGAGTTTCTCATCCAACTTGCCTCGGTCGGCACTGAAGAGTGACGGATCACGTGCGCTCCACTGACTTCACTCCTATTGGTTGTCGCTCCCAAAAGTCGCTCTTCATTTGCATAAAGTTGAACAGATCTCAAAAAAATATTACTGACTTTAATGCATTTAATTGATATATAAAATATCACAAAATTAGGCTATTTATTTAGGATTTTGTGTCACAATTATGTCAGTATAGACGTCGATTCATCTGTCAGTCACTACTGGAGGTGTCACAAGTTCACAACATACGGTGACATGTTCCGCGACTGTGTCAGTCAGGTGTCATGTCAGTGTCGGTGTGTTGCGGAAATATCAATGAAGACCGGAATGTGCCAATAAGCATAATGACATACGCCATTGGTTTGAGTCAGATGCCATGTCACTTAATGTTAAAACTGCTACTGGAAAAAATGTTAACAGGGTCAATAGGATGAGTCACGTCACATGATTCTCTTGCTTCTAGCCAAAAACTGGCAATTTGGTAGTCCTAATTGTATTTAAATGTCTATGGTCCTATTAAGCCTTCCATCTTAAAAATATATCTAAATGACGTCATATGCTCTCAATGACAAATGCAGAACAGTTAGTTCATGCATTCTGACATCAAGGCTATATTATTATATTGCTATACTGGGTGGTTGCCCTGCACGCATAATAAACAAACTACAGCTGGTCCAAAACGCAGCAGCTTGAGCTCTTACCAGAACCAGGAAGTATTCACATATTAGCCCGGTTCTGTCAACACTGCATTTGCTCCCTATTGAACATTGTATACGTTTTAAACTATTGCTGATTACTTACAAAGCACTAAATGGTTTATCTCCCCAGTAATTGAGTGAGCTCTTAACACATTATAGTCCTTCACGTCTATTGCGATCTCAAAATTCCGGCCAGTTGATAATAGAATATCAAAATCAACAGCAGGCGGTAGATCCTTTTCCCCTTTAGCACCTAAACTCTGGAAAAGTCTTCCTTGTATTTTTCGGGAAGCTGACACTCTCTGTTAGTGTAGCCCTCAAAGTTTATTGACAGTTTAAGTTCAACAAAGATAATTTGTTCACATAATGTCAGCATCGTGGAATCAAGTCATTTCCAAGTAACCCAATTAAGAAGTTTTAAAGTGATTTTAATATGGTTCCCTAACTGGATTAATTCATTCAATTTCTTATATTTGTGTCACATGACTGAGTTATAAGATTGTATTAGATTGCTACGAAACTATTAATTAGCAATAGCATATATTAGCATGCTAAATGCTAAGCATGAAATCTAATTGTAATATAAGTAATAAACATATTAGAAAAAAATGGCCATTAATGGATCATTATTGGACAAATATTTAGAAACAAAAATATCTTCAAAATATTAAATGAATATTATTGAACTAAAATATAGTACATTTAATTGATAAAGTTACACTTCAGGTGTTATTAATGTTATCTCTTTATCACTCTGCATGGCATTTGTCCCTCAGTTTCTCCTCAAGTTCATGGGCAATCTTTAATAAAATAGTCATTTTACACACTGTTTACACATTGTTCTCTACAGGTTGAAATATTGTGGAGTCACAGATGAAGGTTGTTTGAGGAAGATCTTGCATTCGTTTGAGAGTGCTTATATTTAAATTTGACTTAGTGATGTTTTTTACCCATGTTTGAATTTTTTAACAAAAAATGATTTGTGATCAAGCATTAATTGACGGACCCCTGCAGTACGGCTGCGGACCCTTGTGTTAAACTGATCTGATCTGAACTGAGAGAGTGAAGAGTGTGTCATTGTTCTCTACAGGTTGTGGGATTGTGGAGTCACAGATGAAGGTTGTTCTGCTCTGGCTTCAGCTCTGAGATCAAACCCCTCACACCTGAGAGAACTGGATCTGTCTGGGAATAAACTAGGAGATTCAGTTCCTCTGCTCTCTGCTGTACTGGAGGATCCTCACTGTAAACTGGAGACACTGTGGTAAGATCATATATGACTCACACATGAAACACAATGTATTTGAAATGTTCAGCCTTTTTCTGCTGCTGTGTTATTGAGCTTATTGAACTGTAAGTGATTTGTAAGCTCACGCTAAATCGGCCCAAAGTCCGGCATCCGACCAGCGCGGAAGGTCTTAACGTGTTACTGTCCTTTTCTCGAGGCAAAGTATTTTTTGATTAAATGCAATACATCTGAATATGTATTCTCTTGTTATTTCATCTGACTCCATGAATGAAAAGGTTTTAATGATATCTGTGGATCATTAATTGTGAGCGAATGTTTGACTATTCCTTTTAACTCTTTAATGCAAATAATGGCAAAGTCAGTTAGAATAATCAAATGTAACAATTTATTATGTCAGGTAAATGTATCATGCCAATTTCTTAATCAATTCAAATATAATCGATACAAAACATCAAATACTCTGGAAAATGAGAAGAGATGCAAACCCAACAATAAGAAATACATGAGGCTGAAGATCTCTCTCTCTCTCTCTCTCTCTCTCTCTCTCTCTCTCTCTCTCTCTCTCTAAGCCTCACGGGCGAATCTGAGGTACAGAAAAAGGCCTCGAATTCCCTGCTGCATTTCATTAAATAGCCAGGACCTCTTTCACTTGGAAATATCTTTTAACAATGGAAATTTGCATTCAGAGGTTACACCTTTGGGTGTAGAGAGACCATTTGTCTAGAGGCCAACCCCTCCTTGTGTGCTAGGTATCCATAAACTCTCAAAAACCTTATTACCTTTTGTTTGACTTATTTGGAAACGAGACATTTGTACCAGTCGCACTGTGACATTTTAATTGGTTCATGTGGAACTGATGTGCATGATTCAATCATTTAAATCCAACACACTTTTTCAGTGCATTGTTTTCTGTATCTTAAAAAGAATTTTGGATTTACTGTAAATCCCTCTGGTCCTCTTTGTTTAGGGGTCACACTTGGCTCCTTCGCGGTCAAAAGTGACCGAAGCCTTAAAATGTCTTTTTTTTGTTGCATTTTTTTTTTTTTTTTTTAGGAAAACCAATGTAATATATTTTTGTTCAATAATATTTTTTTCTTATTATTTCGAATTTAGAAAGGTTTCTATGGTACTACTAAAAAAAATTATGAGCATTTTGTTCCATTAGAATTCATATTTTTATTTTTATTATTATTATTTTTCAATAAATGCAACATTTCACATTAGTGCAGGCCTTTAAAATCCATTTTTTGAAGTGAGAAAAGCGTCATCCAGTGGCGTTAAAAAGTAAAAACTTGTGTAATGTCGTGTAACCGCCTGTAGGCTGTACTGTTGCTCCCTATATAAATACATAGAGAGGCTTTTTGATTCCCATTGTTTTTTTTAGACATGATTTCTCCATTTTATTAGTTTTTTAAAATTTATTTAGATATATATTTAGACATTCTAAAAGACTATTTTTGTCAAGGTTTAGATAATTTTGTTTATTTGCATTATGATTACAATCAAACGATAATGTTTGGTTAGAAAAGGAACACAATGCAAGCATTTTTGTTAATCAGTATTTGATCATTCAAAAAATCTAACAGAATAAGGGATGGATAGTGATAATTCAAAACACTTTATACAGACATTTTGCAATTAATTGGTATTTTATTCAGTTTAATTCTATAAATGGTAATACAACTTCAGAAGGGAACAGCAATTATGATCCAACAGCAAAAATAATAAAATAACAACAGCAAACAATCATTATCAAACTGTAGGTTAAAAAACAGGAATAAAAATTGAATTATATAACTATGTACATAAAAACTGTAATTTATGTATTGTTGCATATGCAGCAGATATCAGGAACACCTACAGTATTAGGCTAAAATAAGACCAAACAATTAATATTAGTGTGTTTGTGTGTGTGAGTGTGAGAGAGAGAGAGAGAGAGAGAGAGAGAGAGAGAGAGAGAGAGAGAGAGAGAGAGAGAGAGAGAGTGAGAGTGAGAGTGTGTGTGCGTGTGCATTTGAGCAAGAGAGTCTCTTTTGTATTTTTTAATTTATTGATTTTCTTTCGCATATTCTCAAAGTTTGCTGTTGCAGTCTTACCAGTTAATTTCTTTGTGTGAGTGAGTGAGTGAGTGAGTGAGTGAGTGAGTGAGTGAGTGTGTGCATTTGAGCGAGAGAGAGTCTCTTTTGTATTTTTATTCATTTATTGATTTTATTTAGCATATTCTCAAAATTTACTGTTGCAGTCTTACCAGTTCATTTCTCTCTCTCTCTCTGTGTGGTGTGTGTGTGTGTGTGTGTGTGTGTGTGTGTGTGTGTGTGTGTGTGTGTGTGTGTGTGTGTGTGTGTGTGTGTGTGTGTGTGTGTGTGTGTGTGTGTGTGTGTGTGTGTGTGTGTGTGTGTGTGTGTGTGTGTGTGTGTGTGTGTGTGTGTGTGTGGGAGGGGGGGGTCTTATTTGCACTCTTGATGTGTTAGAGTGTCACTCCTTCATTGCTGTGCACTTTTTTTCTGCACAGTGGCTGATTTGTAGTTTGTATCACCAAAAGTTTCTCTGAGTTTTCGTATTTCCCATTCATTTCCTGTCGGTCATTTTTGAAGGAACCAAGTGTGACACTTTTTTTTACGACCCTTTACCATATCCGAATCATGTCTATGATTATTTTGTGTGTGTTCACAAAGCTAATACAACAAACATCACCAAGTGTCATCCCATTCCGATTAAATTAAAAACGTGTTTGGTCATTTTTAAACCGAAGAGGATCAGAGAATGTCAACATTGAAAAGTGGAAGATTAATCAATTTATTAAAGAAATTTGAATTATTAGAAACCTTAACATGCCTAAGACTTTTGCACAGGGGAGAACATTTATGTTTTAGGATTAGCATGTTTAATCAAGCATTGGCTCACCTGTGATGTTCACTGATTTAACTGAATATTTATTTAGTAGGCCTATATATTCTAAATAAATACTGTGCATTTGGACTGAAGTAAGTATCACTTGTGATTTATTGTTTAACTGAGTGTCTATGAATCACACATAAAATACTGGTTTTGGTTTTCCTGGTCAAACTATAATTGTACAGAAAATGAGCTCTCAATGAAATGTATTCAATTGTCTCTCATTTGTGTTGTGTGGATGTGTTTAATAAAAGACAAATATGCTTAGTTCCTTGAGTTTTATTTCAATTGTTCTTTGTAAAGAAAAGCCAGTGGTCAAGTGCCTGCAACAAGAGATATTAGACAAATGCCTCATGCAACAAATAAAAAGGAAAAGTTGTCTATCCACTGCCCACCTGTAGGCCTATGTCTCCTCTGTGCAGACTCTTCTGTAGGCCTTTCTGTAGATGTGGAATCCTGCAACTTATTTTGCTGCCATAAAGCATACAAGTATAAATGAAGTAAAGTTATTTATGCACTTGCAGGTAGGCTAGTTCCTCCATATGACAGTTATCTGAGAGGGTTTATTCACTGTCCAGTGCAATGGAAACAAATGGACATTACAAAGTCTTATACTTTCTTTACTTTGGAAAGTTAGAAAATGTCCACTTACTGCACATATTTCAGCACCACTTTCTTGGGAACAGATACAAGTGTTGGTGTATTATGTAAAAGTGCACAAAAGAGGATAAAAAAAATATATAAATATTTTTACATTAACATAAGTTAAAAGCAATTCATCATTACTCAAGATTTAACAGTTGAAATGACTATTCGGCCTTAATTTAATGCAGCAAAAAATATTTTACAGTGTAGGCTACTAAGATCTTTTCTTCTTTTTCCCTCAGCCTTTTACTTGGTTGCTTTTATAAACAGACAACCATTTATTTAACAGTGCCTTTTATAAAAGAGACTATAATATAGGCTAACTAAAAATTACCATTATGTAGAATATTTTTGTACTTCACTTTTATTTGTTTCCATGTTCTAGTGTGGTGACTCTGACATTACAATGAACAAAGTAATTATGCAATTATTAAAATACAAATATATAGGCTAATAACGTGATAAAATACATCTAACATGGCCACTTCTAACGGATTTAAATTGTCTGCTACTTTTTGCCAGCCCTCTCTCCTGGCTTTTGCAGACTTTGAGGTGTTCCCTGGCGTTTTGGTTAAACATTAAAATTCCGAATAAACTTGGACTATTAGTTCTTGCTCTGCTGAGGAGAAAAACTGAGCACGCTCTTTGGCCACGCTGAGCAGCCAATAGCAGCGTTGCTGATCAATGTTTCTACTATCGATACATATCCCCTTTTAACCCAGCGCATGAACGTGCAGTTATCTCACTAACTCAATCCAGCTATACTAATCATAACCGGCAGGTGTGTTCCAAGAACCTAATTAGCCAGATCATGATTAGCACGATGATATCATCTTGGATGTCTCATTTGATCTCGGATGTTCTAAGCAACGTATGAAGAACGGGCCCCAGACCCGAAAACAAGCTAGAGTTTAACAAGCAAAGTTGGTGATCACTGAGTAAAAAAGTTAAAAACTATTAAATAACTAATACATAATATATTTACCAAGGACAAAATATATATGTGTTTATCAGAGAGACAATCTTACCACAGTGTCTCCAGTTTACAGTGAGGATCCTCCAGTACAGCAGAGAGCAGAGGAACTGAATCTCCTAGTTTATTCCCAGACAGATCCAGATCTCTCAGGTGTGAGGGGTTTGATCTCAGAGCTGAAGCCAGAGCAGAACAACCTTCATCTGTGACTCCACAATCCCTCAACCTGTAGACAACCTGTCCCCCTGTGCAAATTGAAAATGCATTCCACCCTGTCACTCACTGCGTGAAGTTGGCCCCGCCCCCTCCCTCCCTCCCTGTCAATCACTGTGTGAAGTTGGCCCCGCCCCCTCCCTCCCTGTCAATGACTGTGTGAAGTTGGCCCCGCCCCTCCCTCCCTGTCAATCACTGTGTGAAGTTGGCCCCGCCCCCTCCCTCCCTGTCAATGACTGTGTGAAGTTGGCCCCGCCCCCTCCCCCTCCCTCCCTGTCAATCACTGTGTGAAGTTGGCCCCGCCCCCTCCCTCCCTGTCAATCACTGTGTGAAGTTGGCCCCAAGCAAATTCCTTGGGAGTCAGGAAAATTAAAGTGCAGAAGAAACTCGTCATACGTCATAAGGTATCCTTGAGAGTTAAACAAATGACAAACTAAAACAATACCCTTTTCAAACCAGCTTTTAAAAAAACACTTTTGTGTTTATACAAAATACAACGGTTATTCCAAATAAGAAAACAGTGCAGAGAGAAGTTGTGCTTGTAGATCAGTTTCCAAGCCAATAAAGCTTGAGCATGAAAGGCAGAAAGTTTCACTGGCAATTTGTCAATTTTATAATCACACATTAGTAAAAAAGAAAGACCCCCAAGTCGGTCAAAAATAAAATTAGGAATAAAATTCCACAAAGAAGGTTTTTTGAAACAAAATTTTAACCCATTAATTTTGAGGGTATTAGTATACTCAATATTGTATTGAGATGATGTTCTAACCTGTGTAGTAGTAGTACTGATAAATAGTAATAAGTAATTATCAATGAATAATTATTTACATAAATGTGAATCTTAAGTTATCCTAGTTTCTCTCTGCATACATGCAAAATAGTTAATTTTACAACATTTTAAATCACATGATTTTAAACCTAAATTTGATGGATTAATATCATGTGGTCACCGCAAGTATTATTATTTTTTTAATGCGTGTATACAGAACATTTTAAAATTAAGCCATTTTATTTTATTCAGGTCATATTTGCTGTTGAGTGGAAGCAAAAATGAGTCAAGTAATTGTCTCTGTAATGTTAATCCTAAAGCTACAATACAATATGGTCTGTAAACAACTTTACCAGTACACATTCAAGGGAAAATGCAAAAATAACAGCATCAAGAAAAGAAATCTTGTCAGATGTCAAAAAAAAAAAAAAAGTGCATAAAGATATTTTGTCTGGTAAGAGTTCCTTCTTTAATGGATTTAAGTTTAAAATACAAACTGATCACATCACTGATCAACTCTCTTCTAGTGCGCATGCATATATGACGTCACCAACACACACCACCGCGCATGCGCGTAACAGCGTCCAGTACGTGTTGGATCTGATCCAGCTACGTCATCGTGCTACAGGCTGCAGAGAGGACTTCTTGAGAGTAGTCGAGTGCAGGCGGGGAGGAGCTGCAAATGGACACGTGAAGTCGGACACTTTCTGGTTCCCGTAGTGACCGCTCACGTGGTGTTTGCATACTTTACCACAGCTCTTGAGAAGCTGCGCTGGCTGAGTTCTCCGGCTACTCTCGAATCGCTCTCGCGGTACTTTGATGGCATACGTCACAGTCACGTGGCGTTGGCGCTGTATCAAGTCGGACAAAATTTCTAACCGGCATGCACTGCTTCAAGTCAGCCGCCGATCGGTCTGCGCAGAGCTGCATGAAGTCGAACAAGCCTTGTGTGAAGTTGGCCCCGTCCCCTCCCACCAATCACTGTGTGAAGTTGGCCCCGCCCCCTCCCCCTCCCACCCCCACCCTGTCAATCACTGTGTGAAGTTGGCCCCGCCCCCTCCCACCCTGTCAACCACTGTGTGAAATTGACCCCGCCCCCTCCCACCCTGTCAACCACTGTGTGAAATTGACCCCGCCCCCTCCCACCCTGTCAATCACTGTGTGAAGTTGGCCCCACCCCCTCCCTGTCAATCACTGTGTGAAGTTGGCCCCGCCCCCTCCCTCCCTGTCAATCACTGTGTGAAGTTGGCCCTGCCCCCTCCCTCCCTGTCAATCACTGTGTGAAGTCGGCCCCGCCCCCTCCCTGTCAATCACTGTGTGAAGTTGGCCCCCCTGGTGACGTCATCGTCTGTAAGTCCTCCTGGGAAGTCGTGTTTACGGCAGTGCGTTCAAGTCGCTTTCGTCAGAATAAGATGGCGCTGTACTTTCTCTTAATTAATTACATATAAATACAGCAAGGTTCTTAAACTAGTTCTAGAAAATGAAGAACAAAGAAATGTGCATCAGGTGTACTTTGTTTTTTTATATTTTTTATTAATTTATGAAGCCACTGCAAACTTAAAATATGTTAAAATATGTATTCAATTTACATATTAAAACTAGTGTATGAAATGGCAAATGTAAATAATATAATTGAATTTTAATTTTGTACCAAACGTTGCACAAATGTAATGGAAAACATACATTTAAATACAGAAATGCATTGCCATTTTACATATTACTGCCCATATGTAAAATGGAATATTGCTGCCCATATGCTTCCATAGAACGCGAAACAATGATGATGATAAATAATAACAGAACGTAGGCACCAACGTTGTGGATATACTTATCCAAAACCTTCCATAACTTTTCAATTAATTTCACATTTATTTGTATAGCGCTTTTCACAATACATATTGTTTCAAAGCAGCTTTACAGAAAATGCACATCTACATTATAATTTAGAGTGATCTGTTATCAGAGGTGACTGTGTGCAAGTTATGTATTTCAGAAATGTACATACAAATCACACAGTTAGCTAATAATGTAATAATATTTTTTTTTAAATAAATTGTATTTAATTTATAACTGGCACTAATTCAGAATAAAATAGTCGGATGACAAATAAATAAATGACGGACAGTAACATACGTAAAGTATTAACATAATTTTATTATGTAAGCTTTATTTTACACCTCAAACGACAAGGAAATTTATAGTCATATTTATAGTGCTAATATTAATTTGCGAGTCCACAAACTCATTCTCATCCCAAATGGCTTGTGTCTGCAGAGCATTCACAGCGTACAGTATACGGACTGAATGCCCCTGACCTGAAGCTTTTATTTCAAGACCATTTTCATGTGTATCACTTATTTCTATTATTTGCGTTGCCTTAAACTTCATGCTTGCAGTTTAACACATAAGTGTTTATTACCACAACAGTAAATAAGTGTCTTTAGAAATGTTATAATATATATTATAATGAAAAAGACTAATAAAATTGTCTCTTCATATTAAATGGATAACAATTAGGGCTGGGAATCGATTAAAAAAAATTAACTAATTAATTGCACAATTTTCTGTAATTAATTGCAATTAATTGCATTTCCTCCAACTCCAAGCTTGTAATCATCAATAATTAAACTTAGAATCACCGGAAAAAAAGGAACAGAAAATAGCCCTATATTAAAATAATATTAAACATCAATAGGCAAGGCAAGGCAAGGCAAGTTTATTTATATAGCACATTTCATACACAATGGCAATTCAAAGTGCTTTACATAGAAGAAATAAAAATAATAAAAAGAAATAAGAATAATTAAAACAGTTTAGAAAAATAAAATGAAATACAGTACAGTACAGTCGGACGAACAGCGGCACAGTGCTCATTCAGTAAATGCATAGCTAAACAAAAGTGTTTTGAGTCTGGATTTGAATGTGACTACTGTAGGAGCACATCTGATCTCTTCTGGAAGCTGGTTCCAGCTGCGGCTGGCATAATAGCTAAAAGCAGACTCACCATGCTTAGAGTGAACCCTTGGTATTTCTAGCTGATATGATCCTAATGATCTGAGTGATCTGTTGGGTTTATATTCAGTGAGCATATCTGCAATGTATTGAGGTCCTAGGCCATTGAATGATTTATATACCAGTAATAATACTTTAAAATCAATCCTAAATCTAACTGGGAGCCAGTGTAAAGACCTGAGGACTGGTGTGATATGTTCATATTTTCTGGTTCTGCTCAGAATCCTGGCGGCAGCGTTCTGTATGAGCTGCAACTGTCTTATGGTCTTTTTGGGAAGGCCAGTGAGGAGTCCATTACAATAATCCACCCTGCTGGTGATGAAAGCATGCACAAGTTTCTCTAAGGCTGCGTCTCATTTCTCTGTCTTACCCCTTACTCTTACCCCTTCCCCTCGGTTTTGCGCGTTCATGTGAGGGGAAGTGGTGTCCCAATTCTCATTTTGATTAAGGGCTAGGGCCAAGGCGTAGGGCTACATAGCCCTTGAAACGAAGTCTGCGGAGGACCACACTTGAAAGAGAGGGGTAGGAATTTCTCAGAAGTGAGTCGCACAAATGTATGTATTTTCAGCAGTTTAATGACACTCGTGTTTTATGATACCTTTAATAAAACGTTCAAGCGGTTTTAATTGTAATGTTTTTGTTTTGAATCACTAGTTAACCGCTAGCTAGCAGCTATGCGCTATTTGCCGTTTGCTAATGTTTTGCTTGTTATGGTGTCGCCGGCGCCGCCGTTAAAATACAATGAAACAATGTCTTTGACTGATGGCACACAAGCGTGCAAAGATAAAGAGAGACCAGGCAATCGATATCACAACCCGAGATGACGGCATCTTCGTTTGTTTATGTCAACGCGTATCGCATTCGCCTCTGTTGACGTAGCAGCCAGCTAGCGGAAAGGGAAGATGACGCAAACGGTAATCGAGTGGTGTCTCATTTATTAGAGAAACGTTCTTCCCCCTACCCCCCTTCACTCGGTATCGAAGGGCAAGGGGAAGACGCAGACAAAGGGGTAGGGGAAGGGGTAAGACAGAGAAATGAGATTGGCCCTAAGTCTTGTCTGGAAACAAAGCATCTAATTCTTGCAATATTTTTCAGATGATAGTATGCTGATTTAGTTATTGCTTTGACATGACTACTGAAACTAAGGTCTGACTCTAGTGTCACACCAAGATTTCTGACTTGATTTTTAGTTGTTTGACCCCTGGAGTGAAGGTATGCGTTCACTTTGAGAACTTCATCTTTGTTTCCAAACGCAATCACTTCAGTTTTGTCTTTGTTTAACTGAAGAAAGTTTTGGCACATCCAACTGTTGACTTCATCAATGCATTGGCACAGGGAGTCAATTGGGCTGTAATCGTTAGGCGATAGGGCTAAGTACAGCTGTGTGTCGTCTGCATAGCTGTGGTAAGCAATTTGGTTGTTTCTCATTATTTGGCTCATTGGGAGCATATACAGGTTGAACAGGAGTGGCGCAAGAATTGAGCCTTGAGGGACTCCGCATGTCATGGATGTCCACTCAGACTTATGGTCTCCTATACTCACATAATAACCTCTCCCATCTAAGTATGACCTGAACCATTTTAGGACTATCTCAGAAAGCCCCACCCAGTTTTCCAGCCTGTCAAGAAGTATGTTATGATCGACAGTGTCAAATGCAGCACTGAGGTCGAGTAGTACCAGCACTGATAATTTGCCTGAATCAGTATTTAAGCGAATATCGTTTATTATCTTTATGAGCGCTGTCTCTGTGCTGTGGTGCGGTCGGAAACCAGATTGAAAATTGTCAAAGTATCCATTTGAGCTTAAGAATTTGTTCAGCTGATTGAAGACAACTTTTTCTATGATCTTGCCTATGAAAGGAAGATTTGAGATCGGTCTATAGTTGCTTAATATGGTCTTATCCAGATTGTTCTTTTTCAGGAGGGGCTTGACAACTGCAGTTTTCAGGGAGTTTGGAAAACTCCCAGAGAGAAGTGAGGCATTTACCACTTCTAGAAGATCTGCTTCTAAACTGTTTAGCACACTTTTAAAAAAAGATGTGGCAAGTGTGTCAAGAGCGCATGTTGATGTTTTAAGGTGCTGTACGGTTTCTACCAAAATTTTGCCATCAATTTTATTGAAATCAGACAAAGTTACTACTTTTTCAGGTGGTCTGATCTGTCTGACTCCAGCGCAACTCAATGATGTGCTGATCACCTTTCTGATATTATTGATTTTGTCAGAGAAGAAGGAAGCAAACTCACTGCACTTGCTGTTTGAGAGCATTTCACTGGGAATCTGGCTTGGGGGGTTTGTCAGTCTCTCTACAGTAGCAAAAAGAGTGCGTGTGTTGTTTAAATTGCAGTTTATAATATTTGAGAAGAAAGTCTGTCTAGCTTTGCCTAGTTCCATATTGAAAGCATGAAGGCTGTCTTTGTAGATGTTATAATGGACTACAAGTTTTGTCTTCCACCACATGCGCTCTGCTTTTCTGCATTGTCTTTTCATATTTTGCACTGCTGTTGAGTTTCTCCAAGGTGCTTTTTGTCTGCCACTCTTCTTCCTGACTTTCACAGGAGCAATATCATCAATTGCACTTTTAACTTTTGAGTTAAAAGAATCAAGGAGAAAATCAACAGAGTCAGCAGATATGCTTGGTGTTAAGGATATAGCCTTCATAAATAGTACACTAGTGTTCTCATTTAAGCATCTCTTCTTGACAGACACAGATCCAGCTTCAGTGGCAGGAGAGATCAATATATCAAAGAAAATACAGAAATGATCAGACAGTGCTACATCCTTAATAACAATCGATGAAATGTTTAGACCCTTACTGATAAGTAAATCTAGAGTGTGTCCATGATTGTGTGTGGGGCCATGTACATGCTGAGTCAGATCAAACGTTTTTAAAACAGTTTTGATTTCTTTTGCCATATTGTTTTCTGCATTATCTATGTGAATGTTAAAATCTCCAGCAATGGCAAAACAGTCAAACTCTGAGGTAATTGTTGATAACAGTTCTGTAAATTCCTCAGCAAAGGCTGGAGAATATTTTGAAGGCCTGTAAATAATGATGAGTAAAATGCGTGGAGCACCTTTTAATACAATACCCAGATATTCGAAAGACGAGTAGTTCCCAAATGATACGTGGGCCCTGGCGTTGTGGCAGAGGCCGAAGAGCTCTCACAGAGGCAGGGGGAGGGTGAGCTGGGCCTGCAGGCTTTGGTGGGAGCGGTGCCCTACGTTTTTTGGTTGATATCTGGGGGCTTGCAGCAAAAGAGTGTGATAGTCTGGTTCCAGCATGCACTAGTTCTTCCATTTTCTGTGAGAAGCACAGAAGTGGAGTTGGTGGCGAGAGAGAGAAGGTGTCTGGTGAAAGGGGCTGTTGCTCTGGTGTTATAGGAGGCTGTGATATGCTGTCCTGGCTTCCCTGGCTGTTTTCCAGGAAGTCGTCCTTGGGTGCTGAATCTTGGAGCAGTTCTAATATGTCTGTCTGTGGTGAGCTCTGTGGGCAGGGCTCAGCTGAGATGGTGTCCGTGAGCAGAGGTTGTTGTGGCTCAGTGGTGTTATCATTGTCCTTGTGTGATATGTCAACATCATGTCCATTCTGAAGTGAAGTCCTGTGGTCATTCATACTGTGTCCAGGTGTGTGTGTGCCATTCTGATTGAGTGGATTGGCACACACTGCAGAAGGATGATTGAGGGAGAAGTAGATATTGTCCTTTAACACTCTTGAACCAAGTTTGTTTGGGTGATGGCCATCCCGATGAAATAGTTGTCTCTGACTCCAGAAGAGATTGAAGTTGTCAATGAAGTTTACTCCTTTTATATTGCAGTTTTTTTGCAGCCATGTATTAATCCCAAGCAACCGTGAAAACCTGTTTGTTCCTCTTGCTGGGAGTGGTCCACTGATGAATGTCTGAACTTTCAGTTTTTTAAGTGTTTCAAAAAGTTCATTGAAATCCTTCTTAAGGAGTTCTGACTGCTCTTTATGAATGTCATTCTTCCCCACATGAATGATGAGTCGATTTGCAGTCTTATGTTTCATCAGAATGTTCTGAAGTTCCCTGTTTATATCAGAAGTTGTTGCTTGTGGAAGGCAGCATGTAGTTGTGTCCCTGCTGCTAATGTTTCTGATTATGGAGTCCCCCACTATCAGAGTCCTGGGCTCGGCTGCGCTCTGAGCTGAGTGCCGCTGTCTGCTCGACCTTGAGCGCCAGTTAGCATCAGTGTTAGCTACTGGCTGATACAGTCTGTGTTCGATCACATTCATCACGTTTGGGGGTTCCTCATTTACATTCATTAGTACTTCAAATCTGTTCTCAAGATGTATAGGTGTTGGTAGGAGACCAATCTTTGCAATCTTTGTCAGAGCTGTATCTGGGGTAGAGGATATCAATATATCAATGTATTATTCTTTTTCAATAATCAATAAACATAATCAATTTAAGATTTTTTTTTTCCATTTTTTCTTTTACTAATTATAAAAATAAACTATAGTCCTAAAAAAGCTATTATTACCAGAGAGCATGTGATCAGAGCAGGTAATTTTAAAGGAATAGTTCACCCAAAAATAAAAATTCCTCAAGAATTTTCAAGTTGTTCCAAACCTGTATGACTTTCTTTATTCTGCTGAACACAAAAGAAGATATTTTGAAGAAAGTCGGTAACCAAACGACTGATGAAGCCCATTGACTTCCATAGTAGGGAAAAAAAATACTATGGAAGTCAATGGGGACCAGCAACTGTTTAATTACCAACCTTCTTTAAAATATCTTCTTTTGTGTTTAGCAGAAGAAAGGAAATCATACAGGTTTGGAACAACTTGAGCGAGAGTAAATGACAGAATTTTCATTTTTGGGTGAACTATCCCTTTAACATTGCTGCCCAGCAATAGAGCTCGGGCGTAGATGTTATGGAATGGTGCATTGTGGGTAACGGCGGCCATTTTAGAGGCACCGCAAAAGCCTGTTTATAAGATATTAGCGTAGCCGGCCGGTATCCAGAAAGAGTTATGGACCGTGACACAAAAAAGTTGGCTATACCATATACGGACAAACTTCATAATGAAGCCAAACAACGCTACTTTAAAAAAAAAGTTGATTATAGGCGGAATCGATCCCTATGAACAAAGCCTGGAGTAATATGAAAACTTACCAAGCCTCAGTTTCCCTGGTATTTTCTCCTATCCAGGGCCGGATTAACAATTTCATGTGCCCTCGGCAACAACATTCACACACACACACACACACACACACACACACAAATTTGAATTGTTTATTAATAAACAAGTGGGGGGGGGGGGTTTGTCAGTCGGCTGCAAAGATGAGGTTGACGACTGGCGATCTTCGCTGTAACGTTAGTGAACGCGCCAGAGAGAAATGCACATTGCATACGGATTAACGTACATAAGCAGAGAGCTGTCTGTTTTCTTTCGTTTTGAATTGTTTGTTTAAAAGTAGACATTTCTATATAGATATATTTATTAAAATACAAATTAATGCAAAACGAAATTAACTTTAAAGAAAGGCTTTGTGCTTTCTGTTTGAAGTCTCTGCTCCGATCAATTTAAAAAATTGTCACTGGATGCTCACTTGCATTTCACAAATGAATGAGTGCAAGATCTGCAGATCTACAAAGTAAACGCGGAGAAAACAATCGTTCGCACCGTTAACCAAGCATCAGCGGTGACACACACACTTGTCAGATTCTGTGAGCTACGAAGCTTGTCTATGCGGGTTTGTTACACGAGTAATTTATCATACGTGCAATAATCCACTGTTTTCGTCCGGTAGCTGCTAGTATATTGACGACCAGCGGCGACCCAAGCCATCCGACGAAAATAGGGAAAACTAATATGATTTATGAGGCGTTTGCCCTGTCGATCATGAGACCGATTACAGCAGTTCACAATACAGCAATACTGAACCATTTTCCCCAAAATAACCTAAATTAATGACCAAATGATCAACGTTACCTACTGCCTACTATACAGTACATCTACTTCCGTACCGTGATTCCCACAATGCATTGCGGCGTGACGCAACGATCCCGAGCTCTATACTATACCAGCTCAGCAAACAGAAGTCTACAGAGAAAGTTCACCTTATTTGAGCGGACTTTGCTTTTCCAGTGCGTGATCGGTACATGATTGGAGCGTTTGGTCCGTGAACGACAGAGCAGAACATGCAGCGCAAACACGGAGTCGAACATTGAGCAGAGAGCGCAGCGCGCCGACACCTATGGCCGACACACACACGCACACGCACACACACAGAGACAGACATACGGAACGGAGAGTGCGGCCGCGCACACGGAGGGGAAAAGACCCGCTCTCATGAAAGGCGAGAATGAAACCCGATCCCCATATTTTCGGCATTTCAATAGCAGCCGCAACAGGAAATCATTAAAACGAGGCAAAAAAAAAGTGCTGCGTTAAATGCGTTATTTTTTTTTAACGCCTTAAACATCTCGAATTAATCGCAAAGATTAACGCGTTAATTCCCCCAGCCCTAATAACAATATATGTCTGGACACTTGAAAAATGTGTAATAATGGGGCCTATAAAACTTAAACATTTAATGATTTATAAGCATTTCACATATTTCTACACTAATTATACAAAACTATTCTGCCAGTGCACCATACTGTACAAATGAACTAGATCAATGTTCATTCTTGTCTGAAACTTTGGAGGAGACAAATATGAAACCACCAGTATGAAGGGCCGTATAGGAAACAATTATTGAAAAGCCTCAACACTAGTGAAACAAAAAACATTGATCAACCTTGGTGAAATTCATTCATACGCATTACTGAAATAAGAAAAGATTTCGGTAGTTGATGATGGCTAATTTCCCTTGAAAAGGAAGTTGTGTGTCCGCACTTCTGTTTAATTTGGCGCGTCTCACAAACTCTTTTAAGCAATGTCGGTTAGTTGTAACGAGTTGTATGGGAAGCCAAACACACCAATAGTGGGACGAAACGGAGCGGTGTTACAGAGCTCATGCCGTGCTGACATCATCGGTGCGGCTCAATGGACCGAGCTGTGTGACCGACTCGACATCGCAGGGAGGACGTGTTTGCTAGCGAAACCGAATGGACAGAGCAAACTAATCTCACCAGCGCGGCGCTGACCATGTTACTTTATTCATTACTGCTCTGCAGAAGTTCAGGTGTTTTCCCTGCATATAAGATAATGAAGATCAGCATGAAGTTATTACATTTCTTTTGCTTATTATCTTTCATATTAGTACATTAGTAGTGTTAGAAAAGCTACTTTGAAGAATTGTATTTTTGTAGCCACGGAAAGAGCCGTTCAAAGCAGAAACTTCAACGATTAAGGACTGTGCAGTGCCGGGGGAACTATAGGATCAGATTATTGTTATTAAATAATAATAATTTAAAGGGACTATGTGTAGCTTTTTAGGTATTTTATTATCTAAAATCAATATTTTTATTCATAAATATGCCCTCAATGGTGTACAAATACCTATGCCAATGATCAGACTAATCCTCGTAAACGAAGAATTTATTATCTTTATATACATAGGAGAGGTAGGTCCACGGAGGCTTCCATGTAGTTCCGCCATCTTGAAAAACTATAATAGCAGAGAGGGACAAAAAGTACTAGGCCAAGGCGTTTCCACAACGCGTTTCGTTCAGAGCCAGCGTCACGTGACTGAAGCCAGCAGAAGCGGAGGAACAGAGCAGTGAGAGGCGCTTGTCACTGCACCGGCAAGTTTAAAAGGATGCACTGGCACTGCACGGTTATTTATACACCGTTCATTCATACATATGCTGAGTCACAGGATAAGGAGTCCTTGTCGTCGAAAAAGTCCAAAATAGACCGTAAAAGGAAACGTGACCGGAGATTACAAAAACAAGGGTTAATGTCGGGATAGCTAATGCAGGAGAAAGCTTTCAAAAGAGACCCTGAAGTTTCCTGCTTTCTTCTCGACAGGTAAGTCAATGTTACGGTCTTAATTACAAGCTTTTTTCCATTGCTTGGTTGTGTACTTTATTATATAGACAGTCGAACATTTATAGTTAAAAGTTAAACAGGCTCTTTGATGAATAGCAGCTATTGAGTAAAGTAACGATAGAGAAGGCTCTGATGATGATGATGATATCTAACAATGCACGTACTTCAAAAAATATAACGAGTAAAGAAGGCATTACTACTAATTACCATAGTTAATGTTTTTCACAGTCAGTAATTGATAACTGTAACATTCTTTTTTTCGTTGTTTCAAGTTTCAGTTTGTTTTAAATAACAAACCTGTTCACCCGAAGAAAAACTCGAAGTGCTATTATAAGACATCCTGTCATAGCTTTTTAGTACATAACGGCAACCGTAGATGCAACGCGCATTTGAAAAAGTGAGGCGCTGGAGAGCATTATTTGTTTGAATGCAAAATACAATTTCACCACTAGATGGGAGAAATTCCTACACACAGTCCCTTTAAGTAATTTTAGTAATATTCGTTTAACACACTGCCTCGCCAAAAAAAAAAGTCACTGTTTGGATTTAAATAGGCAAATGCTTAAAGAGTATATGACTGGATCATTGCAGTGATTATTATGTTTCTATCATGTTATATGTTTGGGAACAGTTCTTTTAATCCTAATTGATGGAGAGTGAAGCTTTTCTGAGAGGTGCAGACATTTATGGTCAAGATCTTGTATTGACAATGCAAGAGTTAAACACTCTGTAAATTCTCCTCCAGCACATCCCATAACTTTCAATTCATTTAAGGTCTGGATTCAGAGATGCCAATTCATATGTGGAAATTATGCGCCTCCCAACTATTCTTTCACAGTTTGAGCCTGATGAATCTTCACATTGTCAATCCTGGAATATGACCATGCTGTGTCTTCCTACATAGTTGTTTATTAAGAAATGAAAAGCTTCACACTCCATCAATTTAGGATTAAAAGAACTGTTCCCAAACATATAACATGATAGAAACAATAATCACTGCAATGATGATCCAATCATAAACTCTTTTAAGCATTTGCCTATTTAAATCCAAACAGCGACCTTTTTTTATTTATTTTTTGGCCATGCAGTGTATTTTAAGGAAATAAGGGTGATGTATTTAGTCCCTATAAATGTTTTTAATATTTATTCTTTAGTATCAGTTTTCATTATTGATGAAGTTTTGCTAACATAATTAATATTGTCTAAACAGTTTGGGACACTGACCTCTCTTCTATACTACTGCTGTTGCATCTGATCCCACCTTCTGCCCAAGGCCGGAAGAGACCAGGAAAGGTGTCTGCTTCTCAAGCAGAGAAACATCTTGTTGTCTTCAAGAAGGTTGGTTTTTTTTTTTTCTTCAATCATAAGTTTTCTTTTATTTAACATAGAAGAGTGATGGTTCTCTTCAATTTGCTTGGTGTTCTCAGAGTGGAACAAACATTGAGGAGCATCTTCGAAACATCACTGCTAGTGCTCAGCCCTATCTCCTGGCTGTGGGACCTCAGAAGAAATCAGTTCACCAGTACTTCATCATTCTCGATCAGCATGCCATTCCATGCAAGTCAACCTCTTCTCTTGGTGCCTTTGACGAACTGTTTAAGGCACACTTTGTTTTTGGTACCTCTTACAACACTATGCTACACAACATGTACACTTTCATTCAGACCACTGTGTACAACATAGATGTTGGCAAAGTGAAAGAGAGTCCTCGTGTTGCTGAGGTCAGAGCAAGGCTGCTTAGTTAGGTCCCTTACGTTTTTCTGCCCCCATGAAGTGTTTTGTTTGTCAAGCTGATTTAAATGGTTCTAAAATGCTTCTTAGGCACTTCAGATTAGTTCATGGTTTTGTTCCTGGAAAGAATCTTCGCCTTAAATGCATAGAAGCAGGTTGTGGTTCTGTGTTTGGTACTTTTTCAGGTTTTAGGAAACATCTGCACGCAAAACATGCTGAGCAAATTGACAGTGAGCAGAATTTTGACACCACTGATAGCCATGAGACTGCCAAGGCAGATGGACAAAGTAGTGCTGAAATATTTGATCAGATTGGCAGTGCCGGAGAGGTGGCCACAACCTCTGAATTGTTAACGTCAAATAAGAGCACTTTCAATATGTGTGCGTCTGCTATTGCTCAACTAAAAGTTGCTGGATTAAGTCAATCTGCTATAAATGGTTTTGTTTCATCTATGGAGGAAATGGTTTCTGAGGTTCATAGTCAGGCCCAGGATGCAGCTTTGCTCTGTCTGCCTTCACAGGACACTGCTACTAAAAGAAAAATAGAAAATTCATTTCAAAATTTGGAAAATCCATTTACTTTGTTAAATTCTGAAGCCAAACGAAAGAGACTCTTTATGGAAAAATGGGGAATTATTGAACCAAGCGAAATTGTGCTTGGCACAAGATTTGACAGCAGGAGAAATAAAACCACAGGAACATTTGATCAAGTTGTTGTAACCGATAAATTTGCTTATATTCCCATTTTAGAAACACTAAAGGCAATTTTACAAAATCCACAACTTGCTGATTTGTTTAAACCCAGACATGTTCCAAAGGAAGGCATTTATGTTGACTTAAAGGAACACTCCACCGTTTTTTAAAATAGGGCTTATTCACTTTCTTTCCTACATTTAGATAGGTGGGCAAATGCATTTTTGTCTCAGTGCATGCATTGTTTTAGTTTGACAGGGTCGGCGCTAGCTTAGCTTAGCATAATGAATGGAATCCTTTGTTGCCAGCTAGCATGTCCTGAGTAAAAGTGATATAAAAAAATTTAAAAACCCACCTAATTACTTCTTGTGGCCTGCGTATTCACAACAAGTACAAATAGTGATGCAGATTAACACTAGGCGATTTCCTAGGCAGATATTGACTTATATATTAAGGACTATATTAGGGCGAAGCACAGGCGAAGCACTGCTACTTGGGTGGATATCTCTGCGCCCAAGTAGCAGTGCTTCACCTGTGCTTCCCCCTAATATAGTCCCAAGTCAATATCTGCATAGGAAATCGTCTAGTGTTAATATGCATCGCTATTTGTACTTGTTGTGAATACGCAGGCCACAAGAAGTAATTAGGTGGGTTTTAAAAAAAATGTATATCACTTTTACTCAGGACATGCTAGCTGGCAACAAAGGATTCCATTCATTATGCTAAGCTAAGCTAGCGCCGACCCTGTCAAACTAAAACAATGCATGCACTGAGACAAAAATGCATTTGCCCACCTATCTAAATGTAGGAAAGAAGGTGAATAAGCCCTATTTAAAAAAACGGTGGAGTGTTCCTTTAAGTGATGCAGCATATTTTAAAAGTAATTATTTATTTTATACAGAAAAGGATGCCTTACAAATTCAGCTATTTTATGACGATTTTGAGACCGCTAATCCTTTCGGATCTAAAAGGGGCATACACAAATTGGGTGCCATCTATTTTACATTAAGAAATTTCCCCCCAGTTTTTAACTCCTCATTGGTGAATATTCATTTATGTGCCCTCTTTCATGCACAGGATATTAGGCGCTATGGTTTTAATTCTATACTTCAGCCTCTAGTTAACGATCTGAAAGTACTTGAGATTGAGGGGGTTAAGAATCAAGTGACTGGAAGTTGTATTAGAGGTACTATTGTTCAAGTCACTGGAGATAATCTGGGCTTGCACAGCTTATTTGGGTTTCTTGAGTCATTTGGGGCTCGATATTGCTGTCGTTTTTGTCTTCTTGAGAAAGATCGCTTTCAGTCTGTGTTCTGTGAAGATAATCCTGAGGTTGTACTAAGAACATCTGAGATGCATGCTCTGCACTGTGAAACTTTACAAACTAATTCTACACTACCCCATGTTTATGGTGTCAAACGGACATGTTTGTTAAATTCACTCAAGTATTTCAACACAGCCAACAATTTCGCTGTAGATATAATGCACGACATTCTAGAAGGAGTTGCTCAGCTAGAGGTAAAACTTGTTCTGCAGTACATTCAGCGTAATTTTCTGAGCGCTGATGATATTGCTGGTAGAGTACATGCTTTTGACTATGGTTACAATCAGCAGAGGAACCGTCCTCCAGTGGTCAAATTGTTCGATGGAAGCAATGATTTGGGTTTAAATGCAATCCAATCTTGGTGCTTGTTGCGCAATATTATTTGGTGATTTAGTCCAAAGAGATGATAAACATTGGCATCTTTTGCTTTTACTTTTGCAGATTGTCAACATTGTATTTTCACCAGTCCTAACAGAAGGCATGACCATTTATCTTAAATTTTTTATAATTGAACATCACCAGCTATTCAAAAAATTATTTCCTGAAAGAAATCTTCTGCCAAAGCATCATATAATGATACATTACCCACAGTGTATAAGAAAAATTGGACCAATTGTTCACACGTGGTGTATGCGTTATGAAGCTAAACACACATTTTTTAAAACGCAATTAAAAAGTTTCAAAAACATCACCAAAACACTAGCCAGAAAGCACCAATTTTGTATTGTAACGTACTGGGAGTCTTTTAGCCAGTACAGATTGTCTTTTGGCCCAGGAAAGATGGTAGAACTCTGTGAACTTAAATGTGGCCAAGAGATTGCTTCCAAACTAGGAGTGGTAATGTCAGAAGTAGTCTATTCTGTAAAGTGGATCAAACACCACGGCACAGAGTATCGCCCTGACTTTATTATCTGTACAGAAGTAGCATGTGAGATGCCAGTGTTTTGTAAGATCAAGACTATTGCTGTAAAAGACGAAAATGTGCTGCTGTGTGGAACACTGATGGAAACTATATGTTTTGATGACCATTACCATGCATTTACAGTCAGACTGCATCCAGACAGAGTTTTTAAGGTAGTGAATGTTAATGAGCTGTGTTCTTTCAAACCATTTGATCTTCAGATGAAATATGGTACAACAGATTCTGCACTGCATGTAGTGCCGTATTGCCATTTAATGCAGATGTGATATGTTATTGTTCATGTACGAGTGTGTCCTGAGCCTGAATTTTGTTTTAATAAATGTTTTAAATTTGACATTGTTGAAGTTGTTTTCTTTGTTTTGAAAACTTGTTTTAAGAGTTAATTTGACATTGTAGAAAAGTAATTGTTTTACTATACTTGCACACAAAGAGAAATACTGACACTTATTAACCGGTTGCCCCACAAATGGGTTTTAAGAATTTTACTCTATAAAAAATTTAAATAAACTCTACATTAGTGAAATATTAACACCAATAAACTCTACATTAAGTTTATTTGTATAGCGCTTTTCACAATACAGATTGCATCAAAGCAGCTTCACAGTATTAAATTAAAATAATACAACAAAGTTTGTTTCAAGAGGAATTTATTGATTGATAAAATTAAATTAAATATCCCCAAAATATCCCCAACTGAGCAAGCCAAAGGCAACAGTGGCAAGGAACCGAAAAACTCCATCAAGTGAAAATTAGTGAAATATTAACACCAATAAGAGTTAATTTCCCCCTAGTGTTAAACTGTGGTAACACCAAACAGAGTTAATTTCCCCCAGTGTTAAACTGTGGTAACACTATTCAGTGTAGAGCAGTGTTGAATTTTTACTCAAAATAGAGTTAATTTTACTCTGAAAATTGAACACTATGACTAGAGTCAATTTATCACCAATTCTGAGTGGGACCAAATACAACACGGGCCAAGTGTTAAATTTAACTCTTATAGAGTTAATTTAACACTGCAAAATGTACTGTGTAGTAAATTTTGTGTATCCAACAAAGTTAAGGAAATTCATTATAAAATCCTTCATAAAATCTATCCTGTTAACTCTTCCATTTCTAAATATTCTGATATTGATGAGACTTGCTCTTTTTGTGGTTCTGTTGAGGAAACTGTCCCCCATTTATTTTGTGAGTGTAATGTAACCAATCGATTTTGGGCTAATTTAAGTGCTTTTGTTTTTGGCCCTACAAATGTGACCCACACCTTCATTCTTAAAGAGATTATCTTTTATTATGAAAACCCAAAGCGGATGTCCCTTGAACATGTTGTTAATTTCCTTATCTTATATGCAAAATTCTTCATCCACAAGCAAAAATGGCTTAAGAGACTTATGAGCTTCCCTCTTTTTCTTGCTGACCTTAATTATTTTATTTCTTCCCTTAGACTTATAAATAACAAAAAAAGTGCAACATTTTTGATGCATTATGATGATTTTTTCAAAGATATGACTTAACCTTGTTGTTATGCTTTTCTTTTCTTTTTCTTTTTTGTATGTATAATTACATAATGTGCTTCATGCAAATCCAGGATATTTATGTATTTTTATTATTATTTTTATTTTATTTTTTTAATCCTCGTTTCATTGTTTGTTCATTGTAAGAGATACAACCTTGCTTCACTTCCCTGAGCTTGTAATTATGTGTAAGTTCTGCAATAAAAAAAAAAAAAAGAGTCGACGGACAGAAAAAGAAAAAGAAAAAAATATATAGATTTGTTCACATGCAGCTGATTTATTTTTGTTTATTTGTACATTTTACTCATATTTAATGGAGCAAAGTCAGACGTGGACAGTAGTCAATCGATATATTGATCTCGTAATGTGTATGCGTAAGACGTCGGTTTCACAAATTTGCGTTTACATGGAGAAAATGAAAATGGCATCTTTGATGTTTTGACATTTTGAAATGTAATTTATTTTATCACTTAAAAAAAGAAAAATGGTTTCATATTGAATAAAATTTTATTTATAGCAAGTTAGCAACCCAGTAAGATGTTTATTCCTCTCCCACAGGAGTTCAGAGGTAAAATCACTATGATAGTCAAAGCACAATTTAGACATCAGAAGAAGTTCATAAAAATCCCAGAGGCTTGCTTTGATATATTTATAGCAGAAGGTAAGTAATGAAGTCGTTATTAATAATTATGTGTATATATTCATTACCGGTCAAAAGTTTTAGATCGGTACGATTTTTTATGTTTTTAAAAGAAGTCTCTTCTGCTCACCAAGGCTGCATTTATTTGATAAAAAAAAAAGTACAACACATTAATATTGTGAAATTATATGACAATGTAAAATTATTGTTTTCTATGTAATATATAGTAAAGTGTAATTCATTCCTGTGATCAAAGCTGAATTTTCAGCATCAATACTCCAGTCTTCAGTGTCTGATCCTTCAGAAATCATTCTAATATGATGATTTGATGCTCAAACATTCATTACCTATTATTTTCAATGTTGAAAACAGTTGTGTAAAATTTTTTTCTCAGAATTATTTGATGAATAGAAAGTTCAAAAGAACAGTATTTATTTAAAATAGAATATTTTCTAATAGCATAAATGTCATAATTTATATCATAAATTTTTTTCATAAATATCTGTCCATTTTTATTTATATCATAAATATCATAAATTTTGAAATGTAATTTATTTTATCACTTAAAAAAAGAAAAATGGTTTCATATTGAATCAAATTTTATTTATAGCAAGTTAGCAACCCAGTAAGATGTTTATTCCTCTCCCACAGGAGTTCAGAGGTAAAATCACTATGATAGTCAAAGCACAATTTAGACATCAGAAGAAGTTCATAAAAATCCCAGAGGCTTGCTTTGATATATTTATAGCAGAAGGTAAGTAATGAAGTCGTTATTAATAATTATGTGTATATATTCATTACCGGTCAAAAGTTTTAGATCGGTACGATTTTTAATGTTTTTAAAAGAAGTCTCTTCTGCTCACCAAGGCTGCATTTATTTGATAAAAAAAAAATACAACACATTAATATTGTGAAATTATATGACAATGTAAAATTATTGTTTTCTATGTAATATATAGTAAAGTGTAATTCATTCCTGTGATCAAAGCTGAATTTTCAGCATCAATACTCCAGTCTTCAGTGTCTGATCCTTCAGAAATCATTCTAATATGATGATTTGATGCTCAAACATTCATTACCTATTATTTTCAATGTTGAAAACAGTTGTGTACAATTTTTTTCTCAGAATTATTTGATGAATAGAAAGTTCAAAAGAACAGTATTTATTTAAAATAGAATATTTTCTAATATCATAAATGTCTTTTACTGTAACGTTTGATCAATTTAACTCACCCTTGATGAATAAAATTATTGATTTATGTTATTTATTTTCCCCCCAAAAATAAAATTAATTATTACTGACCCCAAACTTTTGAACGGTAGTGTTTAATGTTACAAAAGCTTTCCATTTCAGATAAATGCTGTTCTTTTGAACTTTTTCAAAAAAAATCCTGAAATAAAAATGTAAAAAACTGTTTTCAACACTGATAATAACCAGAAATGTTTGGTGTGCATCAAATCATCATATTAGAATGTTTTCTGAAGGATCATGTGACACTGAAGACTGGAGAAATGTGTCACGTTAATTACAGAAAACAAAGGGAGAACTCAAATGCAAAGGGAAAAAGATATTTATTACAAAAGAAACACTAAACACAAAACAAAACCCACGAGGGGGAAAACATAACTAAATGCAAAACAACAACTTCAAAAACGAACCTACCAAAAGGGGTCACGGGAGAACAGGAGACGTGTACAAGACAACGATCCGACACAGACTGCAAACACAAAGGAACTTATAAAAGGGACAAATCAGGCAGGTAATGAGGGAACAACAGGTGGGACAAATGAAACCAATAATGAGATAACAAGGAGGGTGGGGTCAAAACAGAGACAGGAACACAAACACCACATGTGCTACACAAGACAGGACAGGCATGTGACATTACCCCCTCCTTAAGGAGCGGCTACCAGACGCTCCACGAGGGACAGACCAGGGCGGGACGGGAGGGACAGAACAGGGCGGGACGGGAGGGACAGACCAGAGTAGGGCAGGGGAAATGGACAGTTCGGGAGGCCAGGGCGGGCCACAGAGTTCGGGCGGCCAGGGCGGAGACCTTCCCTCGGGCGGCCAGGGCGGAGACCTTCCCTCGGGCGGCCAGGGCGGAGACCTTCCCTCGGGCGGCCAGGGCGGAGACCTTCCCTCGGGCGGCCAGGGCGGAGACCTTCCCTCGGGCGGCCAGGGCGGAGACCTTCCCTCGGGCGGCCAGGGCGGAGACCTTCCCTCGGGCGGCCAGGGCGGAGACCTTCCCTCGGGCGGCCAGGGCGGAGACTTTCCCTCGGGCGGCCAGGGAACAGGCACCGGCTCAGGAACAGACATCACCGGCTCGGGCACTGGAACTGGCACCACCGGCTCGGGCACTGGAACTCCCACCACCAGCTCGGGCACTGGAACTCCCACCACCAGCTCGGGCACTGGAACTCCCACCACCAGCTCGGGCACTGGAACTCCCACCACCGGCTCGGGCACTGGAACTGGCTCGGGCACTGGAACTGGCACCACCGGCTCAGGCACTGGAACAGACACCACCGGCTCGGGCACTGGAACTGGCACCACTGGCTCGGGAACTGGCACCACCGGTTCAGGAACAGACACCACCGGCCCAGGAACAAACACCACCGGCCCAGGAACAGACACCACCGGTCCAAGTGTGTGCATAGCCCACACACACCACATGGCTGTGGCCATAATGGCCAGTTTCGCGGTCACTGAGGGCTCAGGAACAGACGGCTCCGGCTCAGGAACTGGCACCACCGGCTCGGGCACTGGAACTGGCTCGGGCACTGGAACTGGCACCACCGGCTCGGGCACTGGAACTGGCACCACATAGCTGTGGTCATAATGGCCAGTGTCGCGGTCACTGAGGGCTCAGGAACAGACACCACCGGCTCAGAAACAGACACAGAAACAGACACAGGCTCAGGAACTGGAACAGACACAGGCACTGGCTCCGGCTCAGGAACTGGAACAGACACAGACACAGACACAGGCACTGGCTCCGGCTCAGGAACTGGAACAGACACAGACACAGGCACTGGCTCCGGCTCCGGCTCCGGAACAGACACAGACACAGACACAGGCACTGGCTCCGGCTCCGGCTCCGGCTCCGGAACAGACACAGACACAGGCACTGGCTCCGGCTCCGGAACTGGAACAGGCACAGGCACAGGCACTGGCTCCGGCTCAGGAGCAGACACTGGCTCCGGCTCAGGAGCAGACACTGGCTCCGGCTCAGGAGCAGACACTGGCTCCGGCTCAGGAGCAGACACTGGCTCCGGCTCAGGAGCAGACACTGGCTCCGGCTCAGGAGCAGACACTGGCTCCGGCTCAGGAGCAGACACTGGCTCCGGCTCAGGAGCAGACACTGGCTCCGGCTCAGGAGCAGACACTGGCTCCGGCTCAGGAGCAGACACTGGCTCCGGCTCAGGAGCAGACACTGGCTCCGGCTCAGGAGCAGACACTGGCTCCGGCTCAGGAGCAGACACTGAAGGTTTGAAGGGCGTCTCCAGGATCCGAGCTAAACCACCGGAACAGGGACCACCGGACTCAGGATCGCTGGAACAGGGACCACCGGAACAGGGACCACCGACATAGCCACGGAGGGGTTCTTTCCGCTCCTCCTCCGTTTCGGAACCACCGGAACTGGGACCACCGGAACTGGGTCGAGGAGGGGCCAGAGTGGAGAGTGGTCTTGAAATTCCTCTCGCCCACCTCCTCTACTGCGGCCTCCACGGGTCCCGCGAAATATGACCAACCGGGTCCCCTCAAAACTTTGCCTCCTCTCCCGCTCGGTGGCTGGGGAAGAGACCCTTTGCTGAGTCCTTGACATGGTCGGATCGTTCTGTCACGTTAATTACAGAAAACAAAGGGAGAACTCAAATGCAAAGGGAAAAAGATATTTATTACAAAAGAAACACTAAACACAAAACAAAACCCACAAGGGGGAAAACATAACTAAATGCAAAACAACAACTTCAAAAACGAACATACCAAAAGGGGTCACGGGAGAACAGGAGACGTGTACAAGACAACGATCCGACACAGACTGCAAACACAAAGGAACTTATAAAAGGGACAAATCAGGCAGGTAATGAGGGAACAACAGGTGGGACAAATGAAACCAATAATGAGATAACAAGGAGGGTGGGGTCAAAACAGAGACAGGAACACAAACACCACATGTGCTACACAAGACAGGACAGGCATGTGACAAAATGATGCTGAAAATTCATAAATATATATATATATATATATATATATATATATATATATATTGCTATCCTTATGTGTCAAATTGTGAATAAAGCATTGCCTAAATTTGATAAAACTTTTGTTGTGCAGTGAAAGAGAAGTTCTCAATTCCGGAAGATCTTGCAGTTACAGATGACACTGGCACAGAGGTGGATAAAGATGTGTTTCCTGATCTAATGACCACCAGTGGGTTGGTTTTTGTCATAAATTAATTGAATGACATTGGTGAGTGATAACAGGAGCTATTGAATGATATCAAATCCCAATATCTGAATGAATGCTGGTAGTGTTTAATATGTACAGTATTTTAAATGTTGTAGCTAGTGTTGATGATGTGTGGATAAATGTATTCCAAATATGTCTATTAACCCTAGTTTGAACATTAACAGGACCTTCCACACCTCAATCTTCAGTCAGCTTGGATACAGATACACTGTCTCTAACTTCAAAAAGCAGTGAGGAGGACAGTGACTGGTTTAGTCCAAAACGATTCAGGAAGGATGATAATGAGGCTTCTCAAAGCTTACAGGCCAGAGATGTGAGTCCCAGTAGCCTTACACAGACATTGGGGGATTTACTTATCATAACCTTGAGCTTTACATGCTAAAAGTTTAATTCAGATCTTTTTTTTTATTTTTATCTTTTTTCCAGTTCAGGACCATCGTTCAGGGCATTTAAATATTCCTGCATTTTCTACTCTCTTATTACATGGCTCTGTGGAACATTTGATTCTGATTGGTCAATTGACCCTATTTACTTTGTTAGCGCACATTACTAGTCTTTTGGTGAACAGTTAATCTGTGCAAATATATATATATTTTTTTTTTTTTCATGGTAATTGAGAGATGGAGGGCAGGTGAGCTAAAGTAAAACCCCTTCATATTTTAAATTTTCAAGAACCCACCGCTTCATGTCCTGATCAGCCTGTCGGAGTTTATTCTGCTATAACAACTGGCTGGATGTATTTCATCCCTTACATAATTGGTTAATGCTCCTCTTTTTATAGTTGATAAAAGAAATTCTACACACAAGACCAGGTGGAGCAAATGTGCTGAAGGAGTATGAAGATACAGGGACAATTAGCGATGACATGAGAAAACTGATGGTGAACATCTTGGTTGCACACATGATTGAGACCGAAGGGTAATTATCAAAATGTAATAGTCTTGGGTTATTTAATTTGTTAGTGATTATGATAGTATATAAATTGTGAACTATATTAGTTGGGTGCTACAAATTTTAAGTAATAAGCTGTTGATTGTTCTGAAAATAAGAGTGGTTTAGTTATATATTTTTAAACAATTCTCATCATTGTGAAGTAACATTGAGTGTTTCCATTTTTCAGGAGAGTCCCACATCGACTTACCAAACAGAACTATGGTTTGGGAATGATCACCTTGTTTCCCTCACTCAAGAGATCCCCAAGGGAGGACTGGATATGTAAGTCACTATGTGAGATTAGAACATTCAGTATTTTTGTGATCATTTAGAAATGTCTTTCTAAGAAGTTGTCATTTTCGATGGAGGGTTACAATTTTGAGTTTTAATTTGTGTCATTTCATTAGGAACATTTTTATGATGGTCAAAAAAACACTGGGTTCTTGTCATGGCGCCTCAAAACAGTACAACGGGGGACAAAACCTTCTGCAAATAAGGATGATCCAAAAACAGAGGAAAAGGGAGGCCCTTTGCTTGACAGACAGCTGTGTCTCTGTGAAGATCAGCTAGATAATGACCAAAGTTTAGAGGCTATCTCCTTGATGAATCATACAAGTGACCGTGAGGTCATCATGCAGAAGATGAGGACCACGTTTGAATACAGACAGCACCTTATCCATGATCCAGAGAAATCCACCACCATTCTCTCAGTTTTTCCTCAATTCCTGGATACTAAAGGATTGGTATGGATTTTGTCTTTCCTTTTTTTTGACCAAATTGAAATGCTAGTTTCAGAGAATTGTCAAATAGTCTGCTTTGTTGAAAACACATTTAGCTTGTTAAGAAATGTAATATTTTATGGTAATTTCTTGACATGTTTTCTGCAAACTGCTTGAGATTCTTCAGGACTTCACGCTCCTCTTTGGGTCAGAATCTGCTTCCAGACTAAAGGTGGCCAACTGTCTTCAAAGCAAAGGTTATCAGGCTAGCAGAAACCTTGACTTCCACTCCACTGCTGAAAAGATTACTGTCATCTGCCAAAGAGAAAAGGGAGGAACAGGATTCCCCAGGTAGAGTTGTACAGAACTAACTTGCAATGGTTTAAAATCTGCTTAACTTAGTTATTGTAGTGTAGACATTTAACATATGTTTTGTGTTTTTCAGAATGGGACAGTGACCTATCATCCTTCCTTCTACTTCTGCATCTCTTGTCACCCCAGGCTTCAGGAAGAAAAAAACCCCACAAGATCAGTATTTCTCAGGCTGTTGACCACGTGGGGGTATTTCAAAAAGTAGGTTATTGGTGACAAAATACAAGGGCTATAAGCGTTATACTTAGATTTGCTCCGTTAATTTCTCCATCTTATAATTCACTATTAGATGAACTGTAAATGGGGGTAAATATAGTAAGTTATCTAAATGTAAATGATCTAAACCAGAGATGTTCACAAGTCTTTAAGCTGAAGTCCGAGTCGAGTCTCAAGTCATTTCATGGCTTACAAAAAATAAATAAAAAATGTCATGCTTAAAAATCACCTTTAACAGCTAGTTGGTGCATATACTGTTTTCTTCTGGAGTGTCTCTTGTTCTGTACAATGTTCAATCAAGCTAAAAAGACTCAAATTGATGCTAACTGATAAACCTGCACTTGTTTGTCATTACTATTAATCAAATTTGTGTTTTTGTTTGTTTGTTTTCTTCATTCAGGCATGCCGGAGTATACAGGAACATCTTGAGGCGGAAGAGAATCGTCAACCATACATTCTTGCCACAGGGAGCAGCAAGGAAGCTATCAGTCAGTTCTTCATTGTGGTTGATAAAAAGCTCATCCCCTGTCAAGAATCCTCTTCACTTGCAGCAATTGATGAACTCTTCAAGGTCCATTTTGTTTTCAGCATCAGTTATGATCTTCCACTCAAAAATATGTACACTTTTCTCCAGACTACAATCTACGGAATTGATGTTGGCACCACAAGTGAGAGCCCAAGGGTAAAGGAGCTCAGAGCTAAGTTATTGAATGATGTTTAGATGCTACATCTGTAAAACGCTGCTTGCTACAACAGTAAAATTAATTCGGCACCTTAAACTTGTACATGGTTTGTATCCTGGCAAGAAATTTGAGCTGGTTTGTGCTCAGGATGGTTGTTGCTTGCAATTTAAAAGTTATGCAGGTTTTAAAAAACATTTAACTAGATTTCATTTTAGTGGTGTAGCATCAAGCAGTGAGAATGTATCACTACAAAATCAACAAGCTCCAAATCCCGGTGAAGCAGCATCACTTGTTGTGTCTAACACAGAGCAAAGGTCAGATAATGATGCAAGTTTGCATGAATGTTCTTCTGTTTCAAGGGATTGTTCCAAAGAAATGTGTGCATCCATAATAGCTAAATTGCAGGGTAACGGTGTTGCAAACAGTGTTATTATGTCAGTTGTTGAAAGCATGGAGGATTTGGTCACTGATTTCCATACAGGTTTAAGGGAAAACATTTTAAATGTTGTGCCTGTTGACAGCACAAGTAGAAGTTCAGTTGAAGATGTTTTTAATAGTTTTCATAATCCATTCTCCGATTTTAATACCGATACAAAATGGAGAAAATATTTCAGTGAGAAATGGGGGGTTGTTGAACCTGCTGAAATACACTTAGGTGTCAGATACGATACAATAAAGAATAAGATCTCTGGAATGTATGAACAGATTCCAGTTAATGACACTTTCATATATATCCCTCTTCTGAAGACTCTTGAATTCATTTTTAGGAATAATGAGGTGTGTAATCTTATTCAAGAGAAACGGCAAAGTGACACGTATCGAGATTTGTGTGACGGACAGTATTACAAAAACCATCCTTTGTACTCCATCCATAGCAATGCCCTTCAGATCCAAATTTACTACGATTATTTCGAAACGGCAAACCCATTAGGATCTCAACATGGGATTCATAAACTTGGCTGTTTATATTTTGTGCTTCGTAACCTGCCAGCACATAAATTCTTCCTTAATGAACATACATCTAAGTTCTTTGTTCCATTCTGAGGATGGAAAAAAGTATGGCATGGACAAAATACTTGGCCCATTGGTTGATGATGTGAAAATACTTGAGCAGGAGGGAATGAAGGTGTCATTTTCTGAGGAGCCCATCTTTGGTACTATTGCGCAATTTACCGGCGATAACCTTGGTCTAAATGGTATTCTTGGTTACGTTGAATCTTTTTCTGCGAAACATTACTGCAGACTGTGCCTCACTGACAAGGTGTTAGCATAGGAAGTATTTAGTGAGGATGATCCGCGGGTGATATTGCGTAGCAGAAACCTAAATGAGGAACATTATAAGTATCTAGCTGACAACCCTAATGAAAACTCCTGTTATGGTTTTAAAAGAAATTCTGTACTTACTTTAATGTATCAGAGAACTTTGTGCTGGATATTATGCATGATATCCTGGAGGAAGTTGCACAGTATGAAGTGAAACTGCTTTTTGAATACATGAGTTGCAATCTAATTTCTTGCGATTCCATTCCTCAAAGATTGTATGCCTTCAACTATGGCTATTTGGACAAAAATAATCGCCCAACCAAGGTTAACCTTCAACAAGCTGGAAACAGCATTGGACTCAACGCAAGTCAGACATTGTGTCTCATTAGGAACATCCCTCTCATATTTGGAGATGTAGTCCCAGAAGGGGATAAGCACTGGCATTTGATGTTGCTCCTCTTACATATTGTTAACATTATATTTTCTCCTTGCATCTCTGAAGGAATGACAATATTTTTGAAGCATCTGATAGTGGAGCATCATCGATTGTTCAAGGAGTTGTACCCTTCTAGGAATCTGATTCCAAAGCACCACCTTATGATTCACTACCCTGAATGCATCAGGCAAATTGGCCCATTAATTCATGTATGGACTATGAGGTATGAAGCAAAACACAGGTTTTTTAAGAAAAATCAAAAAAAAATTCAAAAACCTGACCAAATCACTTGCCAAAAAACACCAGCTAGCCATTGCCTATCACTGGGAGCACTGTACTATCAAAGGTATTGGGTCTGGCCCTGTTTCAAAAGAATTGTTGTCCGACCTTGAAAATGGTGATTTTATTTCTGAGCAGCTCCACATTGATCTCTCAAGTGAATTAACGGTCACACCGTGGGTTAAGTGTCATGGTACGGAGTATCGTAGTGGTCTTGTTGTGTGCTTAGACTTGGTTGATGATGCACCAGTCTTTGGAAAAATTGTTAACATTTTTATTATGGATGGAATTTTTTTTTTGCCATCATGTATGGAATCAGAGTTTGTTGAACATCTTCATGCTTTCAGTGTTTTTGCACAAGAGAACAGTCTTGTGCTCAAAAAACCTGACGAATTGTTTTACCACAAGCCGTTTGATTTACAAATGTCCTATGGAAATGACAGTCTATTTTACATCGTTTTGGACTGTTATTTGTAAAAAATAAAATAAAAAAATAAATAAAATGTATTCATGTAATTTAAAGTACTGGCTAGATGTATTGGTGCTCTGTGCTGGAATAAAGTTTTGAAAGAGTAATACAGAGTGATGTGTTTATTTCAAAGTGAATTTATTCTTTTCAGATTAAATAATTGTTAGTTTATTTTACAGTTCTTTAAAGTAGGTAATGCAAAACCCTAATAAGAAAAACTGGTAACTCCTTTAGTGTTGTTTTTTATTTGTAAATAGGTGTTCCATCAACACCAGGATGGTGTCAAATTTGACTCCTATAAGGTTGAGAAGATTGTCATTTCCATTTTTTTAAAGTGTTAGGTCAACACCAGAACAGTGTAGAATTTTAACTCTGCCAGTGTTTGCTACAAAGCTGCACCCAGCTCTGTAACAGTGTTGTTGTTATCTGCATTGGTGTTAAAATTTTACTCTCTTAGTGTTCATATTGTTACACTGTGTCGGTGTTGCGAGAGGCAACACTTTTGAAAGTGTTGAACTAACACTTTGTGGGTGGTTCCCATATATACACTTTCAAAGTGTTGAAATTAACTCTATTGGTGTTGATTTCCGGATTTCAAATTTACTGTGATCAAATTATGTACTACATATTACAGCATTGTTTCAATACAAGACATACCAATGGACTCGCGCACCTTTCTGTCTTCTTTGGGCACCAGATGTTCCTTCCTCACCCGAAACAAAGGACTTATTCGATTAGCTTGCGTTGATATAGGACTGGTCTTCCTTCTCTGCTGTAAAATAAGAAAGTCTCGACTTACTCTATGTGCAATAACTATTGTTCTTGAAACATAAATTAAGACAGTTATAAATAAGTTAATTTACCATACGATTCAGGAGAGAACATTTGATGAGTAAATACTGATTGCAATATTCTAAAAAATAAATAAGCAAACTTAAGAACAATTCAAATTCCCTAACATAGGGGTTTATATAAACTGATATTCTAATATAAGTAAGAAGAATTGAATAGCAGGGACTGTATCAATTTTCTTTAAGGATTTACAAAATATAGAAAAGTCATTTTTTAATGCGTTCACATTTGGAAGAGATTTTGTGAAACGACATTTGTGGATATAGAATTTAACAAACAGTATAATATTATTTATCAAATATTCAACTTTTTTTTATTTTTCATTAAAAGTCCATATTTGATCCCATTCCAGGAAAAAAAATCCGATCATGACGTAACTCTTTGATAGCGAGAAAGTTAACCTGCGCATGCGCGGCCCCGCCCACTAAATCCAGCGGGGTGAAGCTGGAGCTCCAGCGAGGGGAGGAGCTGGAGCTCTAGCTCCTCCCATTTGGCGCTGCATCGAGTACCAAAATATATATATATATATTTTATGGCAAAAGAGAGCAAGCAAGCCTTGTGTTGTTCCCTGCCCACGTTATATCACGGGTGGGGAGGACACACATTTCAGCTTTGTGTTGCTTGTTTGGGAGTGGAGCATGCCAACAGTCAGTTCTCGAGGGGGCTGACTGTGAGCATTGCGAGGAGCTGTCCGTGAGGACGCTCCGCTCCCGCCGGCCATTCTTCGAGGAGGACGGTTCGGTGCGCGGGTCCCGCTGCTGCCGAGGCACGCCGTCGACGCGCATCTTGGGGATCGCAAATGGATCGAACAGCGGGGTTTGAGACGGGCCCCGCCCTATCTCTGCCTTTAAACGCTCTGCGGTTTCTCCTCCCCGGGATGAGGCACTCATGCTGCGATTTCCAGTTCCGAGGAATTGGTATCGTTAGTGTTTTTGTTAAGAGAACAAAACAATTAAAAATATAAAGAATGAAGCAGATGTTTATGAATTTTCAATAAATAAATAAACAAGTCAGCTCATAACTCTGTTTAATAAAGAGGAGCTTTTAAAAGGAGGTTTTATCTAGTGCTGTTGCTAAGTTAAATATTACTGGCCAGCCGGTTATTATGAGAGTGAAAATATAAGTAAAACTCTATATCTCAGCCTCCTCGTCGGGCAATGCCGTTTTTTCCCTATCTCCACACTGAGGTGTCGAGATCGTGGAATAAACCGGTTTCTATTTATGTGTTTAATCCCCAAACTTCTACTATAGTAATGTTATGGGTTATGTTAAGCACTAAATGGTTTAGCTCCCCAGTACTTGAGCGAGCTCTTAACGCATTATAGTCCTTCACGTCTATTGCGATCTCAAAATACCGTCCAGTTAACCAAAATACAATAAAATATATCCAATAAAATATATATTTTAAAGTTAAATAACCAAAATACTATGTTTGATAGTTATACTTATAATTTTGTTTCTATTACATGCAGTTCTAACTTGAGCTCTTACTGTACGTTCACACCGCCGCCGACTTGAGCTTCCAAAGTTACCGGAAGTCATTCATTTTCAATGGAAGCTGGCTTCTCTCTTCTCTCCAAGCGGGAAGGAAGTCGACCGGAAGTTGAAGCCGGCCGCGTGCCACCATCTTGTAGCAGAACTTCACCTGCTGTTAGCATCCCATTGACTCCCATTCATTTTGGCGTCACTTTGACAGCGAATAACTTTACATCTGAGGCGTTTGAAGACTCCATTTGTCCATTATTTATTTCTAAAGAAACACGACAATGTATAAAATGCTCCATTACCTTGTAGCTTACGTTATGGCCCCGTAAAAACAGTTTTTGTAAAAATAGGCTAACGATTGCGTCATAACCACGCGACTCTCTGTCGCACAGTAGAGAGATTACCGTATTGACGGGAGGAGAAGCTCGCGGGCAATCGGGGAGACATGGAGGCAAAATGACAAAATAATTAATCAGAATACCTAGCAAAAGTTTATCCTGCTCCTAGCTCATGGACACCTCCTACTCACGATCTCCGTCTCTGCAAGATTCGGAAGGGAATGATTCAGATTTCTCATGCCACAGCCACTAGAAGACAGACGGGTTGCTCACGTCACATCTACGTCGTCAAGCTCAGTTTGAGTCTGCGCGTCAGGAACGGAAGTCCTAAAAAATCGCTGAAAATGGGCTTCACTTGCCTCAATTGAGTTCCAATGAGATGACTCTGTCCATTTCTTATACTGTCTATGCTTCTCTCCTCTCAGCTGCAAGGAGCGTCAAATCCATTGGCGTCGCGTTTTGGGCGTTTTGAGCGTCAATCAGAAAGTTGAAAGTAGCTCAACTTTATGGTAATGAGCTATGACGCGGTTCAGCGGCAAGCAGCGGCAAAACGGCAGAAACCAATCAGAATATAGACATCCTTCGCGCTGGCTGATTCCGGAGAAACATACGATGTAAACTTTCGTTCCTACCAAAACATTAGTTCCGAGAAAATGGAGGAGAAGTTGATCATCGCCGTTGCTGGGTTTCTTATCATTATCGGATTAATTGCACAGTTTAACCATAGAGTGAAAGTTTATCATTTGCATGGGTTTTTAAGTCCTGTCAGTTTAACAGGGCGCGCTTGACAGGGCATATATAAGAACGAGCAGAAAGAGAGAGAGAGAGAGCCCCGGCCGCGCGCGCGCACTCACTATTAATGATAATAATAATAGCTAATTATTATTTTTTCCCGACCAAATGTGACCAAAACGGTTATAAAAATGCTGTCGTTACAACATTTCATGGTGTGACACAGACTTCAGAGCGGCCAAAGCGTCAACAAGCTTCCCCGTACTTTTTGACAAGCGTCCTTGACAGGGCGGCCAGAGCTTCTTTGCAGCTCAAGTCGGCGGCGGTGTGAACGTACAGTTAGCTCTCCAGTTAGAATATTGGCTTCTTACTGACCCTTTAAAGGGATACTCCCCCGAAAAATGAAAATTGTGTCATCATATACTCACCCTCATGTTGTTTCAAACCTGTATGAATTTCTTTCTTTTGCTGAACAGAAAGGAAGATATCTAGAAGAATGTGTGTAACCAGACAGTTTTAGATACCATTGACTTCCATAGTAGGAAAAAAATATACTATGGAAGTCAATGGTATCTAAAACTGTCTGGTTACTCACATTCTTCTAGATATCTTCCTTTCTGTTCAGCAAAAGAAAGAAATTCATACAGGTTTGAAACAACATGAGGGTGAGTATATGATGACAGAATTTTCATTTTTCGGTGGAGTATACCTTTAAGAAACACAGAACTCACTCTTGCACTCACACTTACAATCTCACACACACACACACACACACACACACACACACACACACACACACACACACACACACACACACACACACACACACACACACACACACACACACACACACACACACACACACACACACACACACACACAACTCACTCACTCAGATATGTGGTTTATGAGGACTCTCCATAGGCGTAATGGTTTTTCTAATGTACAAACTGTATAATCTATCCCCCTACACTAACCCTACCCCTAAACCTACCAATCACAGATTTAGTATGTTTTTTAAGCCGTTTGGTTTAGAAGGACACATATGTCCTCATAAACCATGTTTACGTTGTAATACCCATGTCATTATACACATTTGTGTCCTCATAAACCATATACAAGAACACACACGTCACACACACACACACACACACACACACACACACACATGCTCTGACAGGAGGAGGACAGAGTAAAGGTACACAGGACCTACAATTTCCACACTTTTATTAGCCCCGGGTCTAGCCGGACAGCCTGTGTGTGTGGGTGTGGGTGTGTGGTGTGGTCATTGAAAATGTGTTCAGATATATATTCTTCACAGAAAATGAGCCAAGGCCAATGAGTCTGAGTTTGAAAAAATAATTAATCGTATAATTTTTCTCTTGATAAAAAATGAAACTGGGTCCTACAGACCCGAACACCATACAAGGGTTAAAACGACACTAACGAGACGCTTTACAACACAGCGTACAAAACAAACATTTTATATATTCTAATTAAATGAATACTTACAATCACAGAAATAATGTCCTTGGCGATGGCCAATTTGCTGCCGCCGCAACTGCTTTTTTTTTTCTTTTCTTTTTTTAAACAAAAACCTTTATTAATATAACAATAAATTGCTTTAAAATATTCAATCACAATTACATTGGTTAGGAAACTAACAGATACAGAAGAGGATGATGATACTAGTCTAAAGACTGTAATGTCATGATGCAATTGTCAGGATTACTACACGACTGTAACATGTTTCCTAAAATGCATACGTTAAGTTGCAATCCCTAAAATGTAATAGGAAAAAATGCAGCTTTAAATGAAGATGAGAATAAAAAATATTTACACTGAAAAAAAAAAGAAAAAAAAAAAAGAAAGAAAGCTAAGTATTGTACCTGTTTTTAGTAGAACTACTACTAGATGAACTACACAACATTGTTACTAACTTTTCAAAACAGTGAATTAATATAATTCGTGTTGCTGAAGAAACACCTTTTTCCCTTCTGGAGGATGTGTGAAAAAAAGAAGAAAAAAAGAATCATTGTTATAAAAAAAAAAGAATAACAACAATGTTTGATGGAACAATTAACAAAATCTAGAAAATCTAGAAATGTTCAGCATTTAAAGTCCATTTGATGGCCTGCAAGACAATCAGAATCCGCTCTGAAACAGAAGAGGGAGTCTTGTGTGGTACAAGACATATTCACTGAACCCAGAGACTCATAAGCAGAAAGCTTATGTGGATTTATGGTGCGGAGGGCTGATGGAATTCACGCAGATCAATCCTTGCTGGTGACGTCATTAAGTTTCAAAGACTCTTCCCTAGCTTTATCCTTCTTGTCCCGTGCCTCTCCCTCCACGTGCCACCCCACCATTAGCTGGTACACAATCACACCAATAATGGATCCCAGGAAGGGGGCGAAGATGGGCACCAAAAACCAACACTGTCTGGTAGTAAAGACTTCACCACCCCAACCAGCCATGGCGGTGAAAAGACGAGGCCCGAAATCCCTAGCTGGGTTAACTGCATAACCGGAAATGAAGCCCATGGAGAGTCCAATGACAAGAATGCTGAACCCCACCGTGAAGGCCTCAAGACCTTGGGGGATCGGGTTGTTGTAGGGGTCCACAATGGCCAGGACGCAGACAATAAGAGATGCAGTGCCTATCACCTGGTCAAAGAATCCATTTAAGATGGTGAGATGAGGGTTGGGGTATGTAGCAAAAATCCCAGCAGTGGCTTTTGGCCCAGTTACAAGCAACAGATTTGATTCTCCTGCAAACTCATACATTGCATCATGGTATTCAGCAAAGATAATTGCGGCACCCAAGAAGGATCCAATTGTTTGAAACAGAAAGTACACAGGGAACTTTCTCCATTTTTCACGTCCCAAGAGGCAGAGAGCAAATGTAACTGCTGGATTTAAATGTCCGCCTGACACCTGGCCGCAAACCAAGATTCCAAGGGTAGCGGCAAACCCAAAAGCAAGGTTTATAGTGAGAAAGCGTCCGTGAGATCCTTCACTTAGTATCACTTGAGCCACTGCACCACAGCCAAACATCACCAGGATGAGAGTTCCCAAGCACTCAGCCAATCCCTGGCGCAGCAGCTTGTTGCGGATATGGAAAGTATGTGCAAGCTTATCCAGCATGGCCTTCTGCCAACCCATCTTTCAGCCGGGTGTTGATGTCTTCCTCTGACTCAAAATTACGTGTTCAGCAGATGGCAGTAATATCTTCAATACAGCTGAAAAATAAGTTGGATAAAACAAGTCAAACCTCCAAGAAGCAAGCGTTTGAATTTTTGAATAGATAGATAGATAAGAAATAGTAAGTTTAAAATATTCTGGTTGACCACCCAGCGTGAGTTTTTCAAGGCGACCAGAATGTTACTTTATGGTTTCCATGGTGACGCGTCATTGCTTGTCCCGCCGCAACTGCTGCTCGTGTCCGAAAGCTGAATCATACGTGTAACAGCTGTTCTAAATAAGCTACATCTGATTGGTTAATAATAATCCTATTTCAGTATCTTGCCGCACTATTGGCTCGACTGATATAGTAGGCAACCGCGTTTGCCTGCATATTTACGGGTCGTGCAATATAATTTCGGGGGAACATGTGCAATAAATGGGAGTGGCAACACTTTTCATATCGTTGAGAATAAAACAACCGTCCCAACTTTACAAATCCAGGTTCTCCCTCCATGGGGATCATCCATTTCGAAAAGTAAAGCAGATACGGAACCTCGACCCACGCGAGATGCAATGCGATTGGTTGCTGGACCAGCCAATGGAATTAATATGTGTAATATTAATAATTAAAATTGCCTAGTCATTAGATTTGTGAATTCTTTTTCTGAAAAACTAAATTATATCATTAATCTTTTAATTATTTTGGCGAAGTTTTATATCCATAAGACAAAAATAACTCAAAAGAAACCCTCCTATATTACCTTTTATAACACTGATCTCACAATATACTTAGAATATCTTTTAAACATGAGATCACAAAACAAAAAGCTTATAAAAACAATACAAATTTTAAAGCTTTTCAAATACATATAACTGCCCTGATATTATACATTTTAATTTCTGTATTTATTATTTATTTTATTATTATTATGTACATTTATACTTTAGTTGTTGTTGTTATTCTTTGGTTTATACATTTTGAATTGTATTTACAGTGCCTTGTATTCATTTAGTTTTTTGTTGCATTGTAGGCTACTTGAAATGTTTGTAATTTAACTAAATAAATAAAAAGCACAATATGTTATGTATACCATACGTAATAAGATATATTTCTAAAATCAATACTTTCAATATTATAATATTATGGGCCCTATTTTAACGATCTGAAACGCAAGTGTCAAAGCGCAAAGCGCAAGTAACTTTGTGGGCGGGTCTCGGCGCTGTTGCTATTTTCCCGGCGGGATAAATGACTCTTGCGCCAGGCGCAAATCTAAAATGGGTTGGTCTGAAGTAGCTTCATTATTCATAGGTGTGGTTTGGGCGTAACGTGAAATAAACCAATCAGAGCGTCATCTCACATTCCCTTTAAGAGCAGAGGCGCTTTTTCCATAGCGCATTGCTATTGTAACGGCGGATTTGCCAGACGCGCGCCAGGAGCGGTTCACAGCCAAGGAGAGCAACGCTCTCGTCACGGCCGTAAAAGAGAGAAGTTACATTGAAATGGAGAAACCCACCCAAATTAACTTCGGTTAAACACGCGTATGATAATTTGGGTAAATGTGTAAGCTAGATGTATGCTTTTATAATAAATTATCTATCTATCTATCTATCTATCTATCTATCGTAATAATGTATGATTTGCAAAAATGAAAACTGCTGCTTCTGTGTAGATGAGAGAATCAAAGTGCGCGTTGTGCACACGCTACATTGATTATGGCCAAGCATGCGCCCTTAAAATAGCATATGAATAACATGCGCAACGCGCCACTGACTTTAAACTATTTTTTCCTGGTTAGTGGCGCAATTGTTTTCTAAACCTGCAAAATAGCAAGAAGAAACGTTTGCGCCGGAACACGCCTCCTCTTTGCGCTGAACCGCCCCCGGGAGCGCAAGTGTATTTCCTAACTTACCGACGTGCTTCTGTGGAGGGAAAAGTCCGCTTTGCGCGGGTGCAAAATAGGAATGATACATGCGTCGGTGTACAAAGTCACTTGCGCTGGGTGCAAGATAGGGCCCTATATATTATATGACGTTACTGTCACAAAAATAGCTTTAATGGTTCTGTTTTTTTTTTTTTTTTAAGCAAGTCTGGAGGCTAATGAAATGAAACAGATGAGAATCATTTTCCCATCTAAATACAGTTGATTTTATTGTAATGTGATGAATCAGAAAAATAAACAAATATAACATTCGCTTAGGCTGTTTTTTAAATGGACCAAAACAAAGTGAAACCAACGTAACAATTTGAAGTGACCAGACCACTGACATTGATAATAAATATTATGAAAAAAATATATAAGATGGCACCACAAGACGACGTTCACTTGCAGAGCAAATTTAGCACGTTTATAGTTAACTCAACTGGGTAGCAATTGTGAACAATTTTAATAGAGAATTCAAAAATAATTTGGATTTCTTCACCACTACTACTAACTGGTTGGATGGTGTATTAGTGATATTGAAAGCTGATTGGCCTTGATATATATGCGGAAAAGGGCCAATTTAATTATTAATTTATATGATGTCCGATTTATTCTCTCTTGTGCCTTTTTGCGCGCATTTTCCTCGGGTTTTAATAATAAAACTGGTCTGAAAGAATGAAAATCATATTAAAGAAAACGTCAACATTAAAGGTGCATTGCGCAAGTCTCTGAGTTTTTGCAGAACTATGCCCCCTCTGGCGGCAAGCAAAACTGCAGCCAGAAGTGTGCACGATCACGGACAAAAGTTTTCTTTTTTTTATCTTACGTGGAGTTTGCGTTGGTGTTTGAAATGAACTACAAGCCGGTCTCTTAGAATCCATCTTCTACGGAGAATGGCGGCGAATACACAAACCTGCCAGACAGCCAGGTGAGCGTGCCGTGAACGCGCATGACGTCACGCCCAGTCTAAAATTCCGGCCCGAATCCCTCTTATTTATTTTACTTTACAGGATTATAGAGACAATCTCAGTGATCAGAGAAGGGCTCATTCAGCCCATCAGGCAATTGTTTAAGCATGTATGGGTTAGAAAACGGGTATTTTTAACATGAAAAGTTGCTTAATGCACCTTTAAGGTTGCAATTATTTAATAAATCAGAGTCGATGTGCGCGTGCATGCGTGGTTCGAATTTTAGTTGCTATGTAGGTTATGAATTCTGACTGCATATATATGTAGCGCCCTTCTCCCTTCGATTTAAGTGGGAGGGGCCCTGGGTTAGTTTATTTTTAGATCTCTCTAAGTAGCCTCTGAATATTATTTAACTTTATTTCAATAAACCCTTATCTTCTCAACTGGTGTGCTTAATAATAGACTAAAATAACCACAGAGTCTGAAGTAAAATATAAACTTTTAGTAGTTTACTCAAATAAAAAAACCAATAGCAATTGGAAATAAAATAAAAGTTAACCCTTTAAAGTTTTACAATAAAAGGATATTTTCTCCTTCAAACTCAATCAACAATTTACAAATACAACACTGTATTAATATTCCGTATCACTCTGGTGATTTATATAACAGATAAACTAATAAGATGGACAGTAAATACACAAAAATGCCCCAAATATCACCAATGTGTCGATTAGTATACTCTTTGTTGTCTCAACACAACGGTTACGGCTCACATAAACATTCTCCAACAGTAATCAAAAACACTCGGGTGTCAATTCAAATCTAAATAAAATAAATACCCTGTTGCAGGCCTGATACGATGCTGGGGTTCGTTGAGGCACAAAACAGGTTGCCGCTTCACTCAATGAGTAACCAAAATAAACAACTGTCTTACCGATCGTTAGTTCGAGCCGGCTTTCATGACGCACACACTTCTAGCACGAGGGGGATTGCGGTCCGATTAACTGAACCGATCAGTGAACTCGTCCAACGCTGCCAGAGGAACCACTGAGAATCCCTGGTATCTCAGGGCGCTATCTGGGATGTCTTCTATGGATTGGGTAAGAGAGACGATTCACGGTAGTTTTCCACACACGCGATCTCACGTCTCTCACGTGTGATAAGCGCGGTTTCTTGAGAATCGCGCTACTCAGTCATTTGATAATCAAAGGGGAAATTACTATCCCCACACGTTCAAACAACTTTTTACCAATTTTAAATCAGTTCTCGTATGGACAACTGTCCTAAAATGGTATCTTTTATCAAACTAGTACTCAGACACGATCGATCTTCCAGCCATCACTTCTTCTTCCCGGACGTCACCCCCGTTTCCGCCCCCTCAACGTTTAACCAATCCCAGCTCTTAACAGTGGCAAGTACTTTTAACTCAACACATAATCATATGTTTTCCTTCCCTTTCAATGAAAATAATATTATACAAAGAAACCAATACACATACAATACATGTATATAAATAAAATATTAGAAAATAATATTAAAGAAATATTACTAAACCAAATGAATACCCAAACTATATGAATGAATTTCAACCGGGCTTCACCCTCCCCCCTTTAAATGTCTGGATGTCCCCATACAGACTAGTGGACTACCTAATATTTCCTTTTAGGATCTTACCTACACTACTGCTTTACGTTTCTTGTGATTGACTTTTTTGCCTATTTGAATTATTACTCCTCTGTGAACAATAGTTAGGGGCTGATCTCTTGACTTCCCTGGCTCGTCATAGGTGAGTTTAACAACTGGCTTTACTCTCCTTTTTTCCCTAACTGGTTCACTTTCTTCCACTTCCTCGCTTGTCTCTTCTTGACTTTCCTCTTCATCTTCTACAGAAGAACTGGACGAACTCGAAACGTCGCTCTCTGCATCCTCTTCATGTACCAATTCTTCTTCCTCAGTACCACGGCCTTCATGGAGCAGGTTCCCTTCCTGGTCTACCAATTCTGACTGGCTGGGCAAAGTGTCATTCTTATTCAGCGTTCCCTCCAGATATGATCTGTAAGGTTTTGAAACATTGTATTCAAACTCAGAGGAAATCTCAGAAGATGATATATCTTCATTTGTAAGTGCGGGAGCATCAACATCCGTTCTTTTCTTCCTCCTCACTGGGTTTCTCTCCACTTTGCTCTGTGGCCACCTCACAAGTTGCCCTATGGGTAACAGTTGGTCTCTGTGAAGTGTTCTGACCTTTCCGCTTCCTGTTTCAGGTTTTACCCGATATACTGGTATATTTGGGAGTTTCTCACAGACTACATAAGGTACTGGACTCCATCTGGTTTGAAGCTTGTGTTTACCTTTCAACCCTAAGTTCTTGATCAACACACGATCCCCAGAATTCAAGGATTGAAATGACACTCGTTTGTCATATGATCTTTTATTCCTTTGATGGACTTTGTCAGCCTCTTCCGTTGCTAACTGGTACGCCCGTTTTAGATCTTTCTTCATATTGCTGATGTACTGTGAGTGTGACATATCATCCATCCCATCTGGTGAAGTTCCAAAACAGATGTCTACAGGTAGCCGGGCTTCTCTCCCGAACATCAGGAAATAGGGCGAGTACCCAGTAGCATCATTCTTGGTACTATTATAAGCATGCACCAAGTAAGGTATCTGTTGGCTCCAATTTCGTTTTTTCTCAGCATTCAGGGTCCCAAGCATAGCTAAGAGGGTACGATTGAACCGCTCAGGCTGCGGGTCACCCTGAGGATGATACGGCGTTGTCCTTGATTTTCTTATACCAAGCAGGTTCAACAACTCCTTTATCAGCCGACTCTCAAAGTCACGACCCTGATCTGAGTGAATGCGTGCTGGTAGGCCGTAATGAATGAAGTACTTCTCTACCAGTATTTTAGCAACAGTAAGAGCTTTTTGATTCTTACTGGGAAACGCTTGTGCATAACGTGTGAAGTGATCGGTAATTACTAACACGTTGCCCAAACCTTTTGAGTCTGGCTCCACAGAAAGAAAATCAATACACACTAAGTCCATCGGCCCACTACTCGTTATCTGATGCAATGGGGCAGCTCTTTGACATGGACTCTTACGAGTAATGCAAGCTCCACAGTTCTTGACATATTCTTGCACATCAAGAGACATCTTGGGCCAATAGAATCGATTTCTCAAAAGTTCTGTAATCCTTTCTAACCCCAGATGACCTAGATCCTCATGCATGGCTTTAAGAACTACTTCTCGGAACTTGGTGGGCAAAACCAATTGAAAGAATTCTCGATCAGACTTTTTGGTTACTCGCTGAAGCAATCCATCTTTCATTATTAGTTTTCCAGCTTCATGCCTCAATGCCACCACTTCGGGATCTGTTATTTTGCTTGACCACTTTCGTTCCTTCAGTGCAGTTATCGCCTGTCTCACAGTCGGATCCTCGTTCTGAGCTTTAATCAACTCTGGTTGAGACAGCAACTGTAAAGAATTAAGCTCCAACCTGGTGGGATAGGCATAAGCTTCTGGTATGGACTCTGGAGGGGCTCCTAGCTGTTCCACATATCTGGGATTGTCTTCCAAAGACACCTGAGAACTCACCCGCTGACATATGGACTTTACACCAGACACAGGTATGTCCCTCCACTTATTAGCCTCATCCTCATCCACGAATCTTCTGGACAACAAATCAGCATCTGTGTTGTTCTTTCCAGGTCTATACTGAATGCTAAAATCATACGTAGCAAGAGCTGCTAGCCACCTGTGGCCTGTTGCATTCAACTTAGCAGATGTCAACACATATGTGAGTGGGTTGTTATCGGTTCTGACATGAAACTTGGCACCATACAAGTAATCATGGAATTTGTCCACAATTGCCCATTTCAATGAAAGAAATTCCAGCTGATGAATGGGGTACCTTAGTTCTGCTGGTCTCAATTTTCTGCTTGCGAAAGCCACTGGCCGCAATCCTTCAGGGTGTTCTTGATATAACACAGCCCCAAGGCCCTTCAAGCTAGCATCCACATGAAGGATGTACGGCTTACTGGGATCGGCAAAGGCTAAAACAGGAGCATGTGTTAAACAATGAATTATCTGTTTAAAAGCGGACGTGCAGAATTCATCCCATCGATCTCCAAAGGGCTCTGATTCCTTGAAGTAGGTCATGCTCTTTTCTTTGCCTGCCTTCTTTCCTTGTTGTGTCGGCGCATAGCCCTTAGTAAGCTCAGTCAACGGCCTAACAATGGAAGAGTAATTGGCAATGAACCGCCGATAGTAGCCACAGAATCCTAAAAAGGATCGCAGGGATTTCAGGTCCGATGGTTGGGGCCAACTGATCACAGCCTCAATTTTGTCAGGATCTGTTGCTATTCCATCCTTGGATACTATGTGTCCAACGTACTTCACTCGGTTCTGGCAAAAATGACATTTGTCAATGGACACCTTTAATCCAGCTTCCTCCAGACGATCCAGTACTTTCATGAGCCTCTCCTCATGCTCCTCCAGAGTCCTTCCAAAGACGATTAAATCGTCTAGATACACCAAGACTTGGAGTAGGTTCATGTCTCCGACGACTCTCTCCATTAGCCTCTGAAACGTCGCCGGCGCTCCAGTGACCCCTTGTGGCATCCTCTCGAATTGGAAAAATCCTAAAGGGCAGATAAAAGCAGTTTTTTCCTTGTCGGCTTCTGCCATGTCTATCTGATAATAGCCACTTCTTAAATCGAGAACGGAAAACCACTGACTACCTGCTAGACAGTCCAGTGCATCGTCAATTCTGGGTGTTGTGTATTGGTCGGGAACAGTTCTTGCGTTCAGGGTCCGATAATCAATACACATGCGGACTGCTCCATTCTTTTTCCTTGCAATCACAATTGGGGACGCATATGGGCTGCGAGACTCCTTAATAATACCAACAGTTAAGAGATCTTGTAGATGTTTCCTCACATCGTCTATATCTGCGGGTGCTAGACGCCTGGAGCGCTCTCGAAAGGGTCTTGAATCAGAGAGCCGTATGTTATGCTCTACTCCCTTAGCGTGTCCTACATCCCATTCGTGAAGCGAGAATACTTTGGTTCTTTTGCTCAACTTTTGTTGCAGTCTCTCCCTCCATTCTGCTGGAATGGATGAATCCCCAAAGTTGAACAGTTTTGGATCAATCATCTCATCAACAGTTTCACTCACGGAAGAAGGGCTAACTGGGTCTGCTAGGTATAAATGGCCAAGGACAGTTCCTACCGGAATGGTCACTTCTTTCATTGATTCGTTTTGCAAAGGCACCAGTAACTGACTGTTTTCCATTGCTTCACTTGGCACTATGACGGTTTGTACTAACACTCCAGCCGGAAGTGAAGTCACAGAAGACGCATCTATCATGAGTACTGCTTTCTCAAGAGGCTCTTTCATTTCCACCTCACATTTTGCACACCACTCACCTCTGGGCGAGAGACTCAGGGGTTCAGGACCTGGCCACCTCACACATCCGACCGCATCATCCAAGTCAAAAGGTATGGTAGCTGTCGAACAAGATGGAATATCCTTCTCTAAGGTGGGCTCAATTTTTATACCCAAGGTATGCGCAATATCGGTCCCTGTTGACTCTTTACATAACTGGGCCAAACGGGTGAACAGACTGGCGTTTGTGCCAATGATCACAGCAGTCTGATCAGGGCTTGTAGGACCAGGACAGATCAGTGCCAGAACTGAAAGACTTTCTGAGCCACCAGTAGCTTTCTCTAGGAACTCAATGTTCACTACTACATACCCTATATACGGATAACTGGAGTCACTTAAACCCCACACAGCCAACCCAGACACAGGATGGATGGGAACCTCAGGTAGATATTTTCTGTACCACTTGTCAAAGATTATGGTCACTTGAGACCCACTGTCCAATAAGGCAGAGCATGGCTGTCCATTTACACGCAACTGTACAGTAGAGGGGGGTCCTATCAGTCCTTCTGGAATTTGCTTTCCACAAAGTGAACTAACAGCACTCTTTTTCGCTGAACAGGAGGTGTTGCTCTTTTCTGTTTCTGCAGGCATTTCTTTTTGTCCCCATTTCATTTTCCTGTTTCTCCGAATCAATTTTTGAATGACTTTATCCTTATTCTCAGGATTTTGACATCGTGGGGCAATATGCCCTTCCTCTCCACAGTGGTAGCAAAAATACTCTTCTGAGTCATTGCACTGCTTTCTTGGACTTACCAGTGGTTTCTTTGGAGTACTGGCATTCAGGGTGAGAGCTGAAACCCCTTCTTGGTGACAGTTTTTCCCTGTGACTTTCCGTTGAAGGCTCTTCACTTGCTTCTTAAGAAAAGCAATTTCTCCTTCCTGTTGAATTTCACTGGCATTTGTTTTTAGACTGGAGGTGGGTTTGTGTTCTACCACGGGCTGAGTTACCATTGTGGCAAACTGGGACTTTAACTCTTTGATCTCAGCTTTCAGAGTTTGAATCTCTTTCTGCTTACCATCCGTTTCCACACTTGTACTGATTTTTTGTACCCTTGTGGTCAATTTTGCACGAGAAGCTTCATATTCCTCTTCAGCCCGGATTTCGCTTAACAGCTCAAGAAATGTAGGAGGTTTTGTCTTTCTTTCTCGGAGTCTCAAATGAAGCAACATCATGTCAGCACCAACGGCACCTCTCAGAAGTTGCTCAACACGTACTCGATCTCGTAATTCCGCCGTTATGCCATCCCTCTGAACCACTTTGGTTAGAGCACGCTCCAGTCTCCTTAAGAAATCGGACAATTTTTCTCCTACTTGCTGCTGCAACAAACGGAAAGCGAAATACAAGTCATCACCTGACTCTGCAGATCCAAACGCTTGCTCGAGGGCATCCAAGTACTTTTCTGGAGTAACATCAGTGTCAGAATCACGCACAGCTTTGACGATTTCTAATGCTGGGCCTCTTAAACTCTCAATGATCCTCCTTTTTTTCTCTTTGACAGGACACTCGCTTTCTTCCACCATCAAACATGCTTGTTCCATCCAGTGTTCAAACGGTTCCTCGCCTGCAGGAGTAGGTATTGCTCCAGAGAACATCCTCAACCGTCTATAACCTCCTACTTCACTTGAAGTCTTTCCAGTCTTTTCTAACAGATCTCCAACAGCACGGATAATAGCATCAGGCGAAGAGTTTTCGGACGCAGAGGATGAAAACATGGCCTGAATATCCTCAACTTTTTTCCCTTCACTCTGAAGTAGGGTGTGCACTTTTCTAGCAAAGTCCTCAGAACTAGTACCAGCTCCACTTGAGGTGACAATTTTCCAAGGTTCTGCTCCAGAAACAGGCAAGACTTCAGGGGGTACTAATTTTGGATCAATTTTCTCTTTACTCTCACAGAGAACAAGGAAACACTTGAGCTTATCTCTGAACATCCTTCCTCTTACTCGTACGCGGCCCAAGCACTTGATTGTTTGCATTGTCTCTTCAACCTGTGCTATATCCAAATCTTCAGGTACAATAACCATTAACGCATGGTCTTCATTCAATGCTTCTCCCCTGCACCAGCCCCTAAGCTCTTCTCTAAACTGCTGCATTTTGAGTTCTTTTTTTTTCTTTTTCTCTAACTAAAAAAAATTAAGGGTATATTTTTGTCACTGTGCAAGCTAAATTATATCAGGGAAACTATAAGATCCCAGCGGTGCCTCCATTTATGTAGCGCCCTTCTCCCTTCGATTTAAGTGGGAGGGGCCCTGGGTTAGTTTATTTTTAGATCTCTCTAAGTAGCCTCTGAATATTATTTAACTTTATTTCAATAAACCCTTATCTTCTCAACTGGTGTGCTTAATAATAGACTAAAATAACCACAGAGTCTGAAGTAAAATATAAACTTTTAGTAGTTTACTCAAATAAAAAAACCAATAGCAATTGGAAATAAAATAAAAGTTAACCCTTTAAAGTTTTACAATAAAAGGATATTTTCTCCTTCAAACTCAATCAACAATTTACAAATACAACACTGTATTAATATTCCGTATCACTCTGGTGATTTATATAACAGATAAACTAATAAGATGGACAGTAAATACACAAAAATGCCCCAAATATCACCAATGTGTCGATTAGTATACTCTTTGTTGTCTCAACACAACGGTTACGGCTCACATAAACATTCTCCAACAGTAATCAAAAACACTCGGGTGTCAATTCAAATCTAAATAAAATAAATACCCTGTTGCAGGCCTGATACGATGCTGGGGTTCGTTGAGGCACAAAACAGGTTGCCGCTTCACTCAATGAGTAACCAAAATAAACAACTGTCTTACCGATCGTTAGTTCGAGCCGGCTTTCATGACGCACACACTTCTAGCACGAGGGGGATTGCGGTCCGATTAACTGACGGCCGATCAGTGAACTCGTCCAACGCTGCCAGAGGAACCACTGAGAATCCCTGGTATCTCAGGGCGCTATCTGGGATGTCTTCTATGGATTGGGTAAGAGAGACGATTCACGGTAGTTTTCCACACACGCGATCTCACGTCTCTCACGTGTGATAAGCGCTGTTTCTTGAGAATCGCGCTACTCAGTCATTTGATAATCAAAGGGGAAATTACTATCCCCACACGTTCAAACAACTTTTTACCAATTTTAAATCAGTTCTCGTATGGACAACTGTCCTAAAATGGTATCTTTTATCAAACTAGTACTCAGACACGATCGATCTTCCAGCCATCACTTCTTCTTCCCGGACGTCACCCCCGTTTCCGCCCCCTCAACGTTTAACCAATCCCAGCTCTTAACAGTGGCAAGTACTTTTAACTCAACACATAATCATACGTTTTCCTTCCCTTTCAATGAAAATAATATTATACAAAGAAACCAATACACATACAATACATGTATATAAATAAAATATTAGAAAATAATATTAAAGAAATATTACTAAACCAAATGAATACCCAAACTATATGAATGAATTTCAACCGGGCTTCATATATTTACACTCGAACCGGTCGCTGTCTGGGCGTGCGTGCATGTTATGATTCGAATGTTAGTTGCTATGGCGACGCGTTTTATGAATTCTGCGATCTGCATGTATCTCTCTGCTCAACGATCGACCGCTGTCTGTTGGTTGAGAGACGAGGCGAATTAACAGACTGACTTTTGCGGAGAATTTTCTGGCCGAAACTTGCTACTTTGAAGCTTTTCTGGATTGCTGAGAGGAGACTTATATTCTTGAAGGACATCGGAGGATATATACTTTTTGAAAGCGTCATATAATTTCTGATAATACTTTTATTTGATAGTTCTTTTCTTATTTTAGAAGTAACGTTAGTTTGTTTGATATTTTTTTCAGGGGAGTAACGCTATTTCTGAGGATTTTCTATTGTATTGTCTTGTCTTGTATTTTGTTCTGATTTTCTTGCAGGTTGGCGATGGCTCGTAATCGCATGATGGGTGGAAGAGGAAGTGAGTGCTTTAATTTTTACTTAATTTTTTATGGTGTGTTGTACAATGACTGACTGATCCCATTTGATCCCATTTATTTGATTCATTGCATGTGAAATAAACTTGAATTGAATTTGAGTAACTTAACTGAAGTAAAAATCTGTAATTGACCACAGACATTGATTATTGATTATGATTAACGTTATGTGATATGTGAAATATTCCATCCTTAGAGCACTCCAGATCCAGGAGAGCTGCTTTCGGTCAGACGGCTGGTCGGGAGGTTTGGAGGCCCGATTCTGATGACCGTGATCAGGATCCGCTGCCCAGAGATGGACAAAGTAAGTTACAGATACTTCTGGTCAAATATTACTCAGTTACAAGTAAAAGTTGAAAAGACTGATTTTTACTTGAGTAAAAGTACAGAAGTAACGTTACTTGTTTTTAAAAGTACTTAAGTATCAAAAGTAAAAAGTAAATGTCAATGCATTGTTTTATTATTGTTTGTAATACTTACAGTACCTTATGCCTCTGAATCTATGCCTGCCTACCTACCCACCCTCATATCAATATATCATTTATTTCTAGAACACAGTTCCTGTAGTGGGATTGAATGTGAGATTGAATAAGTGCTCTCAATAACGGCCACAATAGTTTCGGGCTGTTCCCTCAAATAGTGCCCTATTTAAAGATTTTTGGCTTTTAGGATGAATATGTCAGCCACTGTTATAAGCTAGTGTGCTCCAAAACACAGGGGGACAGAAATATCAGTTTTGGGGGGGTCAGATCATTTTTCTGATATTGTGAAAAAATATAATTACAGTTACAATACAATACAAGTCAACTCCTATTTTCACTGTAGGAACATTTTAATGTAAAGCGATTTCAGACACCCCTATTGTGGACCGTACCATTTTTAACCACCGTGGCTAGAAGCAACAGAGATAGAGAACGACTTCAACTTCTCAAGCAAGTGTCAACGTTGAATGACAAAACGCTAGTTTCAGAAAGTATCATTCTTTTCAACATTCCTTATTTGTATATTCAAAAATATTTAAAATAATCTAATTTAATAAGTAATAAGTAATTTAATCTAAGTTATAATTGTTCAATGTAAATTATTAAATTTTATTGGTAACAGCCTAGTGTCTAATTATTTTAATTGAATATATTTATCAAATTTAAGAATTTGAAATGAAAGATGGAGCATACATTTAATAAAATTAGGGGAAAATGCCCTTTATAAAGGTACAACAAATTATTCTGAGTGTTTTCAAACAGTGTTGTAATGAAACATTGACAATTTAAGCTTGAAGGGAGTAAAGCCTCTGTTTAGGCTATTAAGGAAATGTAATTTTGCCAAAAGAAGAACTTTTATTTTAAGTGTGATATGTTACCATATTATCATGCTTAACACTAAGAATTTGAATAATTGTAATGTGATGATCCAACCTGATCTCACAGAATTACGTGAAATGAACACGACCCCTTAACCCCGATTTGCGTGGTGGTGGCACGTAATGTGTTACAATTACGTGTCGGCACCACGAAAACAACACCCATACAAAGTCAATGAGGCTCATTTCTCGTGGTGGACACACGGATTCCCTGGTTCAACAACGTCACACAGTGGGCAACGGTAAATGTTGTTTTCTAGTTTACGAAACGTCCTCCTTTTATAATTGATTGTAGTGTATTAGTTCCGATTTTTGTTGTCTAAATAACAGTAAATTGTTTGTGATATAACTATCAATTTATAGATGGAGTAGTTTTAAAGAATGGCCCGAGGCTGTGTTAAATAGATTGTTCCCTTTACTTTATTAAACCATTTACGATATTTTATTCTTTTCAAATGTATTATTTCTGTCATAGCAGCGAATATTATTAATAATTATTATTATGAATCAGAAGACTTTCAGTCGTTACCACGGCAACGATACGTCACGTTACGCACGCTTCTTACCCATAATCACTGCGCTTTTACCACTCATTTCTCCCGCCACATGACTACAGTAAGTATCTCAACCCAAGGGGTGTTTGTTTGTTAAAAAGCACGCAAAACCTTTGCTGTTATTTCTTTAGTTGTAGCTGGATTTAATCATCCCTGGAGTTTAGGTTGAATTTGTTAGTGTTGCATTATCATTTACACGGCTACCCGCCGAAGTAGTTACGTTAGCTAGCCAGCCAAATGACAGCTGTCCCGACCCCGGCACAGTAGGAATGTGGCACTTCCACAACAAAAATCAGTTTAAACTCATGTATTTGTCCATGTGTTGTGAAGACAACAATTAACAACGTGTTGTTGCAGTGGTTAAAGTTTTATTCAAAGTGCAAAGTAAATGTCAGAAGTGTAACTAAGGAGAATTACCGCAATCAGGGATGGACTACAATAAAAAAAGTGGACCTGGAGTCTTTCCAGAGGATTGCTTGTGTCAAGTGAATGTGGTACAAATCTGATATTTGTACAGTAAGGATTGATTAGTATTGTACGTAGTGGTTGTGATTGATACATACTCAATTAATAAGTACAATTACTCTGTCCTAACAATTAAGAAATGCTCATTTACTACAAATGCTATTCTAATAATCTTTTGCTTTTTTCTTGTTTTACAGCTTTATTGCAACACTTTGACTCCACCAACACACACATATATATGCACACACACACACACACACACACACACACACACACACACACACACACATATACACACGCACACAAATCAAACCAACGGCACTTTTAAAAGCCACTCTCTTTCTTTCTCACTCGTCTCTTTCGATCTCTCTCTCTTTCTCTCTTTCTTCATTTTGTGTGTTGTTTTTATATTGTTTGTATTTGTATGTGATGTCCCTCAATTCTGACATGAGGGTCTTTGATGATCCCAATGATGCCAGGATCAACATGGCAGCATTAATTAGTGATGCTTATCTCCATGAGGCCAGGGTAAGGCTTGTCATGATAAGCAAATAGTGCCTAAGTCTGAAAATACTAATTGCTATTGCTTTTATAGATGTGATGTAAATGGTTAGTAAGACCCTTTTATGCAACTACTGAATAATGCTCAATTATAAGTGCTGCTGATATAAGTGCTCTGCAATATAGGCTGCCATGGCCATGGAAACTGCCTTTCCTAAAAAAAAAAAACGAGGAAAAGCAGGAAGAGATCCCTCACTAATCCACTGGTCACAGGCAGGTGTGAGAAACGTCGGGAAACACACTGCCCTGAATCAGGTTTGTTCTTTACTAAAACATGATTACTGTATCTAAAAATAAAGATACCGTATTTTCCGCACTATAAGGCGCACCGGATTATAAGGCGCACCTTCAATGAATAGCCTATTTTAGAACTGTTTTCATATATAGGGCGCACCGGATTATAAGGCGCATAGAATAGAAGATACTGCAGTCAAACGTTTGACTGGGTTTGCGTTATGCAGTGGTCACCAACCTTTTCAAGCCTAAGATCACATCCAAAGTCCAAATGTAAACCAAGATCTACCACTTGCAAAAAAATATGAAAAAAACAAGTGGCTGAGCTGTAAAACCTTGTTTATACTCGACGCGAAGGTAATAAAAAACGAATATCCGTCTGCTCGGGCAGATTCGGCTCAAAGTCGTGCATCTTCGGATGCGGAGGCGCGCGCGCGGCAAAATGACGTCATTGTGACAGCGCGCGCGCTTCCGCATCCGAAGATGCACGACTTTGAGCCGAATCTGCCCGAGCAGACGGATATTAGTACATCTCATCACACCGGCACCCAGTTTGCGCGTCTAAATCAGTTGTATGGTCTGGTGTTCAGTCTAAAACAAAACAGTTGCGTCAAGTATTTGCCTCGTCTGTTTGGGGAGGTCCGCGAGCAGTCAGCGGAGGCTCGCGCTCCGGTGCCAGGCGAAAGTATAAACAAAAGGTTTAAGTCAGCGGTTGTTTTACAGACATTAATATAAGGCGCCAGATCCATATATAAGGCGCTCCGGATTATAAGGCGCACTGTCGTTTTTTGAAAAAAATTAAGGCTTTTAAGTGCGCCTTATAGTGCGGAAAATACGGTAATTCATTAAATAGTGTTTTGGTGGTTACACGTATTATAAAATGAGAGTCAGATACCACTTTGACAAAATGGTGTTGCAATGTTTGTGAACATTTTTCTCACTAATATATAAGATTGTTAAAGAGCATGCGACTGATAATCCTTACTTGTGTTGTGTATTAATAATTTATATAGTTTCCCTCCCTCCAGTCCTTATGGAATATTTTCATTTGGAAATGAATTGGTTTCATGTTATATTGATCAAAGGGTTAAGCAAAATGACTGTCTCTGCAGCTGCTTCTCAATCCAGAAGAAGGGATCCTGTGCATGAGGAAGGCTTTCAGATAGAAGATCAAGAGTTGGCAAGTCTTGGTGAGGATACTGAGTGTTACAGTAGTTACACTACACTACAGTTTTTCCAATTTCCACCATTTATTTAATCATAATTAAGCATTATGTTTTGTCTATGCTTCCACTACAGACTCACAGTATAACTGATATATACTTGTGATCATAATCATGAGTATAGACCTTTTAAGGACAAGTGAATGTTTTTTTAGAAACAAGACTCCAAGAGTTAAGGGACACCATAACTGCAGTCCAGGTTCCGGAGAGAACAGACAGAATGGTTTCTGCTTGGGAACAAAGGCAGCTTCTCACAGATGTGAGAATGAAAACTGCTAGGCCTATGCTTTTGGATGCAAAGCTCTCAGCCGAGAGAGTATTCATCCAAAATTGTCACAGATGCTGTGCTGTAGAAGCTGTGATTAGGTGCCTGGACTGTGTACCACTGGACATGGAGTTCCTCTGTGCTACCTGTGACATGGAGGCCCACAAGAGAAATGTCTTCCATGACAGAGAGGCTGTGCTCCATGGATTTCTTGAGCCCATTCCCCCTACAACTGCTGTGGTGGTGAATGAAAATGGCCAGCCTCAGTTTTGTGAACAAAGTATGTTAAAATTAGCATTATATCAAATTGTCTCATACTTATAGTGTAATTGTCCAAATGTTGTTGTAGATAGTGCACATGTTTATATTTAACAGTGTTTCTAAATGGCTTAGACATTTTTTCTAAAATGCTAATCTCATTCTAAGCTTATTCTAAAAACTCTAAAGTGCAAGTGTGAAATTTAATAGCTGAATAACAAAAGTATGATTGGTTTGCATTGTCAGGATCTGGGTTGCTTCTCTGTTCTCTCTCACTCTCACACTACCACACACTCATTTACACACTCATCTCTCTCTCACTCTCCAGCGCACACACACACTTTCATGTTCTCTCTCTGTCATCACCTGTTGATCATCACAATCAGCGCTCGCGCTGCTTTGCGCTCTCACCTGTGTCTTGTCTTGTCTGATTACTCGGTCTACTTCTGGTGTTTGTTCTCTCTGTCCTGTGTCAGATTATTGTGTGAGTAACGCTCTCTCATTTTGTCAGCAAGAAGCCTTACCATTGTCTTGTCTTGTGTAGCAGCACTCGCCTTAGTGTACCCTGTCTCCTGTTACCTGCTGTGATGCGCCTCACCTAAGAGTTATCTCTGCTCGAGCTGCTTTCTTCAAGGACATTATTCCCGAACAGTATAACCTACTTATAAAAAATAAGTGAACTATACCCAAAACTGTGAAACAGTTCATTCAACTTAAAACGTTTAAGTTTGTTCAATGACTGGGCTGTTTTAACTTCAAGGAACTCAAATAAAATAAGTAAACATGACGTCATATTATTACCATAGCCTTATTTTTGCCTCTTGGTGGCGGTAATGAGCTTTATTGCATTCCAATCTGCCAACGAAAAAGAAAAGTCTGCTTGCGCACTTTATTTGCATATTTTTTATAACATAACATAGGCTACTAGGTAAAACTCTCCAAAACACAAAGAGTCAACATGTCATGCCATGTCCGTTTATTTCATGTTTTACACGAATGACTGTAAAAAATAACAACGGAGTAAAAATAATTCCTATTTGAAATTGAGCGCTCGGATTTGAACTTGGAAGCCCGCGCTCGGATTTGAAATTGGAAGCGCACGCGCGCGCGCCCGCCATGTAATGCAGGAATTGTTGCCTCAACGTGCCGTGGTTCTCTCTGTGGAATCAACATCGTTCATCGTCGTCATCATTTCTGTGGTTGCTGCGGTGTGTTTAGCGGCTATAATCTGGTAAGTAGCAGCTACTTCTCAAATATTTTTCTCAAATAAGTTTTTCATGTAATCTGCATCAGAATGTGTCATCAAACTGGAACGATTTAGCTAACTTGTTGCACTTAGCTAACATAGACCTACTAAAATGATCAGGCACACTTTAGGCCTAACGTTACATGTTGCAATGTTATTTGTGGAGTGATTTTAACTATATTTTAACAATTTAGAGACAGAGTTAATGTATGCACGCAATCACATTAACTTACACGGATATTAATTTGTGGCACTACTGTTGGTTATTGCAGTTGTCTTGAAGCTTTTCGGTTACAAAAAAAAAAAAAGATTAAAAGTCAAGTCAAGTCAAGTTTATTTGTATAGCGCTTTTCACAATACAGATTGCATCAAAGCAGCTTCACAGTATTAAATTTAAATAATACAACAAAGTTTGTTTCAAGAGGAATTTATTGATTGATAAAATTAAATTAAATATCCCCAAAATATCCCCAACTGAGCAAGCCAAAGGCAACAGTGGCAAGGAACCGAAAAACTCCATCAAGTGACCTAATGGTGTCCTAAAACTCCATCAGGTGCCTTAATGGAGAAAAAAAAAACCTTGGGAGAACCCAGGCTCAGTCGGGGGCCAGTTCTCCTCTGGCATTGGATAGAGGCCGGATTGTAGTTTGAACTGTAGGATTATATGAATGCCTGGCTGAAGAGATGCGACTTTAATCTAGTTTTAAACTGGGAGAGCGAGTCTGAGCAACGAACAGTATCAGGAAGACTATTCCAGAGTTTTGGAGCCAAATGTGAAAATGCTCTCCCTCCTTTGGTGGTTCTGGATATCCTAGGTATGACCAAAAGCCTTGAATTTAGTGATCTCAAAGAGCGCGATGGATTATAGGGCGATAGAAGATCCGTTAAATAGACTGGAGCTAAGCCGTTTAGGGCTTTATAAGTCAGTAGCAATACCTTGTAATTAATACGGAACTTTATAGGTAACCAATGCAGTGATGATAAAATCGGTGTTATATGATCATATTTTCTTGATCTCGTAAGAACTCTAGCGGTGGCATTTTGGACTAACTGTAGCTTGTTTATTGAGGATGCAGGACAACCAGCTAATAAAGCATTACAGTAATCCAGTCTCGAGGTCATGAATGCATGAACTAACTTTTCTGCATCAGAAACTGATAGCATATTACGTAGCTTAGCAATGTTTCTAAGGTGGAAAAAGGCTGTTTTTGTAACATAAGAAATATGATTTTCAAAAGACAGGTTGCAATCGAGTATAACACCCAGGTCTTTTACTGTAGAGGATAAAGTAACAGGACATCCTATGATGTTAAAGTTGTATTGTGCGAGGTTTTGTGGGCGGTTTTTTGAACCGATAAGTATTACCTCTGTCTTGTCTGGATTTAATAAAAGAAAATTACGCGTCATCCAATCTTTTATATCTTTAACACACTCTGTCAATTTGGAAAATGTAGCGTTTTCATCCGGCCGTGATGAAATATATATTTGAGTGTCATCAGCATAACAATGGAAACTAATTCCATGTTTCCTTATAATATTTCCAAGTGGCATCATATATATTGAAAATAACAGAGGGCCTAATACAGATCCCTGCGGCACTCCATAGTTTACTGGAGTTATGATCGATTTTTCTCCATTTAAATAGACAAAATGGTAGCGGTCAGATAGGTATGATTTGAACCAGCTTAGTGCTTGTCCTTGAACACCAGTATAATTTTGTAGTCGATCTAAGAGTATTGTGTGATCTATAGTATCGAACGCAGCACTAAGATCAAGTAAAACTAGTATTGAGATACAGCCTTGGTCAGAAGCTAAAAGTAAATCATTTGTGATTTTAACGAGCGCAGTTTCAGTGCTATGATGCGGTCTGAATCCAGACTGAAACTTTTCATAGATATCATTTTGTTGCAAGAAAGAGCCCAGTTGACCGGACAACTGGGCTCTTAAAACCACTTTCCACTTTCATAAAAACTTTCAATAAAACCACTTTCATTCAATCTTACTTGTTTTTTAACCGATGTTTAGAATTAAATTAGCTGTAATCGAAGCTAAATGTTCCCAATTCTGAAATTGATGTATGACTTTGACATGTCTCTGCCTCACTATTAATTTGTGTTTTTTTTTTTTTTATACAGGTTAAAACTTCTGCGACCAGAGCATATGTGAGTAAAATTACAATTTAGAATATGGGGGTGGAAATAGTAGAACATTTGTGTCAGCTGTTTTCATTGTCAAGGCCGCTGCTGAAAGAAGCAGTTAATGACGTATTACAGAGACATTGCTATACAGGCCGTTTCTCAATATGCGTTCTTGTCTGTACTTGTGTTCTTGTGAACTTGTGAAACGTCATCATTCGCGGCCCAAGTACTGTCCCAATACACAAGTTTGCATTTTAGCAAGACCGGTTAAAAATCCCGGAAGTGTTCTTGACACGCCCATTTTACAGAGGATGCAGCGGTTGGTAACTTGTGTGAACTTGACGGCAGAAATATCCCAGCATTCATTTCGGCATTCGAGGAAGGAGTTATGTTTGGGTTATTTAAACCCGTTATTTAACCCGTTTAAACCGTTATTTAAATCGCGTTATGTTTGGGTACTGCAGACGGCGTCTGGTGCGGGGGTATTATTGCGCAATACCAGCAAGAACACATCGTCTCAAACTGTCAGCAGCGTTCTGTGTGCTCGTCACCTTGTGAGTTCATTCTTCCAAGAACAACTAGCAAGAGCGTTCTCCCCAAGAACACAAGTCCGTTCTTTGCATTAATGGTTTTCAGAAACAGCCAGTGACGCTGCTCTTGATGAAATTGTTAGTGTTGCTATGGACAGTAATGTTTTTGTCAGTTCAACTGCTAAAGGAGCAGAATTGTCCTCAAATAAACGACGAAAAACCTTTATTGAGAGAAACTGCCCAATGGTTATGCCGTTTCAGTATGTTGTAGCACCTGGGCGCACAGCTGTTTATGTCCCAATACTGCCTATGATTCAGTTGTTTAAACATAACATAATTTTTTTTGTTATTTGTTTGAATGCTTGCTTTCAGATTGCTGCAGAATTCCACAGAATTAGTAATATCAGCTTGAAAAACAAGTTCTATGCAGAGCTGGACAAACAAACTCCTCGACTGATTGCTGTTTACAGGCAGAAGGCTCTGCCCGTACTGGCAAGGCAGCAGAAGCACTGAGAAGCATCTTTAGTGCCTATGATCTTCTGGTAAATTTTATGTTAATTACATTTTTAGTTGTTAATTGGTTAATGTGCACATGTATTTTACTGCTATCTGTTAATTGTTTAAACCTGGCTTTGAACTCTCTCGCTTTAAATTTCTTCCCCGCTTTCATCTGTACTTTTATCTCTATTTTTTCTTATCTCTTGCACCGGATCACAATGATATTAACAACAGACGTACAGCTGCACTTCGAGCCCTCCTTGCGCGAAGATGACTCTGTGTTTTTCCAAGATGTGGAATGTAGGTTTTTATACATCTCATTTGAATTTTAATGTTATTTATCTGATTATGCTCATGAAGTTCTCTCATGCTTTTCAGACTGAAGAGGTGGATGAGCCAGACATTGCAGATTCAGCTGTAGCTCTCTTAGCTCTTGTGAATGGAGACTCGAGTTCCACTGTTCAGCTTGACCAATTGCTATTGTGCTGGAAGGTGACATTGTTCTAAGGGACATTTCCAGGTTGGCTGATGCTTTTCTTTTGATGTTTGGTTTGATGTATGCATTACATCTCAACTACCCCAAAGGCAAAAAGTCTTACTTGGCTTGGATGACTCAAAGCCACTAACACCAAGATTGCTGAGTCTAAAAAATGAGCTACTGATTCAGGAGTAAGAGGAATGGATGTACAAACACTAGTATAAGTTTCACAGATGTTAATGCATCAGGTTTGAATTATTTCTTTTGCAAAATAAAACATACTTTCACATACGAAGTTTGAAATTGTCTTCCTTTCTAATGTTTAAGGAATAATATTTTGCTAATGTTAATTTTGAGGTCATATTTCTTGAAAATTAAGTATTGGATTTTAATTATTTTTAAATGTATAACAAAAATTTAATGTTTTTAATTTCTGATCAATAAAATGTATTGAATTATAAAATACATACAAATAGTTTATTCAAATAAATAATTTTGAGTTAATCTGTTTTGTGGATTTAAGTGTAAATGACTTAAAACCTACATTTTATCAACTTAAAAGTTTTGAGTTATAAAATACATACAAAAAGTGTATTCAAATAAATAATTTTGAGTTAATCTGTTCTATGGATTTAAGTGTAACTGACTTAAAACAATTAATTTTATCAACTTAAAAGTTTTGAGGTAATAAGTTTCCTCAAATTTTTTGAGTTATCTTAACTTATCGGGGTTTACAGTGTACTGAAAGAGATTTTTCTGTTCCACGTTTTCTCTCCTGACAAAGTATCCACTGCGAAGCTGTCTTCCTGGAGAGCGTCTCTTTAGTTCCAGTTCTGAGCAATCTCGTTGCAACTGCTTTTGTTGAACATTAAAGACTTTTATTGAGTTACCTTTGCTTTTGGATCCTTTTGTTGAATACCTGACATGAATGGTTGCTCATTAACAAATCCGTTTTGCTATGCTTGATATTAAAGGGGTGGTATAATGCCCTTTTCTCAAGATGTAAAATAAGTCTCTGATCCCAGAGTGTGTATGTGAAGTTTTAGCTCAAAATAACCCACAGATATTTTTATATAGCATGTTAAAGTTGTCACTTTTTGAGGGTGAGCAAAAACGCACCATTTTTGTGTCTGTTCCTTTAAATGCAAATGAGCTGCATTTGGGGGCGGAGCTTCAAGAGCTTGTGTCCTTTTACCTCACACAGACACGCACTGAACATTTCTAAAACTTTTAGCCTTTTATGTTCAAACTGGAGTCAGAAAGATGGAGAGACTCAAGAAGAAGTGACAACATGTAGACAACATTTCTGAATGGTTAGTTGGTGAATTTATGTAACTTATGTGTAGTTATCTTCTAGTCATTGATTAGCATATTCTGTCTTGATAATCTATAAATCGTGTTCAGGGGGCGGGGTTTATGTCAATTATAGGGTTGGTGATGTCACTAACCCGGGAGGAATGTTGTGTAGTTCCTACCAGCCGTTTGTTGTAGTCCTTAAAAAGTAATTTCTTTAAAAGAAAATATCTCCCTTTGCTTTGAACTTTGAGCGTTGTAACTTTGCAGATGTTGTTTATGCTCAAACAGCAACATTACACACTAACTAAATTTAGAAAAGTGAAATCATAATCAACCACCCCTTTAAAGTGGATGGTGTCCATGTATAGCACTTGAAGATTGGAGAAAGACAAAATGGATCTGCGGATCAAATTTTAGAATTGCAAGTAGATTCTAAGCATCTGAGAAAAGAGCGATTTGGATTTTGAATCCTGCTATATGTTCTGCTTTATTTATGAAATAATTGCAAGCGGAAGACCAGATTATCCGTCTTAGGAATTGTATTAGTTCAGAGGAACTTGTGGAGAAAAGAAAAGTGGAGTAATTGCAATAGAAGAGAATGTTTTTGAAAACCCATTCTTTCTCCCACAGAGTAGTGGCCATGATAAGCGGAGGGAGAAGTCTCTGCTGTGGCAGTGAAGTAACATGGTTTAATCGAAAAGGCTGTGCATGTTTCCGTAATGTATAGGTGAGATATCAGGTGATACGGGCCATTTTAAGTATCCTCCTTCAACCTCTCGAAGCATTAGATGTTGTACTGTTGCTGTCTGTCTTGTTCAAATTTGTTTTATTATAAACGAGCATGCTAGCGGTGTAGGTACTGCACCACTGAAGTGGTGTCTGCTGCTTATAGTATACTCGTAATGATGATTGACATGACTGAATGTTTAGGCTCCTCCCGAAACTACGTTTTGAACTTCATTTAAAAGGGTTTTATGTTTGTTAAACTTAGCTTCGCCAATAGAGGGCACCCTCAGCGTTACGCTAGGCTATGGATTGGTCACTGACGCTAGTAGAGTAAAGGCGCGCTCATTAGTGAGCACTGGTGTACTGGTTTTTTTGGGGGGGAGAGAGGATGACGGTGTGAGTATCGTGAGAATTCGAGCAGAGGTGAGATCGCACAGTTGTTGACAAACTCAACAGGACGAATTTAACACTTTGAGATTTAAAACTTTTTTTCGGATTAAAACAAATTAACATTGCATCGACTACCATATACTGTATACGTTTTAAAATTCAACTGTACACTGGAGGATTTAACGGACTTTGAGATCTTTATTGACGACTACTATCACCACATAAATAATACCGACGCACTCAAACCAGATACCAAAAGAAGAAAGAGAGACTCCGGAACGGACACAGATGACCTGCGCACCACCGAAGTTGAGGTTAGTGTGCTGGCTAGCATCAATAAGAAACTGGACATGCTGGTCACAATTCACGAGGAGTTAAATGATATGCGGAAAAGCCTTGAATTTGCTCACAATCAAATCGAAACACTACAACAATCAAATCAAGAGCTTCAAACCTCAATAACAACTCTCACCCAGCAAATGCAAAATGTCACTGCGGAAAATAAACAGATGAAAGAAACAATCCTAGACATCCAAACACGCTCGATGCGAGATAACCTCATCTTCTCAGGCATTCCAGAAACATCATCCGATAATCCAGAGTTACAGATTCAAAACTTCATGCGCTCTCAACTCAAATGACCTGCTGACGTCGTTCAAAATATTACCTTCCATCGAGTTCATCGCCTCGGCAAACAACAGCAGGACAAAACTCGTCCCATCATTGCAAAATTTTAACACTATCAACAAAAGGAACTGGTTAAAAGCAAAGGAAAACTACTCAAGGACACTCATTTTGGAATGAAGGATCAATACCCACGAGAAATAAACAAACGAAGAAAAGTTCTCTATCCCATATTAAAAAAAAACCGAAGAAAGAACATACAGTATTAGCAGTTGATAAACTGTATATAAATGGACAATTATTCCGAAGCCATGGAAAAACACCATGGCTTTTCTGAATAAATATACAAATATGCTACATGTATAAATATTATTAATGTTTTTTTTTTTCTTTCTTTCTTTATTCTCTCCCACACCTCTGTATACTTACAAAATTTGTTAGCCCAGCGTCTAAATTCTGTGCTCACACTCTCTCTCCTTATTTGCTTATTTGCTCTCGCTACGTTTTTTTTTTTGGTTTGTTTTATTTGATTTTTTTTTTACTTTTCTTGTCCAGTAATCTCTCTCTCTCTTTCTTTCTCTCGCTCTCTCTCTTAATTTTTTTTCTTGTTTAGCAGTCTTCTCTCTCTCTCTCTCTCTCTCTCTCTCTCTCTCTCTCTCTCTCTCTCTGTCTCTCTCTCTCTCTCTCTCTCTCTCTCTCTTTCTCTAGCTCTCTCTCTCGCCGTCTTTCTCTCCTTTCAATCTCTGATAAGGCATGTGCCTTTCTTTGTATATTGAGTATTTATGTTTTGACTCTCTGTTTGTCTTTGTCTATATGTGTAAAGTCCTTTTGTCCAGTGTCTGTTTGTTAGTTTTGTATTTATGTTCAACACCACTACTATTTCTAAGCTCAACCCCAAGCAAAAACGATGGAAAACATGTTATGACACACATCCACTCAATACTGACAAAAAAACAAACAAAAAAACACTCACGCCATATTCCCTCAACCAAACCCCTTTATCCCTCTCTCCCCTTCCTCACTCTCTTTTTCTCTTTATCACTTCATATGGCTCTTAACCTATATAAACATGTTAGTCCACAACTCTGATATACCTGACATACACACATGCAACCACTTAACTTGATAACATGGAATGTGCGCGGCTTCCGTAACCCAACCAAAAGACTTAAAGTAATTAATCATCTAACACAATTGGGGGCTGATGTTTGCTTCCTTCAAGAAACACACTTAACAGATACAGAATTGCAACATCTTAATTTTAGACAATTTGACAAAATATACTCTTCAACATATAACAGCAAACAGAGAAGTGTCTCTATTTTAATAAATAAAGACATTCATTTCACATTAAACCAATCTATCATGGACCCAGACGGTAGATTCATCATCATTAATGTAACTCTAAATCATCCAACATTTACATTGGCAAACATTTATGGCCCTAACAATGATGATCCTTCTTTCTTCCACAATCTTTTCTCCATACTATCAAATTCAAACAACCTCATCATAGCTAGAGACTTCAATACAGTCATCAATCCCACAATTGACCGCTCAATCACTTCTGGCAACTTAAGAAACTGGCACTCCACTGACATAATAAAGCAATATATGGAGGACTATGGCCTTAGCGACAGTTGGAGAATGAGGAACCCTTTTTTAAGAGAATATTCATATTTTTCTACAGTCCACCAATGTTCATCTAGAATCGACTTATTTCTTATCAGTAATTCGCTAATAACCAAGATATCAGATAACACAATTCATCCAATTGTAATTAGTGACCACGCTTCTATCTCTCTGTCTATAAATATTCAAACATATGCTAAAACTTAAACTAGATGGCGCTTCAATACCTCACTATTAGAAGACCCCAACTTTACAACCCTTATAAGGCGAGAGTGGGCATTCTTTCTGGAGATGAACGACTCTCCAGACACCTCAACTTCACTGCTATGGGAAACTGGGAAGGCCGTAATCAGAGGAAAAATAATATCATACTCTTCATATAGGAAAAAACAGCAACAACAATTGGAAAATATATTAGAGCAAAAAATTAAATCCCTAACAAATGAAATATCTCACCATCCCAGGGAACCAAAACAGAAGGAATTAAAGGACCTCAAAACACAAATTGATGACATCATACAGAAAAAAACACAATTTCAAATTCAGCAACTGAAATATAACGCAATATAAGCAAACAGTAAATATTTCGCAAATCTACTCCAACATAAGAAAGAGAAATCAATCATCCCAGCCATCTTAGACGTCACAGGAAACATTCATCAAAACCCACAGGATATAAACAACACATTTCGGAATTCCTACAGCAACCTCTATTCCCCCACTCATCAACCTACTCAATCAGAAATCGACACCTTCTTGAATAGTCTGACATTGCCAAAATTAACTGCCGAACAAACCAACATTCTAGACGCACCCCTTAGCCTTAATGAACTTACTAAAGCACTCAATAAAATTCCTAGCAATAAATCTCCCGGGCCAGATGGATTACCAGCTGAATTCTACCGACACTTCTGGGACATATTATCACCATTATTCAACAGAGTAACTATAGAAATTAAAACGTCATCTACCATACCCACACACATGAATACAGCAGCCATGACATTACTGCTAAAACCCAACAAAGATCCATCTCACCCTTCAAGCTACCGACCTCTCTCACTATTGAATACTGACTTGAAAATTATCACCAAAGCACTAGCAGCCAGGATAGAAACAGTCACCCCCACACTCATTCATCCAGATCAGACAGGCTTCATTAAAAATAGACACGCCACAGATAATGTCCGCAGACTTTTTAACCTATTTAATATAGCACAAGAAAGACAACAGAAAACCATTATCATTTCACTTGATGCAGAAAAAGCTTTCGATAAGGTAAACTGGTCTTTTTTATTCAATACACTTCACAAGTTCGGTTTTGGAGAGTCGTTCATCCACTGGATTCAAATACTGTACACATCACCCAGGGCCACCATCACCAGTAATGGAATCACTTCACAGAGTTTCACACTGCATCAGGGCACCAGACAGGGATGCCCACTCTCGCCTTCCCTCTTTGCCATTTTCATTGAACCGCTCGCAGCAGCAATACGACAAAACACCATAATCAAAGGAATTCAGGTAGACAACGTACAACACAAAATCAGTTTATATGCAGATGATCTTTTACTTTATTTACAGAACCCACGAGTATCACTTCAAGAAACATTCAATATCATCAGCAGATTCTCCCTGGTCTCACATTACACTATCAACTGGAACAAGTCAATTTTACTACCACTTTCAGATGATGTATGGGATTCTGGAGCTCAGGACACATCATTCCACCTTCACACAGGCAACATCAAGTACCTAGGGATTCAGATTTCCCCCAGGCTGTCAGAGCTTTTCACCCTCAACTACACTCCACTCCTAAAGAAAATTGAAAACGAATATAAACGCTGGTCTAAACACCCACTCACACTCATCGGAAGAATAGCTGCTGTCAAAATGAAAACCCTACCCCAAATTAACTACCTTTTTTCTATGATCCCCATCACTCCTACAGATAAATGGTTCAAAACTCTTAATTCATTAACAACACAATTTTATTGGAAAAACAAAAAACCCAGAATATCACTCTCAACACTACAAAATAAAAAATCACATGGGGGGCTTGAAGCACCAAACTTCCATCACTACTTCCTGGCAAATCAATTACAGTACATAGTTAAATGGATCAATATACACAAGCATAATTACCCGTGGCTGGAATTAGAACAAAACCAGTGCACAAATATCTCAGTTGCAGACCTCCCCTTCCTCTCACAATCAATCAAGAAATCCAAATTCTGCCAATGCATTACCATCCATTCAACTCTGACAGCCTGGTGGAAAACGAAACAAATTACAAAATCATCACTAGAATTAAACAGGTTCACCCCACTCTGGCACAACCCAGAATTCATGATACAGAACAAACCTCTTTATTTCCCCACATGGGCACAAAAAGGAATTACACACCTTCACCACTTATTTGAGAACCACCATTTCATGTCATTTAACACACTCATACAGAAAATGGGGTTGGGAGAGAACAATTCCTTCAATATCAACAACTTAAACTTCAAATTAAAGATAAAACCACACTTACCAACAATACATTACAATCTTCTCAGCTTATAGAAGAAATTATGAAAATTAATAACTTCAAAAAATTAACCTCCCAACTATAAACATTGATTTCCAAACAAAACACAACAATGACACTCCCAACAACCAAGTGGGAAACCGACCTGGCCATCTCTTCTAACCCTGAGTACTGGGAACAAATCTGTAGGAACATATTTTTCATGACCGATAACACAAACCTGCAGTTTATACAATATAAAGTCATTCACAGAACTCACATCACCCAAAGTAAAATGTTCAAAATGGGCCTACACATCACCGATATTTGTTCACAATGCACTTTAGGTAGCACAGATGACTATTTGCACGCCATGTGGCACTGCCAACCAGTTCACTCTTTTTGGATTACAGTCACTGAGACACTGTCCACTATCCTGAGCCACAGAATCCCATCATCACCAACACTTTGTCTCATAGGCGACTTTTCCGAAATCCATATCCCGCAAAAATACAGGAATCCGTTGCTCATCTCTCTAGCTGTCGCTAAGAAAGTAGTTCTCCAAAACTGGAAATCAAAGAAATCTTGCCACATCAATCACTGGACAAATTTAATCTCAGAACACATTTCAATGGAGAAACACAATGCACACAGAAGGAAGCAAATATCAGCCTTTGAAGACACCTGGTCTCTGTTTTTGACATTTCTTAATACCACACAAACATAACTACAAGCCGTGTACATTACCAGACACATACCTCCCCCCTTTCGTTCTATAGGTTTATAAAAAAAAAAATTCTTTTTTTTTCTTTTTTTTTTCTCTTCTTTTTTTCTCTTTTGCTTTTGCCCCTGCAGCTATCACTTCATATATACACACAGGCATAAACTATCTACACTCATGCGTAACATGTTTCCAAACCCATTTCCCCTCAAACACCTTAATCATGACCAACTAATATAAACCTCAGATTAACAAACAAATAAAATGTGCTCAAGATCATTCTATTCAATCAACAATAATAATACGTTCTTATGTTTGTCAATTGTCTTGTCCCTCTGTTGTCTGTCTGTCACTTTGTTGTGTCTTATATGTTACGTGTTACACTCTGTACGTGGTGCTATATTCCCTCCTCCCCTTATGTACCCAGGGTCTCACTAAACTGGGTGAATGGTTACGCACTGTATATAAATCTATTGTCTGTATTATCATATATTGTGTATATATTTTGCTTTATAAAAAAAAAAAAAAAAAGACAGAGCGCTTGGAGTTCCCCCACTCGCTTGACTGATAATAAGGCTAGCAGTAGTGCAGTCTTAAATCTCTGGCCCTGCGCTGTTAGAAAAACCTGTAAAGATTGCTGAAGAAAAAGACTGTGAAATGGAGGACAAGAAGAAAATTAAAGTGTTTCCATTGGTTTCCTGCAGATCTCCCACTTCTGAGGTTCTGCATCATCCCGATGAGAAACTCCTGCAGGAGTTCTTCCAGACCGCACTCACTGCCGTCAGGACCATGGTGTTGGCAGAGATGCAGCAGCAGCGAGAAGAGGAAGGTGATGAAGAACAGAAGCCAATAGAGAGACAGACATCGCAGACTTCAAACTCCGCTACGAACAAGAAGAAAGCAGGGAAAAAGAAAGGTGCTCCCACCCCTCCTCAGGAGCCCAGTCCTCAGCCCACAGTGGCGAAGAACCCTGAGGAGATCAAGAGGAAGGCAGAGAGGATGAGAATCAAACTGGAGTTCACAGCCACACTGAAACGTGAAGAACATGCGGTGAAGCTGCGTTTGGATCTGGTGAAGGCTCATGCGCTGAGAAACGTGAGCAGTTTGCAGCAGAGAGCGGAGCAGGTCTACAGGAACATGGAGGAGTGGCTGGGAGCTCGCTTTCTGTCTGAGATGAACAGTATTGACCAGCTGACAGAGTTTGTGCGGAAGCACATTGAGAATGCAGTTCAGATCCATCATGAGCTGGTGCTGCGGAGCGCTGATTTCTGCGTGGATGGAGACACACGTGTGGTGGCGAGTCCAGCATCCGCTCCGCGCAGAGACTTCCTCCCATCCACCCATAACCTAGACACTCCAGGCCAGAGTGATATAGGCCCCTCTGCCAAGAGGAGTCACTGTGTGCAACCTGCAGTTGAGGTACTTGATGATGATGATGATGACGACGACGATGATGAAGAACCAGCACCACAAGCAAAGAGGCCAACTAAGAAGGGGAAGCCAGCAGCCAGGCTAACCACCTGGAGGAACGATGACCTGGACAACGCCGCCCTGCCTGAGTACCAGCACTGTCCCCCAGACTTCATTGAGACTCCATTTCAGTCCTTCAGCAGGTACTTCAGCCCCCAACTCATCACGCACATAACGTACCAGATCAACTTGTATGCAAACCAGAAGAACATCAACACCTCCTTCACCACCACTGAAGACGAGATGATGATCTTTGTGGCTATCCTGATGTACATGGGGATTGCTGAGCTGCCTGCCGTTGAAGACTACTGGGCAATGGAGACCAGGGTCCCTCAAGTCGCAAACCTCATGTCATCGAAGAGGTTCAGGCTGATGAAAAGGCTTGTCCACTTCAACGACAACACCCAGATCACTGGCACCATCGATCGATTCTTCAAGGTGCGGCCACTGTTCAGTCATCTGAATGCTGCCTTCAGGAGTGAGCCACAGACCCCCAAGCAGTCTGTGGATGAGGTCATGATTGCCTACAAAGGCAAGACAGCTGGCAACCTGAGGCAGTACATTAAGAACAAGCCAGACAAATGGGGATTCAAGTTGTTTGCTAGGGCTTCTGAGGATGGCTTCATCCATGACATGGTGTTGTATCAAGGTAAGACTACGCTGGAGGCCCACGGTCTTCCCCTGACACCTGAACAAACAGCCATGGGTGTCACCAGCCAGATCGTCTCCGTCCTAGCCAGCACCATGTCCTCCTCCACCACCACAGCCATCTTTGCGGACAACTTTTTTACCAGCCTGGAGATAGTGCGGTACCTCAAGGACAAAAACTGCAGGTACACAGGGACAGCCAGGGACAACAGAATAGGCAAGCCTCCACTCAAAATCATCAAGGAGATGGAGAATAAGGCTGTCCCTCGTGGTACGTATGACTACGTCACCAGTGACGATGCGATCCTGGCCCTCAGGTGGAAGGACAATAGGGTTGTCACTCTTCTGTCAACAGATATGGGGGCAGAGCCCATTTCCTCAGTCTACAGGTACTGCAGTGAAACCAAGAGGAAGGAACAAGTGAGCTGCCCTGCTGTCATCAAAAGCTACAATGCCAACATGGGGGGCATTGACAAAAGTGACATGCTGGTCCATCTCTACCGCACCCCCATGAAATCAAAGAGGTGGTATATGCGCATGTTTGCCTACTCTGTGGATATCAGCCTCACGAATGCCTGGGTTTTCTACAGGCGGGACTGCAAGGCTATTGGCTTTCTGGATGGCCTGTCTTTAAAAAATTTTAGAATCCAGGTGTTCAGGGAAGCTAGCGGCCCGAGGTCACTCACATCGCATCCCCGAAGGAGCTCAGCATCTCAAGGCAGCCTCAGCACTTCTGTTGCCATCCCCACACCTGTCCGGGGACACCGCAGCACAAATCCAGCAATCCATGTGCGGTTTGACATGTCCCTGTTCCACGCCCCTGTCTACACAAACCGCCAGACCTGCAAGTACTGCAGCCGGAAGGGGAATATCATGAGGTCGAACGTGGTCTGCAGGGTCTGCAAGGTCCATCTGTGCCTCAATGCTGGCCGCAACTGCTTCCTTAAGTACCACGAAACAGTGGCCTAATAATTTAAAATGTTCCTAATAATAATTTAATTTAAAATGTTCCTAATAATATTTTAAAATGTTACTAAATAAATATTTTTATGTTTGTAACAAGTTTATGTGTTTTTATTATATTTTTATATATACACTTTTTAAGGGAAAAACATTACCCTAGACTGGCGAGGAACCATATATGGTAACTTCATTGCCCTTGATTTCCAACCTAAAAAAAATTAAAAAAATTAAAAACTCACAAATGTTTAGAAATCTTATAATATCCTCCAATAACACTCTATGGTTGAAATTTAGAATTTCCAAGTATTTCAATGAGTGCCCTATAAAGGGTTAACACTATATAACACCACACACCAACACATGAATCACACAAGGTACATGCTAATAGAATAATACATGTAAGTGAAATAAACATTAAAGCTATATTTGGTATAATAATGGTTTTATTTAATGTAATTTACATCTAAATTCATCATTAAGAGCAGTGATCTGCTGAAATTTTCCTAAATGTTTCTAAATGTATTTACTATTATATTAAAATACTTTTAATGTATTTAATTGTATTTTGATTGTAGCTGTGTATTCTTGTCTATTATTACAGCAATGCTGTCAAATTGAAAAATTTGGTGCATTTGTGTGATTCAGAGATGATTAATGTGGATGCTTGAACACGATCGCTTACAACAAAAGCAAAACATTAAGATAAATCAATGTAAAATCAGCATAAAATCCTCAACACAAATGTAAAGTAAAAAAAGTATTATATATATGAGTGAAAGATTTATGTTAAATGAGAATGTTAATGAATATATTTATATATATATATGAATACACATGTATGAATAACAATGTAAAGAAAATACAATAAAGAATGAACTACAACTGTTAAAAAATATATATTAAAAAAAAGAAAAAAAAAGTGAGCACTGGTGTACACGCAACGCAATGGAGAGTGTTTTCAACATAACCTGTCTTTATTATCTATTTTTGAGGTAAGCTGACAATAATTGATCCTCTAGTAAGACACAACAGTATTATATGTTTATCCTGTTAAGCTGCAACGCCACTTTTGAAAAATCCCCAGAAATGACATACCCAAACTGAAACAGATACAGTTCATGAACCCTTTGCACTAAAAGCACAAGTATGATCTCATTTGAAAGCTGACACCTGGTAGTTTATTGTAAATGTAGAATTAATTATTGTCATAATGAAAAAAACATTTTTTAAATAGCTTCAAAGTTTTGTAAAGTTATTAGAAATTTATTTGTATTAAACATATTCATGAAAATAAAATTGAAGTGGGCCCTGGAGCAATCTAGAAATGCACTGCAGCTAAAGCCATATGTGTGACCATGTTATATTTAAAATCTGAAAATGATAAGTCTAAAACTCTGTATTTGGTTAAATGTTTTTCAAGATCATGTCAAATTACTTTATTTTGATTAGACTCTAAAAATGCTACTGATGTTTAGTCATCATCTAAGTCATCTATTTAGTCTATTGTCTCTATTGTTTTGTGGTGCAAACGAGCCCCATTCAGTCTCAGTCTCCCCAGTACACATTCACACCTCTCCAGCCTGGTTATGGATCTAAATATGCATATCTTTTGTCTGCATTATAGTTACTAACGACTGGCTATTCACAGGCTATTCATAGGGTTTCAATCCCTAATTCATTTTATCAAAGTTCTCACTTATATTTGAAACTGTATCAAATGCACTAAAACATTTCAGAAAAGCATTACTATTTAGAAAAAAAAACCCATAAAAGAATAACTTCTAGGTGACAGGTGCACCTGAGCTAGCTAGCATGTTAGCTTAGCACACCATCTATACACGACCATTTATGAGATTAAAACTATGTTTGTGCTTCAAACTTATTTTATAACGCAAGTCGATTGTTTTAAATAATCTTCTGTGATCTAATTTGGCTTCAGATAAAAAAAAATCTGAAAGAAAATATATTATTTATAGTATGCACGATGATAAAGTCTATATCGATTAGCATTACATTATAAATATAATCTATTATTATAAAAATACCTGGCATTGCTTGAAAAACACTCAAATATCAAATATCATTTGCAATCATGTTTATTGTCTTCAAAACGTCTATATCTGCATATTACAGCGATCTCTGTGTTAGCTTTGTGTGTAGCTGCTATCAGTGACGTCCTTGAAGGTCACATGATTATGTCTCTTCTTCATGTTCCATATATGGAGTATTTTTGTGCATATAGCGCCCTCAGGCTATTGGTATGAATTGAAAACACAGCACATCTCAGTAAGAAGCGCTCATAATGATTACATCGACGCATTTGGGTATAAATTCAATAAATATTATTCCTGTCTATAGAAATATGATGTGAATCTATGAGAATATCAATATTTCTCCAAGTCTGCACATTTTTGAGCTAAAAGCCCTGAGGGACGTTGTTTTGTGAATCGCTGTCATGACAACAGGACGGAGTTTTTTTTTCTGAATGGACCAGCTGACGCTCATAATTCATATTAAAGGTATCAACGCATTTTTCCATTTCATAACTCCTGACACAAAATAAGACATAACTGTCACTATAAGTTTCTCAGAATACAATAGTTGTCAAATACTGAAACTTGAGTCTTATATCTTTTTAATGATGTATAGTTTGTCAAGGTAAAACATTTAATCTGATAGTAACTTTGAACTAAATAAATAAAAAAACGCTTCAGTGCGCCGACGCACTGGTGAGGGTTAACAGGATTTATAGAACTGCAGTTTGTGCCACACAGATTAAGAGATGTCGAACTTTACGGTGGTTAAGAGTGTTTGCACCTAAAATGGCGGACGATAACAGACTAGTAAAAGATCGTAACTTTCAGCATGAACGAAAATGAGGAGTAAGTGTTGAAAAATACCACGATTGAGATGAAAATATGAGACAAGTGACGGGTGATAAACTAAATCGATGTTTAAGAACATGAATTAGACATGTGGTGTTAAAAACACTGAAGCTAAAAAGCACACGTGTGAACAGGCTATGATCTCTGAGCTCACGTGTGTTAATATCATCTGACAGCATTTCTTCAGCCATTAGCTGTAAAAAGAGCATCTCATGGTGTATTATCAATAAGAATTCAAGTCAGACTCAGTTTTAAAATGCTTTTATTGTTAATTTAGTGAGAATGTGATGTTAATATACAGTTACAGATATATTGGGTTAAAACTGAGATCAAAATAATTCATAAAATACTGATAAAAAGAGCAATAAGACAAAGTGCAGTTATAAATGCTGAGGTAACATACTAAATTGTCATTTTCATGGTTATGAGTATAGAGTTTGTGCATTACTCACCTGTATTTGTGTTAAAGGTGTGTGATGTGAAACTTTATGGTTATTTGTTATACTTCTATGCCGTGTAAGAGTGAGCATAGAACACGTTTAGGTTTATTGTGTTATGTTTATGGATTTAGAGAAGGTAACCGGTGTCAATAATAATGTTTCCAGTGTCATGTATGCGTAAATGGTTGCACTATGAGACATTATTCAGGGCTCTACACTTAGTTTTTGAACAAGGAGCAAAAAAATGTAGGAGCATAGACAAATATTTGGGGGCACAGTCATTTTTGTTGTATAAGTTTATCATTAAAGAGCATGTGAGCGGAGTGGAGCGGGAGCGAGCGGGGAGCGCGAGCGGGCGGATCTTGGACAGAGCGCAGAGCGGCAATTTCAAAAGGACGGAGCGTCGCCCTATTTCCCGCTCCAATTCCGCTCCGCTCACGCCACGCATCAGTCAAAAAATGCACCATGAAGAAGAAAAAACATATATAGGCATAGCCTAAGTCGCACTGGACTATAAGTCGCATTTATTTAGAAATTTATTTCACAAAAAAAACAAAAAAACAATGTTACAGATGGGACAGTTCTCTGTTACGGACGTGAGCACTCTGAAAGCGGCACTAAAAGACTGCTTTAAAACTTTCACTGAGACCTCAAACAGAAAGCACAAAGCCTGTCTTTAAATTTAATTTCGTTTTGTATTAATTGTATCTTAATTTTGATCAATGTTTCATCAACCAATTGTCTGGATTTAATAAATAAGTAAATATATTAGAAAATAGATAATCACTACACGAAGGCGCCGGCGGGTGAACCTGGAGTTTGTCTCATAAATGAACCGAAACTCAGCGTACAGCCTACTTGCCTGACAGACCTGAGACATATATAAAGCTTGAAATGTCTACTTTTAAACAGAACAATTCAAAACGAAAGAAAACAGACTGCTCTCTTATGTAATCCGTATGAAATGTGCATTTCTCTCTGGGGCGTTCAATACTGCGAAGATCGCGAGTCAGCATCTTTCCAGCCGACACAGACATAAAAAAAATGGTTTATTAGTAAACAATTAAAATGTCTCCTGCTATATTTTACATATTCATAATAATTAATTTTGCCGGTTCGTTGTGACAGCTTTTAGGTGCGTTATTGGCAGCGCCACCCTAACATGAACGCATCAGCACCGAAAACATGGAGATTTTTTTCTTTTGGGGGCATTTTGTTGTCTTTAGGCGCGATGTTAGAGGACGCTGCTAATAAAGTTGCTAGTATGGCCTACACATTGGATTCACGTTTATTATTATAGGCTATTTAAAAAAAATACCCCATTTTTTATGCCGTTCGTATCATTTTATTTTGTTGTATTTATCCGCCACACCTTGGCCGGTCCGTGAAAATATTGTCTGATATTAAACCGGTCCGTGACGCAAAAAAGGTTGGGGACCGCTACAAGTGATATACATGTCGATTTTTTTCCTTTTTTGGAGTGAGCGGGGGGCGATTTGAGTGGAGCGCGAAGCAAACTGCGTTGAGCGCTGAGCGAAAATGAGCGGAGCGGCCTGATGTAGCTTTGAGCGGGGGAGCGGAGGGGTGAACAGTTCCGTGAGATTCTCACCGCTCCACTCCGCTCATATGCTCGGCTAGCTACTGAAGATTTAGGCCTAAATAACTGATCTCCCGGTAATATAGTGTCCTACTCTGCCCCTCCTCATGATGATGTATTTGCAGCTGTTTCTATAGAAAAATGCTGTCACTCGCACGAGTGCGCCCAAATATTTTTTCACGTTCGCACGGCGAAATATTTACTCGCATGTGCGAGTGAAATGGGCGCACTGTAGAGCCCTGTTATTATTATTTCTGATACATGGTTAAGAAAACTGATGCTAGTAGAGTGAAAGAGCGTTCAGTACGGAATGAGTGAGCTCTGGTGTACAACATAACCTGTCTTTATTGTCTATCTTTCAGAAATAAATGTGTCGCATCAAGGACGAGCACCGCCTCATTTTTAAAAAGTGTAACATTAGTTTAAACCTAGACTAAAAACATTCAAATGTGCATGCCTAGAGACTAAGCACGTAATACGCATTAGGGGTGGGCGATATAGCCTCAAAATTATATCACGATATTTCAAGAATATTTGCTATAATGATATTTATGACGATATAAAAAAAACATGTAGACAATTTTTTTTATTACATTTATCTCACCTAAATGTTTGCTCACTCATTGTGTTTTTACAATTGGGTAATTTTGTTTTTAAGAGTTTACACAACACAAGGAAGCTTGATTTCAATCTTTGAATTAAATTGAAAAAAGTAGCAAAAAATATATACAAAATAATAAAGATACAAATAAAGAGAAAAGTTTTTGGGTAGCTCAGTATTCAGAAATACTACAGAAACTGAATAAGGTAATCAAATGTAAAATAACACTAGTCCTGAGTCCTGACTAAATTAAATACATAGGCTATTAATTCTGATTCCTTACAATGAAAGCTATCTTTTGTTGTTTTGATGACAACATTAATGACAGACACATGGCTGCTGTCACTTTTAGAGCTAGTGCCCGGATCCATTACGGTTATACTGTCTGTCACACGCGTTTTATGCTTATTTCAGACATAACCGACTGTTTACGAATATACTAACCATGACCGGAATTTTTACACAATTTTGGGTGTTTTTTCCCCCGTTAAAGCGATATAATCCGCGAAAAATAACTTTTGTTAATCGCGAGCTGTTTGTGAGACGGCTTTAATGTATGCACGCAGAGTAAACATCTCTCAGAGAGCGCGCGAGAGTACTGAATAGTTTAAAATCGCAAATGTTTAAACTGATAATACTTAAAAAGAAGTGAAAATGATAAACTTTAGTTACGATGCAAGTGACAAAAGACAATTCTGTCATGTCCTGACTGCTAAACACAAGAGTGTGGTACCGACGCTTTACTTGTGCAACCCATTTTGAGAGCGAGAGAGAGAAGACGCGGCACCGCTGAACACTCACGCGGTTGGTAAAATCAATGTTTGCGGGGGAATTTCCAGCATTATAAGTGGTAGACCTGCGAGAATTATTCAAATACTATTGAAGTAGCTCCTTTTTAGGTACTAAATCGTCATTGAAGGCTGACTTGCTGCTCTCACGCTCAGACAGGTGTTGTTATTGTGCGTGCAAGGGAATGTAATGCGCCATACGTCATTGCGTCGCTATATCAGTGATATCGCGATATGACACTTTTTTATTATGTAAAAATTTATACCGGTATTATCGTGGACGGTATGATATGGCACACCCCTAATACGCATGTGCATGCCTTTTAGGTTCATTACAAACTGAACACCAGATTACATTTTTTTCAAATTATGAAAAATTATCATACCCAGCATGGAGTGTCCTGAAAGACCTCTAACAGTACTCAACATTTTAACCCTCCTATTGCATTTGCATCTGTTTTGACCCAGAAGAGGTACAGAAATATTTCTACAAAAATACATCGTTTTTTAATATCAAAAAGAAATGATCAAGCTTCCTTGAGTTGTGTAAATTCTTAAGAACAAAATTACCCCATTGTAAAAATGCAATGAGTGAGCATACTTTTAGACGAGATAAATGTAATAAAAAATAAAAAAAAGTCTAAACTCCCCCCTCAAATAAACCCCCCCCCCCCCCATAAGAATCACCTAAGGGGGGTTACATTTTCCAAAACGAAATTCAGGCCTTGACAGAGTATTTTTCGTCTCTGAAAAGCTGATGAGGAAAAAAACGAGCCTATCGCGCCAAAATAATATTATATTTGATGATTGATTGAAAATCGTATCTCTCCCCCACATGCTCACCTGCAAGACGCTCCGACATTAAATTTCTCTGTAGGCTACTGTAGGCTTTTTGTAGAAAGCCTTTCTTTAAAGTGAATTTCGTTTTGTATTAATTCTAGCTTGCAGGCAATATAATCAGGACATGGAGGCGCCCGCGCGCTCGTCTCTTAAATGAACCAAAACTCTACATTGAATCTTTAAAAAAAAAGAAGAAAGAATATAGGCTATATATAGACCGACCAACCGACCCCTTTTTTTTTTTTCTTTTTTTTTTTTTGGGCTGTTACGGCAAACCAAAATATTTTTACGGATGGCCTCAGTAGGCATCGCTTGGCACTGATTACATTTACACCATCAGCTGTCCAATGCTCTCTGTCTTTCAGAAGCAGACTGCAGTTGTGTTGCAGCATCTTCCATCTCTTGTAGTTCAATGTCTGTGTATTCTGGTTCGAATAAGTATGGTTGTTTAAAAAAAAAATCAAATCTTCATCTACATCGAAATCTGCGGACATATTTACGAATACAGTTTTACATACAGCGCGCGTCTTCAGCTGCTTGTAAACAGACCGTTTTGCGCTCCCGGCAATGTCGGGACGTCATCTTGTACAGTAGATGGCGATAATACTCCTAAGGAGTGAGCAGCCAGTAACAAGTAGTAGTAGAAGAAGAACGCCGTAATCTCAGTTCTCGCGCATGCGTCGTGGCGCTCCCGTGAACTCTCGTCAGAGGCCCACATTGAAGAACACTAATAGTTGAATAAAGTCGTTATTTTTGTTGTTTTTTCGCACAAAAAGTATTGTCGTCGAATGATAAACTTAATGTAGAGCCACTGTAGTCACTTGGACTATTTCAACATTTTCTTCACTGACTTTCTGGGCCGGCGAGTTTCGGTCCCTCTGGAAGCCTATGGAGGAGTGAGATAGCTCTCAGATTTAATCAACAATATCTTAATTTGTGATCCGAAGATGAACGAAAGTCTTACATGATTGGAACAACATGAGGGTGAGTAATTACTGACAGAATTTTCATTTTTGGGTGAACTAACCCTTTAAACGCGAACCTGTGAGAAACGCTGATGGCGTTCACATGCGCATTAAGAATTGGTTCTATAGTTATGTGCGTTTGAATATATGTACGCAGGTTTGTAATTCCCTACAAACCAAGCCTAAGCAAAGTACTGGTGTTTCCTTATAATTTTTGATACAGAATTTTATTTTATTTGATCAGTTCGGGGTAGATATGCGAATTGAGTTTCCCGACAACGCTTTATCTGTAGAGTGGTAAAGGGATCCTCCATAGGGAGAGACTAGTTGGCACTTCAGCACTGCGTTGTCATCGGGTCCAGGCGAAGGTCCTTCATCAGATCTGGATACGGCCTGGATCCGGCAGGCTGCGGGAAAACCTCGGGATAAACAAAGACACTAAAATTAGCGTAGATGCCATTCTTCTTATGATGTAACGAGTACATCAGGATTTATGGGAAGTGTTCCCGGTGACTTAAGTCACTACTGTTAACTACTCAGGAAGATGTGTTAACTAATCAGTATGCAATAGAATTTTATGATTGTGTTAAGTAACAGTTAGTACATCAATAACTAACTAGTTATCATACCTCCTGAAGAACTACTATTAATTATCTATTAATTAAGGTTCAAGAAAAATAACTAAGTAACTAACTACTGAACAGTCATACAAAACTACATTGAGTGTTGGCCCTTTCTTATTTACTAATGTTATTCATAATAGTACTATTATGAAAATAGGCCTAAACTTCTAACAAATACATATACATTTTAAAGAGGTTTTTGCCTGTGTGGTTTTGTGTTCTGTAAGAAATCAACTTCAGAAAGGAACCCCACTCAAGTGCCTTGCCATAACTAACCTCAGATTAGTTTTTATATTTTATATACAGTACTGTGTGTGTCTGTGTTCCTCAGCATAGCATGCCATTGAGTAAATTCATGTATTTAACCACATTCCCTCCAATGGGGCCCAATCATGGCCTCCTAATAATCCCCATCCACTGAATTGGCTCTATCACACTCTCTCCTCCACCGATAGCTGGTGTGTGGCCCAGTGGATGCTCACACTGGTGAGACCCCGACATGATTGTAAAGCGCTGTGGGTGTACAGTACATATGTAAGCGCTATATAAATGCCTCATTCATTCATTTGAGGCAACGACTGAGGGAAACTGAAAATATAGGGAACCCATTAGTAATTAATAAATAATTACCACATACTTCTGACTCAAATCAAACTTACTGTAAAAAACAACAACACTGTTAACGTAATCAAAAGTTGTCAAAAGTTAAACCGTTCAAGTGTAATCAACGGTCACCAACGGTGGAACGGTCTCTGTTCTCCCGTTTCCACAGTAGTAGTGCTGGATCTCTTGCGGGAGCTGGTCTCGTGTTCGGCGGGGAAACTGCTTAACTTCAGACCGCCGCCCTGCGTTTCACTCATAGCCGAAAGATGCTGTGACTGACTCCATAACCTGCCCATAAACAACCAGTGCACAGCTCTGAGAACATATTTTAACATCTTAAGAAATTAGACTTAGTATCTTTAGAAATAAAAAAAATTGTTTTATGCAAGGGATAAGGCGTTTCCATCACGCAAAAAAGATTTTTTATTTTTTTTGTTGAAATATAGAGATAATATTATAAATACATTTTACAACTGAGTGGAAAGATATGGATAAGGTAATTGGCAAAAAAAAAAAAAAAAAACCTGCAGGTAACGTATTTATCCAGTATAATCAACGGTCGCCTGAGGGCGTTTTATACCCACTGTCATTTATCTGAGTGCAAAACACTGCTTGGGAAAGATCGAGCTACTAAAAACATATAATATTGATGCACACGGATACACGTTTTCCTCCTGTAGAAAACAAACAGTTATAAAGAAAACGATCAGTGTGACTTTAATGCATTGAACAATATAAGATATAAGAACAAATTCAGTACACACCTTATATACAGGCACGCCGAATATGAACTCAAAGCTTGCATTACATTCATACACTCACCTAAAGGATTATTAGGAACACCTGTTCAATTTCTCATTAATGAAATGATCTAATCAAACAATCACATGGCAGTTGCTTCAATGCATTTAGGGGTGTGGTCCTGGTCAAGACAATCTCCTGAACTCCAAACTGAATGTCAGAATGGGAAAGAAAGGTGATTTAAGCAATTTTGAGCGTGGCATGGTTGTTGATGCCAGATGGGCCGGTCTGAGTATTTCACAATCTGCTCAGTTACTGGGATTTTCACGCACAACCATTTCTAGGGTTTACAAAGAATGGTGTGAAAAGGGAAAAACCTCCAGTATGCGGCAGTCCTGTGGGCGAAAATGCCTTGTTGATGCTAGAGGTCAGAGGAGAATGGGCCGACTGATTCAAGCTGATAGAAGAGCAACTTTGACTGAAATAACCACTCGTTACAACCGAGGTATGCAGCAAAGCATTTGTGAAGCCACAACACGCACAACCTTAAGGGGGATGGGCTACAACAGCAGAAGACCCCACTGGGTACCACTCATCTCCACTACAAATAGGAAAAAGAGGCTACAATTTGCACGAGCTCACCAAAATTGGACAGTTGAAGTCTGGAAAAATGTTGCCTGGTCTGATGAGTCTCGATTTCTGTTGAGACATTCAGATGGTAGAGTCAGAATTTGGCGTAAACAGAATGAGAACATGGATCCATCATGCCTTGTTACCACTGTGCAGGCTGGTGGTGGTGGTGTAATGGTGTGGGGGATGTTTTCTTGGCACACTTTAGGCCCCTTAGTGCCAATTGGGCATCGTTTAAATGCCACGGCCTACCTGAGCATTGTTTCTGACCATGTCCATCCCTTTACGACCACCATGTACCCATCCTCTGATGGCTACTTCCAGCAGGATAATGCACCATGTCACAAAGCTCGAATCATTTCAAATTGGTTTCTTGAACATGACAATGAGTTCACTGTACTAAAATGGCCCCCACAGTCACCAGATCTCAACCCAATAGAGCATCTTTGGGATGTGGTGGAACAGGAGCTTCGTGCCCTGGATGTGCATCCCACAAATCTCCATCAACTGCAAGATGCTATCCTATCAATATGGGCCAACATTTATAAAGAATGCTTTCAGCACCTTGTTGAATCAATGCCACGTAGAATTAAGGCAGTTCTGAAGGCGAAAGGGGGTCAAACACAGTATTAGTATGGTGTTCCTAATAATCCTTTAGGTGAGTGTATTTTGTGCTCTTCTGCTTGCCTATACATAATATGCTTTATTAATACAGTGTTCATTCTTATTCTTATTAATAAAATGTCCAACTCCGCTCAGTACGAAATCAAGGGGAAATACCGCAACGGAAAACACCTGAACACTGCTAGCAATAATGTTTAAAAATCCCAAAACAAATATTCTGGTATTAGGGGGATAATTTATCATTTTCGCTAAGCCCCTGAGTTTAGCTATCCATCTAGCATTTCATTGTATCCAGACAGTCCTCTAACCAACATTTACTTACTAAACTAAATATAATATAATCATTCTGAAAATGAATACATAAAAAAATAAAAATAAGTTTCGCGATAGTTAAATACAACATATATTTATCTGCATGAGATTATATTTACCATTTGCTTGGCTCTTCATTGCCTGTTGATGTCCTCCACAGTGCCGACTCCCCCACGGTATCCAATTTGATGTTCTTCTTGCAAATTGTACATCTTGCTAAATGTACTGGGACTTTCAGTAACAAGTTCTTATATGGATTAATACTGAGCCAAGAATCATTAAATTTGCACTTCCCTGGCATTGGGCCTGTAATACATTTACATTTATGCATTTGGCAGACGCTTTTATCCAAAGCAACTTACATTGCATTATCCTATACATTTATGTGCAATCCCCTGGGATCGAACCCACAACCTTGCGTTGTTAACACAATGCTCTTACCACTGAGCTACAGGAAAGCTGTAATTAGCTCTGCTTCATAGATTCATGCAGCGCTGTGCATCAGCTCAAACGTAAACAATTTTTTCTTTCGCTACCCCATCACCCAACCATTAGCGCTGTTTCGTTCTGTCTTTGACAGCGCATATAGGACCATTTTTGAAATAGCACCATTCCCCTAAACAAAATGTATTTCAAATGTAATTCAAGCACTTTCAAGAACCTATATTTGTTTTCAAGTACTTTCCAGGCCTTGAATCCATGTGTCTGAAATTCAAGTACTTTCAAGAAGTGTGAGAACCCTGTACAAAACTTTAGCTGGACAGATTAAACTGTAGCGGGTCATCATTGTAATTAAATCAGATATAGACATTTATTATAGAGTGCAATAAAGCAGGAAAATTAATCAGTTTAAAAAAGCTATTATTTACCTGTATGTGTTTTGAAGTCTTTGATGTGAAATATCATCAGACGATGAATTCTCCGTGAACTGTGAAGCCCCAAGATGCGTGACATAACAATAGATAGCGGTAATGCTCAATTTTAGTTTATGTCTCATAAGAAGACGCTGTGTTGCTTCAATGTATTGCAGGCTCGTCAAAACGCAAAAACAGAATGTAGCTTTTGGTCGCATTTATTTATAATCAGGTTTGTGACATTTTAGTTAAATTGAACCACACAATCAATTTACTTCTTTTTGTACTACAGCTTATTAGGGACTGGGCTGGAAAACGAGGTCCTGCCAACATCTACTGATGAAGAGCATTGCTCCGCCGCCAACAGCGAGAGACCACTGTCAGCGAGGCTTTTAGATCTTAACACCCCTAGTAATTGGCCTGTGCATCTAGATGCCAAGACAGTGGATTTACTAGTGGAAAAAGGTGTGGTCGTCGTGTGCAGCTTTATTTTCCCCTCAAATCAAGAAAAAAATACACTTTTTTTTTTATTACTTCTATGTAAGAAATTTGCCCATTTGTGTACAAGCTCATAGATCCTGACTACTGAGCAAAATTTGGCATTTCGAGGAACAAATGCAAAGCTTTATGAAGACAACAGCGGTAACTTTTTGGGGATAATAGAGATGCATGCCAGATTTGATCCCACTATGCAATAATACGCATAAGAAATAAAGAAACTCGTGCACATTATCTAGGCCTAGGGTATCAGATTCAAAATGAGGGTCATTTTGATTATGGCCACAAATGTCTTGATTGCACAGCAGATTTGAGCCACCAAAAGCAAATGTCACTGATTCTCTGTTTTGTTAATATAACATCTTTAGAAAAAAATGTAGAAGAACACTTCACTGATTTTCAATTTCGTAAATGACCAAACTAGAAAAAAGGATCAAATGCACTCCTGGCCGAACTAGAGGCCCTTGAACTGAACATAAATGACTGTCAGGACGTTAAATGGTAAAAAATAAAAAATAAATCAATGGTATGGTACAACGTAGTGTTGTCACGATACTAGAATTTCTAACTTCGATACGATACCTTGAAAAATATCGATATTCTATACCATTTTCGATACCACGGAGTAAAACTGCCACAATATTAAGGGAGTATTTTTTTTATTTAAAGCTAAATATAACAAGTCTAGAACATGACAATGAGGTATATTTTACATGAACAAAAATGTCCTGAGGTAGTGCACTTGTTCAAAAGCATAAATGCTGGTTAATACATTAACGTTATTTGATGAACAGATTTAAACGCGAACGTGCATCACACGCGAAAACAATGCTCACTGGATCGACATGAAGTCAAGTCAAGTCACCTTTATTTATATAGAGCTTTTAACAATACAGACTGTGTCAAAGCACTTAACTTAAAGCACTTTTCAGTTAAAGGCATTTCATTATTGAATTGAGAGATGTCATTGTCTATCTCAGTTTAGTTTAATTAGTATCTGTGTAATCAAATTGATGATAACCGCTAATGAAGGCAAATTGCAGAATTAAATAAAAAAAATTTTTTATAAAGTTAAATAAGCACAAGTTAATTTACATTTGACCACAGTTAAAATATTTACTTGTCTAAGAATCCTCAGTCAGGTGAAAAAACGAGACGACACACATTCATATCAACAACAATACTAGGCCATCTTGGTTAATGTTTCAGAAATGTTAAAATGAGAAGAGTTACCAACCTCTCAATTATTTATAGATCCGGGTGTCGGTCTTTCAGGTGCTTTGATATATTAGATACCTAACGCGTTTTTCAGGTTCGAACACGCGAGGCACACACTCTCACTCTCCTCAATCATCCACCTTCATCAGCATCACACAGAACGAGCAATGCGCTGCGTTTGTTATGTTGCTAGGCAACCACTGAAACAGCTGTCCTGTCAGTCAAGTAAACGTCAAATCAGCCTTTTATTTACTTTTATTTACTTTCTGTTAACATTGTGGTAGTTACGGTTCGTGAAGTCGTTAAGCTCCTGGTAACCCGCGAGAGCACCACAAGTTTATCCTCCATCATCGCACTCTACGGGCGTTCAAGCAACTACCTTTCATCACTAAAGGCCAATTTATACTTCTGCGTCGAGTGTACGCCGTAGTGTATGTCGTAGGCTACGCACGTAGGCGACGCCGTCGTGAGCATTTATACTTCTGCGAATGTCTGTGTTGCTCTGCAGTTACACCGCCGAAACGCTAGTTGGCGCGGGTGGGTTTTAATGTTCCAGTTCCACTGTGTTTACATTCCTCGAGGCTGTTTTGAGTTTAGGTTTCTACGAGCAATGGCGACTGAAGGAGTCATACAGATGGCTGTATTTCCGCACTTCTTCAAGCAATCTCTCGGTCACTTGGACTATTTCCATGGCTCTTCACTGATCTTCGGAATTTAAAAATGGCGGGCGGGCGGTGCAGAGTGTAGAAGATCATTCCGGAAATGCGTAGGAGGAATCCAGCCGACCAATCACAGATCTTGTGGTCCGCGTCGCCGCGACGCGTAGTTAAATTTTTGAGGAGGTGCTCGTCAGGGTACGGCGAAGGGTACGACGTATGGTACACGTCAATGCGTATGCTACGCCGTACCTTCTACGCGCACCCGACGCAGAAGTATAAATTGGCCTTAAAACGGAAGGCCCGCGAGGCGCAGCAGGCACATAAACAGCGCGCAGAACGCTCGCTGGAAGCCAATTGAAAATAGGCGCCTCTCACTGCAAAAAACGCGTCAGGTGTGATCGGCCCCATTCACTTCACTTTTGCTATTTAATCAGAGCGAATGAGACGAGTGCGCGTGTGGTGTTTGTCAACGCGCCTTTGGAGAGAAGTGAAAGTGACAGCTCGGCTAGTATCGGTACTATGGGAAATTAGTATTGGTACCGTTCAGATATTTCAGTATCGATATTTATCGAAATATCGATATTTTTGACAAAACTAGTACAACGGCTTTACACGATATTTGCATGCACTCCTAAACGGTAGGAAATAGTTAAAAGTGAAAGTCCTGGCTCTATATATTAGGGCCATGTTGCTTAAAGTGACAGAAGACTGCAGCGACCCAAAATATAAAAAAATGAAGCCAAGTGTCTGGCAAATGAAATGCAAAGCTTTAAATTAATTATGTATTATGCATGTGGATGACATTATCGTTTTCAGAGATTCACGTTTTTGTTGTTTACACACCTAATGTAAATGAACGGCCAATGCACATAAAAAGTTTTACGTTTCTAGTTGAAAACGGTGTCTTGTAAACAGCCCCTAAGAATCTCCAGTTGAGGAACATGCAACTGGATGTGGCATTGTATGCAAAAATACAGGGACACCAGATTTGTGGCTGCAAAATCCTCTGCAGCTGAGATTGCTTCATATGTCTCACAATTCATCTGTCACCTTCTACTTCATCTGTACTACATTTCACTTGATCCCTCCTGGCTCCCACCTGCACACTCTCCTCAATCATCCACCTTCATCAGCTCCACACACTCATCGGCATCTGCTCTACAACTCGGACTCTGTCAAACATTGTATGGCCTGTGTGTTGTTTCTTCATCTCCGCTACCTCCTGTCTCCAGTTCCTCCAATGATAATCTCCAAAGATATGTAAGGGAAAGTGTAAGACTGCCCTTCAATCTATTCAGCTACAATCATCTCAAAGTGTGTGTTTGTGTGGTGCAACTCACCTGGACTGTTTGCAATATCCTCATCTGCTCTGTTGTCTGCTAAAGCCTTTATTCACCGTGTGAACGTTTTAAAACACATTTGTGTTTCACCGTATATCTATGAGTCTGTGTTTCCTTACAATATGGACATTGCAACTGTATTTAAATCAACACAAGTGAAATGCAAACTCAAAATGCTTGAAAATCAAAAACATTATATACCCCAGACCTAGTGAAAGCATGGACTAGCCAAAAAGGCTCTCACTGCTCTCCATACCCATTTTAAACCAATGCAGGAGCAATTGTGTTTGGCCATTGGCATTTCTTTTTGATCTGGCCAAACTGTGTGAAATGGAGGAAATTGACCTGCAAAGACTTTTGACTGCACAAAACTTTATGATGCTCTGAACATGTATGAATCTCAGGATATAAATACAGTGGACTTCTTCCATGAGTTGAAAATAATTCAAAAGGGAACAACTACAATACTTCAAACACTTCGATTTCTCAAAAGGATTAAAGGAACCCTCCTCAACTGTGAAATGAGCTCAGGATCCTATTGACTATCCCAGCGATGGTGGCATTGTGCGAGCAAAGCGTTTCAAAGTTGAAACTAATGTTTTCACACCTTCATGTCACCTGGCAGACTATGTGGGCTTGTCCTTCTATCATTTGAAAAGGATATTGCATCCAAACTGGATTACAAGGATTTTATTTTAGGAAGGCATAGACAGTGACTTTCACCTAATCCATCCATATGTATGGTATACAATAGGAACAGTAGACTCCCAGCTCAGAATAATCATTGCTCCATAATCAGGTGCAGTACGCCTCTGTGTCAAATGTTTTCAAATATTAACTTAATCAAATACACTATTTGAACAAAAAGTATTGGAACACCTCTTATTGGCTTAATTCAGGCGTTTCAGTCAGACCCATTCTCAAGAGCTCAGTGAATTCAAGCATGGTACTGTGATTGGATGCCAGCTTTGGACGGAATGGTGTAAAGCATGCCACCATTGGACTCTGGAGCAGTGGAAAGTGTGTGCCAGTCTGATGAGTGGGTTGAGTTTTGCAGATGCAAGGAGAACGTTACCTGCCTGATTGCAAAGTTGGTGGAGGAGGAATAATGGTATGGGGCTGTTTGTCAGGGGTTGGTCTCATCGAACACCTTTGGGATGAATTGGAATAGAGATTGTGAGCCAGGCCTTCTCATCCAACATCACTGCCTGACCTCACAAATGTCTACAGGATGAATGGGCAAAAAATCCCACAGAAACGCTCCAAAATCTTGTGGAAAGCCTTCACAGAAGAATGAAAGTTGTTATAGCCGCAAATCTCCATTTGAATGTCTGTCTTTAGAATGCAATGGCATTGCAGCCCCTGTTGGAGTAATGGTCAGGTGTGAATATAGTGTATATACTTTTAATAAAACAATATATATCTTGAACAAATTTACCATATCAAACCTGGTGGCATGAAGGTCACACACTTCCACAGCTGCATGCACCAGAAGAGCAACTTTCATTGAAATAAATGGGAATGCTAACACATACACCTGTCTAGGTATTATAGACAACCCTAGTATAAATTATCATATTTGTCAAGATGGGTATGTGTATAGAATGGACAGTCACACTAGTACAAGACACTCCAGTTACAAGTGTGTAAAATGATGTAATAAGCACATAGTATTCACACAAACAGAAATGAAGCTCAATTAGTAAGCTTTACCCCCACTGAGGAACAAAACAGCTTAGGGGATCAGCTTTCTCCCAGTGCAATCTTCACAGCTGGTTACTGATTGAGGAGGGGGCAGAAGATGATGTCAGGCAAATTTATCTGACAATTAAAGGCTGTGAAACCAGTTGTTAAAAATCTGTTTTTCAGTCAGGAGTTTGGATATTCCTCTGGATACTCCTGATTCACAGATGCTAGGAGGTAAAGCATAGTAGAGTAAATTAGTTCAGTCATGACAACTCTCTGAGTAGTTTGTATCACACATTTTATTAATGAGAAGTATAAATGTAAATCTAAACAGGTTTGGTTTTGAAGTGTATTTTCTGTTTCACTTGTTTCAGTGCTTTCCGTTTCCTGTTTAGTTCCTGTTTGCCTTTCGTTCTCTAAGCTTTTCCCAGATTAGGCTTTTAGTTTTAATGATACACACCTGATGAACATTACCCCAGCCTTTAGGACATGCTTTATAAGCCAGCTCATTGAGTAATTTGTTGTCTGAAACTTGCAAAACAAACACTGAAACACAATAGAATATTACAAGTTTCATATAGCAAATCTGAAGCTATGCTGTTCATTAAAGCATATGCAAGAGACATTTATATAATATACAACCAGAAGTGGATATAGGAATGACAGAGTGTAGGAGTAGAAGAGAGGAAAGTATAATTACACGGTTAAGAATAGGATACACAGGGCTCAATTCTTCATTGAAGATAATAGGGAAACATCCAACAGGGAAATGCCAACATTGTAGTCATTTAGAAACTGTAGAGCATATTTTATTTCAGTGCACAAAGTACAGCCAAGAAAGAAACCAGCTTTTTCAGTCTCTAAGAATGGTCAATCAGAATAATTTTACAATGCAAGGTTTATTAGGGAAAACATCCAGTAACATTTATCACTTTGTTATTAAGTTTCTGAGAGACACAGACTTAGCCAAAAGGATTACATTTTTATTTTATTTTTAATTTTTTTAGTTAAAGCCACACCGTGGACTTTGTGACCTAAAGAGTTGACGCATACAAGTTATTTTAAATGATTCCTCAGGCCAATATACAGCGTTTGACACTATTAATGCTCCGATCGGGGCTGCCCTCTTGAAATACCGCCTATGTAAGTTTGGAGAAGACGGACCGTCGTATGCCAGGTCATGTGACCTGGAGAACGTATCGCTTTACGGCCATCACGTGACCATAGGCTCTGATATACTCATGGAGCAGACTTTTGCGACAGTGCTGCGGCGCTTGTGGCCTCTAGGGGCGCTAGACGTGAAAGTTACAGGTCTAGCGCCCGCAAAAGTTCCGCGGTGTGGCTTTAAGTTCCAATATCTCCTGATTCACACTCCAGCCCAGTCGGTGGCGGTAATGCACCGTTAAGTTGGTTTGCCAACCGCCATAAAAAACAAAAGAAGAAGAATTTGTTGTCTGGCCTAATGTGTCTTATGGTGCGTTCACACCGGACGCGAATAGCGCGTCAGGCGCGAGTGATTTGAGGCGTAGAGCGCGGCGCGGAAGACGCGAATGAGGCGTAGAGCGCGGCGCGGAAGACGCGAATACGCCTCATTCGCGCGTCAAGTTCAATGTTTTATGTAGTGCTTTTTGTGCATTCTCGTGTTTGACGCGAATTCGCGTCTGCCGCCCGAGTTGAAAAATCTGAACTTCTGCGTCAATTCGCGCCGCGTTAACCAATCAGGAGCCTGCTTGCTGCTGTCACGTGGTGAAGTGACCGTTTACAATGTTATTTTATGTTTGGCCTCAATAAATTATTTTGTAATATGACTAAAATGCACAACAAAGCAAATCTTTCACATAAAAACTCGATTTCAATATATGAGAGATACTCATTTTGTATTGAATGCTATTTATTCCATATCTATTCTAGATTATATGAAACATTATTATTCTAATGTAAAGACAACAAACACAATTTAGTGTATAAAAACAAAAATCACAGGACAGGTTTCACTTTTGGAGGCTGACTCCATTTATTATCAAAACAAAAATAAATGACAGATTAGGTGGGTGCGGGCGAGGGTGAACCTCGCGCCGGGCTGTAGAGCGCGGGCTCGTCAGGCAGCGACCACTCGAGGCCGAGGCCTTACGGCCGGAAGATATTTCTAACAGAAAGGAAGATATTTAGAAGAATGTCAGTAACCAGACAGTTTCTGGTCTCATTGACTTCCATAGTATATTTTTTTCCTAATATGGAAGTCAATGAGACCAGAAACTGTCTGGTTACTGACATTCTTCTAAATATCTTCCTTTCTGTTCAGCAGAAGAAAGAAATTCATACAGGTTTGAAACAACATGAGGGTGAATATATGATGACAAACCTTTATGAAGACTGTTAATTTTCCTACAGGATTTGAAAGAGCAGTTATAAAGCAATGACATTGTAAGACCGTGTATTTACATTATTTGTGAACTGTCTGAGCCTGTTGTTTGTGAACAAATCATAACATATTGCAAATGAACAAAGTTGAGTCAAACATGTTTCTAGAACAGTGATTAAAATGTTGAAAATTGGCTGGAATATGTTTTTGTATATGTATCATGAACTCTGGTGGTGATGCACTCTAAAAACTTTTAATATGATTTACTCAATTTTTTGGTTAAACATTTTTACACTTAGAATTGATTAGATTTGTAAGCAGTGAAATCAATTACATACACTGTATTAACTGAGTAAATGTAAGTGAAACAAATTAAATAGATCTGAGTAACTGCACTTGGTACATTAACAAATAAAATTTAATAGAAATAATTGGGGGGGGGGGGGGAAACATTTAAAAACAAATATTTATGAGTAATATTAACTGTGCTTATATGCCAGTGAGTAATATTAACTTTTTTTATTTCCTCTAAACCTTTGTAAAAATATTCCATACAACCACCGGTATAACTACATGACATAGGCCTTTATTGTCGATGAGTAGCCTACAGCAATACAGCATATTTTATACTATTTTTAACACATATACAATATTGCCTACATTTAAACTCATGTAAGAAACATTTTCTAAGTAAAAATTAAACATTTAGGCCTAAACATTCAAGTGTAATCAACCGGTCTGTTATCCAGTATCCACCGGATCAGCGCTGGTTCCTATGCCGGAGATGGACTCGCCTGTGCGGGGGAACCTCTAAAGCCTGTTTTATGCTTCTGCGTCGAATCGACGGCGTACCCCCGCGGACCCCTCTGCGTCGACGCGAACCTCGACGCGACCCCTCCGCCGTAGCTTGACGTGCACCTCCAAAAAATTGTAACTACGCGTCGCGGTGACGCAGACCGCAGGGGCTGTGATTGGTCAGATTATACATCATTGTGACACCGAAGACTGGAGAAATGATTCTGAAAATTCAGTTTTGATCACAGGAATAAATTACACTTTACTGTATAGTCACATAGAAAACAGCTGTTTTAAATTGTAATAATATTTCACAATTATACTGTTTTTGCTTTGTATTTTTAATCAAATAAACACAGCCTTGGTGAGCAGAAGAGACTTCTTTTAAAAACATTAAAAATCTTACCGATCTAAAACTTTTGCCCGGTAGTGTATATGTATATATTTATATATATTCTTTTCTTTTTTTTGTTGTTGCTAGAAATAAACTTCAATCAATCAAATCAATGTTTGTTTTGAAAAAAAGTTTGTTGTTTATTTACAATACAATGTTCACGGGTACATCATGGATATCAAGTAATTAACCAAGTTAACATGTTTCCCGTCGAGGCTTCCAACGCAGTTTGGGAAGTTCCAAAGTCGCCAGAAATCTGAAGCAATAGCTTCCCACTGGCTGGTTGAAGGGCAGGGCAAAAATTCGGGCTGCAGCGCAGTCCACAGCGCTTTGCAGACCTCCGATACTATGCGGGACACCGTGGTCGCACCCATTTTGTAGCCCAACCCGGTGATCTGTTGGTTTGCACCCGAAGATAAAATCTTTAAAGTCACTGCCAGTCTCTGAGCGAGGTCAATAGGCATACTGTGTGTAGTCTGATGCTGTATTAACGGCTTTAAACGATGAACAAGATCGTCAAATCGACCTTTCGACATCCGAAAATACTTAAAGTGCATTTCTTCGTCCAAGTCCCTCAGCGGTCGAACAACCGTAACAAATTCGCCAATCCTTCCCCTGTCTTCGTGCACTGGTCGTACAGACCACCTTCGCTGACGTCTTCTTTTTCTTCTACGATTAAACATTTGCAATAAAATCATTTGTTGTTCAACGTTGATTAGCTCCAGCTGCAACAACACTCTCTCTCTTTCGCTCGCCATTGTCGGAAATGAAAAAGCGGAACCGGCGCATGGAACCAAAACAAACTAGGAAAGAGATTCGCGAACCACACCACCCCCCTAGCGTTCTGGCGGTGAAATGCACCGCGATGCAATGCAACCCGACGCAGAACCATAAAACGGTCACGACGCCGTTGGAGTGACGGCGTAGCTACGCCGTGGAGTTGACGCAGAAGCATAATGAGGGCTTAACTTTACACCGCCGTCCTGCGTCACTCACGGCCGAGAGATGCTGCGACGCGACTGGCTCCATAACCTGCCAATAAACACACAGTGCACAGTTCTGAGGACAGTTTATCATCCAAATTAGTTATATTCATTATCTTTAGGAATATAGTCGTGTGTTTTTAATGCAAGGCATTACAATCACGCGAAAAGGCAGGCGCGAGTCGACACTCGTTTAACTCGTGAGTAACATTGTGTCTCTGTATGTTCTTTCGCATTAAATAAAATGATTTGAAGCACATTAATGATTATACAGATAAAATAAAGCATACACACACCTGAATTTCACAGAGGAAATGCACCAATTCTGCGCCGCTGAGAAGAGAAGAACTGTTGCTTTGGAGACTGAAGAGAGTTCATACAGCGCGCGCTCACTCAACCGTTGAGCTGTCGTCGTCACGTCAGAGGGTGGGGGAGGGGTGCATTGTTTTAATTGAGTAAACTTAATTTCTTATGCGTGTTAAATATTAATAATATTGATTTTATTTAAGTAATATTTGTGGTTCTTGAAACAGATTAGTTTAATTATCCATTTTTAAATATGGTGATGGAAATTTCACAAATATATTAGCTCAGTGTATTTTAAATAAATAATTGGTTAGTCAAATACTAAATTATTTTAGTGAAAAACTTATTTTTATTAACTGTAAATTTCAGACAAAATTAATTGTTGGAGTTTTAGTCAATTATTTCGGTATGTTCAACTCAAACTATCAAGTAAATGATATTCATAGATTTTATTAAGTGAATAAAGTTACTGATATTTACTAAGCCACTGAATTATTTTTTTTAGATTTTTTTGAATTTATTTTTTATTTTACCCATAAGAATCACTTCGACATTTAGGAAAGTTTTATGTTTGTAGGTTAAGAATAGAACTGCATGTTGTATACCATAGTAGTACTGTGATAAAGTTTAGAGAAATTGTCACAAATGAAAATGAAAACAGGTGATGCAGGATTTAAAATGAAAACTATTTATATGTGAAATATGCAACTGTATCTTGTAGAATACACTCTAATAAATGTGTGCTTGTGTGTGTAGTTTAAATGTTGTGTTTCATCTAAGGCTGATTATACAGTATATACAGTAACCATGATTGACTACAGGCATAGGGCTCGACTTAGGACAAGATAAGAACAAGCATGAGTGAAGTAAAGCCTTATACTGAATGGTAAACTGCACTGTGTCTTATACACGTCCATGCTGGACATTCATATTAAATTAGCATTATTTTCCTATGTTTATACATCATGAAAATCTATATGGCTTCAGTTGTATGTAGGACATATATGACATAATATGATTAAAAATATACTAATATTACACAATTTATATATGTGGTTTTTGCAGCATATATGTCCCTTACAATATTCTGTTGGAACATATAAGAATCACGGGAGTTTTTAGCAAACCTTTTCCATATGGGATACGTCATAAAAGAAGAAGAAGAAGAAGAAGAAGAAGAAGAAGAAGAAGAAGAAGAAGAAGAAGAAGAAAAAGATACGTCATACTCAAACATGGCTGAACAAATGGAGAGGTCTTTCAAATGTGAGAATTAGCCTACAAACCAAATCGCATGTGTTGAATACTGCACAGTAAACTGTTGAATTGTTGAAGGTGTAAAGACGCTATATAATATGGTTCATTTGTGATTTTGCTGTAAATTACATTTTATTATCTATAGCTAACAGAGGAGCTCTAGTAAGGACACATACGTCTCCAAAGTGGATTTGCATACATTTTAAACTGTATACATCTTAAATAAATTACTAAATGTCTATTAAATATCTGGCAAGAAAATATTCTATAAGAATTGCAGATGATTACTACTCCGTCTAATAGATATGAAATAGACATCTGAGTGATGTATATGTACTATTGTTTAGGAGAATATTTTTTTTTTTCATTAGACGAATGTTTAATACATTTAGATTAAGTAACTTAACATAAGTAATCTATTTCATTTGTCCATTAGTAGCCTACTGTTGAACAATTGTGGAACGTTTATGATGGATAAAAAGCTAGGTTACTTATCAGCAACAACCTCAACATGTAAATGTAGTATTGAGCTCATAAATCACAGAGGTAACGTGAATCTTGTCTGGATGTTACAGGGACAGATGAACACACACGCAAACTTATCCGGTGGAGAGTGGCCTCATGAAGCACTCTTCACCGGAAAGCGTAATGCTGCCATCAAAGGCTTTGAGTGAGTATACAGAAATGATTAAAAATCTATTTAATTGTTCATTTGTAGTATATTTCAGTTATTGTATTTTCAAACAGAGATATTGCAGCACTATTTTAATTCTTGATTTCTCTGCATTTGCTGCAGATCCTTTGTGGTGGAGCAGGACCTACATGGAAAGGCGACAGCGGCATTTGTAAAAAAAAAAAAAAATGGGAAAACCTTAAACAGAAATACAAAGTAAGATCATTTTGTCTCTTCTAATACAGAATTTAAATATTGTGATGTTAAAATGAATGCTTTTGTATCATGCTTGTGCATTTTTGCAGAATCTGAAATGTCCGCAGACAGGAAGGGGCACTGAGGATGGAGAGACCACATGGTACACTGCCATGGATGAGGCAATTGGGGGCAGACCCTCCATCACTCCTCCTGCCCTCGTTGCCTCATGTGGGCAGGATGTTGCTGTGGCATCTTAGTCCTCAGTGAGCCCAGAGCCCTCAAGAGCCTGGAAAAGGCCTAATGACGTGATGGCATTATTTCGGGAGATGGAGGAGAGAGAAGAGGAGAGAGAGCGGAAAGCTGCTGAGAGGGAGGAGAGGCTTTGGAGGGAAATGGAGGAGAAGGAGGAACGACGAGAACAAGAGAGAAGAGAGAGAGAAGAAAGACAAGAACGAGAAGTTACAGAAAGGGATGAACGATTTTTATTTGTCCTTGAAATCCTTGCTAAGAAATAAATTCTGTGGAAAAAACACACATCTTATGGTCATTTACACATTTGGGTTAATGTGAATACAATTTTTATATATATATAAATACAATTGAATACAATTTTATATATATATATAAAATTCATAAATTAAATATTTATGAAGTGATGAATCATTAGTGAATGTGTGGTGTAATGTAAAAAAAAACACACACTTTAAAACAACAGTTTTATTGGAATTTATTAAATGACTTCTAAATGCATTCAGAGCTCATGCAGGGATTTTCAAGGCAGGTCATGGAGGGTTCAGTTCCAACACACCTGTCTGTAATTTGTTATTAATTGGTTTAAATTGATTCAGGTGTGTATAATTAGGGTTGAAAACTCTGAACTTGAGACGGTTTACACAAACTACCTTAAGTTTTGCATTAACTACCCACTGTAAAATAGTGACTAAAGGGTTTGTGAACCCAAGCAAATAATTGAGTCATTATTTACTCACCTTCATGTTGTTTGATCCCTTTGTTTTTTGTTTTGTTTTCCTGAACACAAAAGGTGATTTTGGTCAGGTTTGTACTGTTGGTTTAATACAACATCAGTCAATGGACTTTCAGAAGATTCAAAAACATTATCAAATAATGCCAAGAAGCTTCTGATAGTTGGCCTCCATTGACTGATATTGTGTTAAACCATCAGAACAAACTTGACAAAAATCCCCTTTTGTATTTAAACAATAAAAAAAAAAACAAAAAAAAAAACAGAGTAATGTAACGGCATGAGAGCAAGCAAATAATGGCTGTATTTATATGTTGAGGTGAACTAACCCTTTTTCCCATTAAGTAAAAATTGTAGTAAATACAAGTATTTTGTAGTAATACCTTGAAGAAATAAGCAGCTTTGAGCGTTTATGCCCGAGACTGTTTCTTTACAAAGATCCATCAAATTTATGCATTTGGCAGATGTTTTTATCCAAAGTGACTAAATGCATTTATTACAGGGACAATGACCCTGGACAAACCTGGAGTAAAGAGCCTTGCTGATCGACCAGCAATCTTCTGCTAACCAGTTCAGTGGTTTAGCCCACTACACCACAAAGGTAGTAAAGCTCTAACAAATATTTGCATGTAATTGTTAACCTATAAAATGACATTTGACAAGAAATGGAATGCTGACAACATGAATAAAAAAATAAAACAACATTTTAATCTTCCTAAATATTTTAAAGGTAGTCATGCTCATGGAGAGCAGGCACAGGGATGTTTGGAGCAGACACCGCAGCAGCCAGATTGCCCCGCACATCATCTCCCACTCTTGCTGCAAGGTTGCGGGGCTCAGGGTGGCCGTCATCATGGTCATCCTCATCCTCTGGCTCAACAATATCTCCATTGACCAGAGCGAGATTATGAAGAACAGCACAGCACACAACAACCTCAGGCACGAAGGCAGGGCTCACCTCCAAGGCCTTGAAGAAGATACAGCGCCAGCGTGTCTTCAGCATCCCAAAAGCTCTCTCAACGATGTTACGGGCACGGGAGTGCTTGCTGTTGAAGCGATCCTGCACAGGGTTCTGTACAGGCTCTCTGTATGGCGTGATGAGGCAGATGGGTGCACTCAGGCAAGGATAGCCTCCATCTCCGAGGATGCATTTGCCTGCAGGTGGATAAAGGCCTTCAGCATACACAGGGCTGTTCCTCAGCACCCTGGCATCGTGCACAGACCCAGGATATCCCACAAAGACATCTAGGAATTTCCCCCGGTGATCAGTGATGGCCTGGAGTTGGATGGAGTGAAACAGCTTCCGGTTGAAATAACAGTGGGAGTTATTTGCTGCCGGTTTAATACGGATATGACAGCCGTCTATCGCACCAACTGCTCTGCTGAAAGCTGGTGATCCAGACAGCTGTGCAAATCCTGCTCCCACTGCCTCCAGGTCATCACCGGTTGGAAAGCAAATCACCCTCCTCAAAATTCCTATGATGGCCTTGCTTACTCTGTGCACAATGTCATGCACAGAGGTCTTGGGGATATCAAAGGTCTGCGACACCACCCTGTAAGATGCTGCATGGGCCAGCCAGTGCAGGAACACAAGCACCTCAATGTCCCTTTCCCATCCATGGTCAGATTCCTGTCTGACTGCACCAATCAGGGACCTGATGGACGGAAGAGACAGGCGAAGGTGGGCACGGTGGTCAGCTGCTTCATCAAAATAAAACTGCAGAATTGGAACAGCTCCATTGAGATGGCAGTAGGATGTGGGGTTCACCGCCTGTAAAAACATGATAGTTTGTTAGAACAAAAAGCTTGAATAAAGCGATGTTTCATGTAGTATTGACTCGTATATGTATTTATTTATTGTGATTATTTATTTTATTCATTTACTTATTTTTATTCATGTTTCATATTGTTTTCAGTAAATAAAACAATTAATTTCATGCATTAATCATTGCTTGAATAAAAATGTATTATTCACATCAGCTGAATTTGTCTAGTGTGTATTCATGCATAGCTATGTCATATGACAATACAACAGTTTGCTTGTTTTACCAAAATAGATCATTTTCATTAAGAAAATGGGTAACACTTTACAATAAGGTACATTAGTTAACTAACTAATAGTGAACTGCACTTATACAGCATTCATTCATCTTTGTTAATGTTAATTTCAACATTTACTAATAATTTATTAAAATCTTGTTAACATGAGTTAATGCACTGTGAACTAACATGAACAAACAATGAACAGCTTTATTTCTATTAACTAACATTAACAAATATTCATAAATACTTTAACAAATGTATTGCTATTTGTTCGTTCATGTTAGTTAATACATTAACTAATGTTTAATAAATTAACCTTATTGTAAAGTGTTACCAGAAAATATTATATAAATAAGTGTTGGTCAGCATTTGTCATTAGTATTGTACATAAGTGTTGGGGTGGGCTAGTAATGCAATTCATTCTGGGGTAGTCTTCATTTTTTAAGTAGTAATACTTGCCTTGTTTGAATATAAAATCATCAACCTTCTCCAAAGGCGAGATCTTCGAGCAGCTGCCCGATGTCTCCTTTGTGCACAAATTATTCTTCTTACTATTGATGACATGCCAACCATTTCAGACGCTGAACCGTTCTGGACTGGTTAGGTGGTACTGATGCAATCAGATGTCGGTGGTGCACACCTGTCGCTCATAACTTTTAAATTGTTGTGCTTGTGATAACGTCATAGGTCACATGATAACGTCAACATGGCGGATGACGTCCGAACCGCATTCATACTCAACGAGATTTGGCTATTAAGTACCTACTCTTTTAGCTCTCGTTAAGTAAGTACTTATTGAAAAGAAGTACCTACTCGTTGAGTATGCGGTTTCGAACGCAGCCTTAGTCTTCTGTTTGTATTAGTTTCATGCTCCTGTTATTCTGTTGTCTTAGAAAACAGTGTGCTTAGACACTTGTTCATAATGGTGGCGAGATGAAGCTTTGAAGCTTTCCAGCCAGATGTATTGGAAAGTAGTTAATTTCTCTAGGCTTCGAATACACACAGGTAGTGGTGGCGAGATGAAGCTTCATGGAGCTTTGAAGCTTCACAGCCAGATGTATTGTGAAGTGGTTAATTTCTCAAGGCTTTGAATGCACACGCAGGGACGTATGTACTGCTGCTGCTCCGAAGAGCCATGGCACCACGAGTGTACAGTATATTGTGTGCCTAGGCTACCAGACTAAATGGCTTAACTTTAGTTGCCTAGATTTTGTTCGCCTAGGCTACCGCGCCAAATGGCTTAGCTTTTGTGACCTGTGTGCGTGTGTTACCATACCATGTGGCTTAACTCTAAAGTGATGATTGCAGTATGCATGGAATTAAATTTTTAAAAGGTACAAGGGAAACAGCAAAAATATCAATGCTGATAAGTTTAGATTACATATGTTAATACAAAGCCGCTAAATAGCGGTAAAACCCCATACTAGATATTCTAATAGCAGGAAGCAGTCACCTGCGGTATATTAATCATAAGGGGATTTCGCACACCGGAGGAACCTTTTCATAGTTCCAAGAACTATTGGCGGAGTACCTGAATTTTGGCGTGTTCGCACCGCAGGAACTAGGAATGATTTTAGTTCTAGGTACTCCTTTTTGAGGAATTTAGCTCCTACTTCAGAGTCTAAACCAGCACTATAGCGACTACCAGTGACGTTAGTGTATGCTGATTGGCCGAATGCATGTGAAACACCAGCACCCGCCATTTTTAGAAGAGCTGTGTAAACACAATATATTAGACTAACTCTACGAACATTGAAAACAATTAGTTCTCGGGAAACCACCCGGCTAGAACTACCGGTGTGAAAGCCCCTGTAGTGCACTTAAGATCTCATAAATGTTTGGGCATCTATGTCTTTAGCATTTTGTCTAATATAGCATTCATAGGTTGGCGAAGTCCATAACGCTATTTCTTTCAAAGTAGCAGATTTGGGAGCTGCAGTAGTAGCTGTGCCGATGCTGAAGGAATGATGCGTATAAGCTTCAGGGTTAAGACTGCAGAGTTAGCACAGCCACGTCAGATCACTTCACTTTTTGCAAACCAGGAGCTCATCATAGGATGGCCGTCAACGAGGAGAAATAAAGGATCATCAGGAGCAGCATGACGGCAAATTTCCAGAAATCAGGATACAGATGAAAAAAGGGCAGAAAACAGAATTAATGCAAGATATAATGCTAGGGGATCCTTTATTAAATTGGTCAGTGTTAGACTGCTTAAAAAAACTAAAACACATCATGCCACCATATACACGACATGACAATACAGAGCAACGCTGCCTACAGCATTCTCATAAATAATAAGGACCAGCACTGGCTATATAATAATAATCATATTAGTAACAAAGACAAAAAAGCAAAAATACATCCTACCTTTAGAAAAGCTGCAGTCGACGAGTGGAAGTGTTAAACTTTCACAGAACGAGGTCTTTCCATTCGTTGCGTATTTTCTTTGTAAGATCCCGCTCAAATGCAAGTTGCACGAGCTGAGCCTTACGGGTGTGGTTCATTGCTCGTCGGTTGTCCGTGAAAACGTTCTTGACACAGAAAATGAGTTCTCACACATAGCGGTGCCCTGAATGTGACAGTGAGTTTAAGTGCGGACAAAACACTAGGCATAGCTTCAAGTACTTTGTGATGTTCAGAGAGAAGTCTCCTAGTAGTCATCATCTGCATGGATGTGGCATTTTTTGGAATTGTTTTCACAATTTCAGCCAACTGGGGGTCCTTCCTGATGCTGAATTCCAGTAATGACATGAACAGTCCACTCCCACCTTCATCCATATGATCAAAGGCCTCAATTTTATCCATCAGGGGTAATTGATTGGACACCAGAAACTCCACAACATCAATAAGAGAAGACATGTAGTATTGATTTCTCTGTATTTGTTCTGCGTACAGTAAGGACCAACAAGATTTCTTTACCTTTATCAATTCGGCTTACTTTTTCTTTCCACATACTATAACAAGACAAATGTTCTTTGGACATTTCATGTCTGTTTTATCCTTTATTTGTTTCCACGGCGTGTTTCCAGTCATGGAAGCCTTTGGTTGTGCTGGGTCAAGTCTAGTCCCGCTCTGCAGCTGCCCGATCGAGATCTGCGTTGCACATCTAGCGCAAAATTTTCTGCAAGGGTAGCAGAAGGCCGCATCTGCTTTAACCGAATACTCGAGCCAATCTCTTTTCTGAAACCACGCGTGTAAAAATGATCTCTTTCTGGTGCCAAATAAGCGCATGGGATATGAACTTAATCTGACTTGCAAAGGCCCATCCTTTCATCATCTGGGCAAGTGTCATCATCATGACTGGAAGCAGTAGCTCGTCTGCCGTCGCTGGGCTGGGGCTCTGTCACTGGCATGTCGACATCACTGGTGGTGCTAGTGCTAGCCATGACAGTTTTCACTGGAGTTAATGTCTTTTTGGTCACTTTTAGACAGAAAATCTAAAGGAAATTAAACATATACAGAAAGATAATACACATATAATTTCACTCACCAAGCCTAACAACACATTGTCTGAGAAAATATTTTCATGCAAATAATGCACTACAAGGCCTATCTGTTTACATTAAAAATATAAATCAATTAAAAATACTATTTGGTCAGTGAAAATCTTTCTCTGAAATGTAGCCTATTTTATAGCCTACTATTTGATTTATTTATAAAAAAAAAAAAAAGACAAGGATAGGCTACTAAATGATTTTTATCAATGTAATGTGACAGCACATCCATATCTCATGTTTTCCAAATGTCTTGTACCGTTAAACATGTGATCATGTGGATGAATATGCAAACGATATGTAGATGAGGATCTGCATAGTAAAACTAGGCGTTGTAAACTCCATATATGGATATTTCGGGGTGGAGACGCATGTGCGCACAATCTTCCGCTGACTGGGATTTATAAAGTGAATTCTGAGCAGGTTCTGGCGTACGAACGGTTTTATAAGTCTGAATATTTTTTTGCGTACGCCATTTTTGGCTTTCGGGCGCACGTACACTTTTAGTAAGGATCCTATACGCACAGTTTTATAAATGAGACCCCTGATCTTTGCTTTTTATGTTTTATTTATTATACTTAGAAGAAATTTGTATATTCGTTTATTTATTGTTTCATTTTTTCCCCCCACAAATGTATGACTTTTGGAAGTGGAATTTGATTAGGCTACCATATGCAGTTTTAATAAAGTTGAATTAACGTGTAATCTTCTCTAATTTTTACTCTTCAAAGTACACTTGCAGGTGTTGATTATAATTAGACTAATTTACTGATAGCCCCATTAAATAATAATAAGGATAAACAATATTTTAAAAAACGATATAATTATCTAACATCTGACTAATTAAAAATGAACCTCAAAACATAAAATGATAAATGGGGGATATCTATAGGCATATCTAGCTTAAAAACAAAAAATTGTCAGAACGTCGTCTCTCAGTTGCTGAATGTCGCCTAACAGCGTTGCTACAGCCCTGTGGCGTCTTACAATTCTACGTTGTTACCATAGCCCCGTTTACATGCACACTTTTTTGCTATTCTGATTAAGATCGTTCTGATTGACGGATTCCGGTTGACTGTTTACATGGGATGTTATCTAAACCGATCTGGTGTTTACATGTGCTGACGCTTTCAATCGAAATCATTTTGTGACATGCGCACACTTGTCTGCCGGATCTGGAAGCTCATTATTTCCCACGTTTTCAATCCTGTCAAGATGGTGCATCACTTAATCGTTGCGTTAGTTGTAGGCATTAGCCGCGTTTCCACTGTCGGGCCAGTGTGAGCCAGGGCTTTAAACGGCCGTGCCAGGCTAATAGCCTCGGGCCAGTAGCACCGTGCCCAAAATCTGCTGCGTTTCCACTGTGCCTCTCTGGAACAACGTCACACAAACCCATCATTTCACCAACAAAATGGAAGTTTTATCAGAAAACTAATCGGAAAGAAATCACTGGGAACAGCGTGATCGCAAAACAAGAGCGACCGTTTGCTGGCATTTCTGTTGTTTAATTGAATATTTAAAACCCAAGCATCGATGTTTTACCACAGGTTTACAATAAAAAGCGACACATTGATCATAATGAATTAATTTGTGTCAAAATTGCACATTAGTCACACAGAAATAAAGTGGTTTACCGTTTATGACGTTTGTGAACGTCTATTTCACAAAAGAAAGAGGACACGCAACTTATTCAGTCGCGTCTGTTTCTGTTTATTTGGTAGCCTAGTTACAGGACATATTTACATCACATTTAGAAAGAATGATCATTTCTACAAATATGCCACCAAAAATATTACCTGAGGAGCTTTAGCACTCTCTCCCAGAAGGATACAGTTATATTTTCAGAGATAAAGAGGATAGTCCGGTATAAAGAGACGAGACGTAGGCTACTGACAGATAAAATAAATCAGGATTATGATAACCTATGATATGATTTGTCTAATTTCTTGATTTGTCTGATTTCACTGATTTCTAAGCGTTCATATTTACCATGTTTACTATGGTAATGGTTAGCGTGCATAGTTTTTTGCATCGGGTCACAAACAGAAGGCATTATGTTAGCTGACAGAATTATCTGGCGCAAAACCAGGCATGTGCAGAAAGACGTTCACTCAAAGTGAAAGGTGAAAAGGTTTATTCCACCCCCTTCAATCCGACTGAAATTTCAATCGGTTTGAGCATTTTTATTCCGATTGAGGTGTTGACATGGAGCATTTTCATTCTGATTGGACTTTTAAACTGTTTATAATCGGAATACAATGCTACATGTAAACGGGGCTAATGTTGCGAGCACGTAGACAGCGACGTTGCCATAGCAGAAATGCAACGTGCCACAGACGTTGCCACAACTTAAATGTGTTTGCTGGGTACTCTCCCAACATTAGGCTTTACTGTGTGCAAAACAATAAGCGGTAAGCACCAACTAATAATAGTGATTTTTGAACTTAAGAAAGCTGATAAAAAATATATTTGCTGAGGGCCGATAGCAAAACCTCCAATACATTTGCATTAACCCGCGCACGCTCTGTCTTTCACGATGCGTGCACCCTGGTGCGAAGTGAGCGTTTCCAATTAATTCCTATGGAAGCTGAGCTTTACGTTCACTGAATAAAATGCTTGCTTCACGCCAGTGTGAATGCACCGTCATCATGTAATGCACTTGTTTATGGTGGATTGTTTTAAAACAATGCCGGAACGCAAAAATCCAAACTCTGACATAAACAGGATCCAGCTCAAATTAAGCACTGGCTGACTAGATAGTTGTATAAATGAGCTGGTGTACAGGTGAACCTAATAAAGTGGCCACTGTGCGTACATGGCAGACATGATAACTTAAAACAACTAGAAGAACACAAGAGGAAATATATATGACAAGAACAGTTTCAAAATGTTATGTCATTGATGTAGGTAGCTGGCTTAACCTGCCTACAATTCATCAAAGTGCAGTGAAGTTAATGAATCATACATCTTGCAGAAGCAGCCATTGTAGGCCTTCTGCCAGCTGCTGAGACCCCCTCCAGAGGCAATTGGGTGTTGACATTTTTCCCTGGCCCCCTGGAGACTATCAGAGCTAATCTTAATTAAACGTAAGGGCATGCCAATGTATTCACAGTAGTTTTGATAGTTAAATGTCAGTATCTCCTGCTGCGTATGCTGTCAGAACGAGTGGACCACACCCCACCAGCTATTTACCTGATATGCTGTAGCAAGATATGTGATGCTTGTGCACTTGAAAATAAAAGGATATGTTGTGTCAGTGTTATTGTTATTTTTTGGTCCATTAAAAAAAACAATAGGTTCCAATGCTGTTTTGGCATCTTTTGCCATATATGGAATACATATACACATTTACATGAACTCATTAAAAGCATCAAAGCGTCCCACAAGTGCACGCTGAATTACCATTACACGCAACACAATATACACGTGGTTCTGTAAGCTCACCGTAAATGACACAAATACATGCATTACATATCTGTGACAGCTATAATTTAATGCACAAATAAATGCACAGCCATTCGTATTTGTTCTCTGCATAGAAAATATATAGGAACATGCTGTTGTATCTTTGAAACTTTTAAGACTTATTTTGCTGGGGTATATGGCGTTTGATTGGTTAAAATGGAGTAAAGACCGGATACACTCACAGTGTGGATAAATCGCATTTGTGTCGAAGACTCGGGATCTATTGAAGAGAACTTATGTGATGCAGAAACTCACAAAAAATAGTTTTTGATCCATTAATGCATCTCTCACTACTGTATGTCATCATCTCACTGTTGAAGCGCCTGTCATAGGAAACAAAGTGTTCTGTCATGAATAATTAAGCAAGGCGTCTAAAGAAGCAAGCCGAGTACGGCTGTTTCTAAAGCATGTAGCGTCATCTGCTGTTAAAAACTAAGCTCAGAATTGATTGGCGAGAGAATCGTGATGCATACTGAAAATCTCAAAATCGTTCCAGAATTGTTTGAAGAATCGCAATGCATTGATTTACAGTGTTGGGCAAGTTACTTCGAAACTGTAATGCATTATTTATTACTTGTTACTGTCATTTCAAAGGAATTCGTTACATTACAATATTACTGTATTTAAAATGTAAGGCATTACACTACTATTGCATTACTTTTAAGTTACTCTCACCAAAATAACTGCAAATATGGATTTGGCAATCTAAATGTAGCGTATGATGCTCAATTAGCTCATTACACATCCAGTAGAAGGTGATGTGGTATCCGACTGAGCTTGGACCCATAAGAAATTTTACCATGATGTACTATAGTACATACCATGGTATACCATAGTAGTACCATGGTACCTTACATCTAACCATGGTACATACTATATAGTACTTCAGATATTATCATGGTACCATGGTACATTGCATGGTACTGTAGATGTTACTATGGTACATAGTATGGTACCTCAGATTTACCATGGTACATACCATAGTACCTCACCATGGTACATACTTTATAGTACTTCAGATATTATCATGGTACCATGATAATATCTGAAGTACTATACTGTACAGTATGTTACTATGGTACATAGTATGGTACCTCAGATTTACCATGGTACATGCCCTAGTACCTCAGAAATAACCATGGTACATTCTGCCGTACATATTACCATGGTACATACTACCTCAGATTTAACCATGGTACCTCAAATATTACCATGGTACTTTGCATGGACGCATGGTACAGACATCTTTTTACTTTAAGCCCGGGGTAAACTTTAGGCTTAAACTTTAGCAAAAATAAAAATAACTAATGAATAATAACTAAGCCAAATATTTTTATTTTATTTTTATTATATATTATTGTGAGTGACTGCAGTAGTGTGGGCATAGGCCATTTGGTCTATGAACGAGTCATCGATCTCCAAAATCAGTTTTAAATGTATAATTTAATATTAATGAGATTTTTATTTAAGTAATGTTCTAATTCTAGATGTTTGTAAATGCTGCATGATTTTGACGTGGTCTAATCAATTGCCGTGCGCGTGAACTTTGAACATTCATGTCGCTTTCAAACACTGGAGCGGCCGCGGCGCACTTTTGCCATGGAAACGGCGCTGGACCACTGCGACTGGTAAGCAGGAAACTTTGAGAATGTACTATCCGCTGCAGGCTAACTCATCTCGGCTCTGTCTGATAAACGTACAGGAAGTGAAACATTTTGCGCGGACGTTTCTCCTCTGCTGATCTCGCGGTGATTTTGGCGAATTTGTATGAAGAAAAAAAAACTACCACTTTATTCCAGGTTAACTAACAATGCTTGTAACGCGCGTTACTGACATTTGTACCGAGTAAAATATTACTTTTTTCCCCCCAGTAATGCCTTACATTACCGCGTTACAGCAAAAAGCAATGCATTACAGTAATTAATTACTTTTGTAACGCGTTACTCCCATCACTGTTGATTTATTGTCCAAGCCCTAACGAAAAGTGCTAACAATACAAATGCTGTGTCCAAATTCGCCTACTTAAACTATGCTCAAAGTATACACTCTTTTTTTGAATCTTGAAAACAACAAACTGTTTTGGTTAGTTGCGTGCATCCTGTCAAAATAAATTAGTCTGTCAATTATTGGTAACACTTTATAATTACTTTCATTAAAAAATAATTTACAAACATATAATGCTTAACGAATCATTAGTTAATCTAGATTCAAGTAGCTAGAAATATGTGTATGTTAATGTTTACTCATGAACTTATTAAATATTACATGATTAACATATCATTATTTAATGTAAATTAAAATGCTTATAAATGTCATTAAACTTCAGTTCATATATAACCTAATGCACTTTTTTTTACATTCACAAATGCAAAAAAAAAAAAAAAAAGGTGTTTGGTAGCTATGAGTGATCTGAATATTCAACAGAAAATTGACCAATATAAGAATGACTGGTCCCACTTTATAGTGGGTGGCTTTAACTGTACTTGCATTTAAAAAATGTAATTGTTAGGTATGTACTTCTGATTGGGTTCTATTGCAAAACATTCTTGCTGCTATTGAAGTGTGACACGGGTCAGGTTAGGAGAGGTTTGGTGGTATGGGTAGGTTTAAGTGTTAGTTAAGAGGTCAACAATGTAGTGTTCAATAAGATTACTAAGGGGACAGTGTTCAAACTGTTTATATTATAATGTTTTGATAAATGAAGTATGTTCCTGAAAAATGTATGTTTTCTCCTGTAGACATATGATTCAAGGAATATCCTTTTTAAGGGTATAGTATACTAAGTCAAGATAAGATAAGATAAGATAAGCCTTTACTGTCTCCAATTGGAGAAATTCGTCTTGGGCATTCGAGAGAACAATGGCGACACATTGCGTATAACACACACCCAACACACAGTTAACCTACACAAAACATGCTCATATATATCCCATACAGAACTTCAATTAACATCCAACAACAACCACACACAGTACCCCCCCATAACTTCCTCACATTCACAGAAAACAGAAGAAACCCACATCACATCACATTCCTACTTAGTAGTATTTGTCACACATACATCACTGCAGCTGATGCACACACACACACACACACCTTATCTATTATTATTCATTAATTTAATTGAAAGCGGCACAAATGAGAATTTATACCTGTTAAGCTTGCAGTTTGGTAAGTTTGTACCTTCTGCCTGAAGGCATCAGCTCATACTCATTAAAGCTACACTGTGTGATATTTTCCCCCATCTAGAGGTGAAATTGTATATGACTACCCAGTGAATATTAGTTTCTCCATCCATCCATCTTCTTCCGCTTATCCGGGGCTGGGTCGTGGGGGCAGCAGTCTCAGCAAGGATGCCCAGACTTCCCTCTCCCTAGACACTTCCTCCAGCTCTTCCGGGGGACACCGAGGCGTTCCCAGGCCAGCCGGGAGACATAGTCCCTCCAGCGTGTCCTCCCCGGGGTCTCCTCCCAGTGGGACATGCCCGGAAACACCTTTCCGGGAAGGCGTCCAGGAGGCATACGGAAAAGATACCCGAGCCACCTCAGCTGGCCCCTCTCGATGTGGAGGAGCAGCGGCTCTACTCTGAGCTCCTCCCAAGTGACCGAGCTTCTCACCCTATCTCTAAGGGATCGCCCAGCCACCCTGCGTAGAAAGCTCATTTCAGCCGCCTGTATCCGGGATCTTGTCCTTTCGGTCATGACCCACAGTTCATGACCATAGGTGAGAGTAGGAACGTAGATTGACCGGTAAATCGAGAGCTTCGCCTTGCGGCTCAGCTCTTTCTTCACCACGGCAGACCGGTACATCGACCGCATTACTGCAGAAGCTATACCGATCCGTCTGTCAATCTCCTGTTCCATCCTTCCCTCACTCGTGAACAAGACCCCAAGATACTTGAACTCTCCACCAACCTGAAGCGGGCAAACCACCCTTTTCCGACTGAGAACCATGGCCTCGGATTTGGAGGTGCTGATTCTCATCCCAGCCGCTTCACACTCGGCTGCAAACCCACACCAGGCCGCCGCCTCTCACCATGGGCAACTCCAGAGTGGTAAAGAGTCCATCCTCTCTCAAGGAGTGTGGTTCCAGAGCCCAAGCCGTGCATGGAGGTGATCCCAACTATCTCTAGTCGGAATCTCTGAACCTCACGCACAATCTCAGGCTACTTCCCCGCCAGAGAGGTGACGTTCCATGTCCCTAGAGCTAGATTCCGTGTCCAGGGATCGGGTTGTCGAGGCCCACGCCTTCGACTGCCGCCCGATCCACTAAGCACCGATCCCTTACGGTCCTTCCTGTAGGTGGTGGGTCCACGGGAGGGCGGCCCCACATCGCTCCTTCGGGCTGAGCCCGGCCGGACCCCAAGGGGGAAGGCCCGACCACCAGGCGCTCGCATACGAGCCCCAACCCTGGGCCTGGCTCCAGGGTGGGGCCCCGGCTGCGCCATGCCGGGTGACGTCACGGTCCTTGGATTTAATGCCATCATAAAGGAGCAGAGTGCTACATGTCCTCGAAAATAGGCGTGATCCTCCATCTTCAGCAATCTTTCAAATCTGCCAGCAGTCACGAGTAATCTCCCCCTCGCATTCGTCACGGTATCACTAAGTGTAAAACGCGAAAGGCGAAGCTTGAATTTCCAGGTATGTCCCTCTTTGGCAAATGTATTTTCAAGATGGAGGCGCAACATGGCTGCCGCCATTCGAGCGACTCGCTCGTATGTATTATAAATGGCAGATTTTATGCTTACGAGAATACTTTATTAGTTGGTGGAAGTAATTACACATGAATGAGCACATATACTGATAGAACAAATTGTTTTAAGAATCAACTTAAAAATTTACACAGTGTAGCTTTAAACAGGATGTGCTTTGGGTCGTTTGTGATTTTGAAACCCTGTTTCCTCACCACCTCCTCGAAAAAGCTCCTGAGGAGTAGTAGGTGGCATTTGGCCAATTATTTTTCCAGCCCTTTTTATACATTTTTGGAGCTGTGATTTTAATTTAACGGACAGGTTACCAAACCAAGCCACAATACCATACCGCACAATAGATTCAATGGCTACCTTGTAGAACAGTAACATGATATCCTTGTCCACTCCGTGAACTCTAAGTCATCTTAAAAAATATAGACGCTGACATATCTTTGAGAAAACATACTCCACTTGATGGGACCACTGCAACTGACAATCCAATTGTATACCTAAATACTTGTATGTTGTTACCTGCTCAACGAGTACACCTTCAATTTGAAGTGTGCTGTGATCTCCTATAGACCTGGGGTCAAAAATAATTTCTTTGGTTTTATATACATTAAGGAACAAGTTATGCCGATTGCACCACTTCACTACTTCCTCTATCTCCTGTTTATAGATAGAAATGTCTGAATTGTCTGAAAAGTTGAGGCAATAAAAACATGTTTTGCACCCAAATATCAACCTTGAGGTTCCTTTCTCTGACGTGATGCTTGCTGCTGCACGATGGTGTCCCATAGTTGTGTCCAATTTTTCATGTACATGTTATAATGGCATTCTTACATGTTGTAGACCCCTTGTTTTAGTAATTGTACCTCTCAAAATAGCAATTGTAGGCTATATGGTGAAATCACACATGGAACTGCCATGTCTTTGCCATATCATAAGGTTATCCCATTGAAGTTATGGTATTCACGTGTAAACTGGTTCTAACTGGTTCTTTTTTTTATTTTAACTACACATTTAAATGCTGTTCCAGGGCTTCTTGAGAAAAAAAAAAAAACAGCTTCCCGCGCAAGGAGGAGGGACAGTCCATAAAACATATGGGGGATTTATTTTGTGTGTGTGTCTGATTATTATTAACTTACTGCTAGGTTTCAGTAATTGTGATGTCTACAGATAATGTTTGATTAAATACACACAAACACAAGCATAAAAGACAAAAGGATAACGGTTGGAGTTAGATTTGAATTGCAAGTGCTCATAGCGATACTTCTCTTATGTGGTAAAGGCTATAAGCTACAGTTGACGATGCTAGCAGGATGACGTTATTCAAAAAATGGCCACGAATCTAGAGCCTAATCCAAATATTGTGTCACCTATTTGGTAGGGGTGTGAACCTACACTGGTCTCATGGTTCGGTTCGATTACGATTATCATGTCATCGCTTCAGTTCAATTCGATATCACGATGCACTGCATCCTCAATTTTCAATTTTACTTCATTCACGAGTTGTGGTGCTGTCCGGAGGAGGGCTCCGAGCTCGAAAATTTTGCCTGAATCCAGAGTACTCCCCCCCGTTGTTGTAAGAGAATTTAGGACTAGAAGTGAGGAGATGGGGTGGTGGAGGGATGCTGTTAAACTGTCAATGAACGGAGGTAAGTTTGCAGTATATATATACATCTCTTACCTCATTGATTGGGTTGATTAACAGAGTGTGGTCCACTCATGTCTAATTAGGTTTGATTGTCCGAATGTGCTCCATGTGTGTTAATTAGGTTTAATTATCTGAACGTGCTCCTCCCGAACTTGTTAATAAAACATCATTTCACGAGTTCACTCTTACATCAATTAAACAGAGTAAAGATTATGGGTATTTGCCGTGCTTTCCCGAGGAGGGCTCCAAGCTCGGAAATTTTGCCCGAACTCAGAGTACTCCCCCAAAAAGCAAAAAGAGCAAAGGACTGCCGCCAGACTAAAGAGCCCCCAAAACGCAGAAATTTGGCAGGCTGGTGTTTTGAGAATAAGCCTGGTTGCTTGACCAGGAGGGCCTGCTTGCTCACGAATGGTGAGCAGACGTAATTTGGAACAACCAGTCGGGGGAGGCTCACGTCGTTTCCTGACGGGAGCAGTTCACGGCATTGGATGGGCGAGCCCTACCGGCCGATGAATGAGGAACAGCGTGATTTATGCCACCTGACCATGAGGGCCTGTGTTGCCTCTGGCTGGAGCAGCTCACTGCGCCCTACTGGCTGACAAATGAGGAGCAGCAAGATTTGGGAATGCCCGATCGGGAGGGCTTACGCCGCATCTTGACGGGAGTAGCAAACGGCGTCAGCCGGATGAGCTCTGCCGACCGATGGGCGGGGAGCAGTGAGATCAAAAGATGGCCGACTGAGAGGGCCCATGTAGCTTCCGACGGTTTAAGTGTTGGTTAAGAGGTCAACAATGTTCAATAAGATTAATAAGGGGACACTGTTCAAACTGTTTATATTACATTGTTTTGATAAATGAAGTATTTTCCTGAAAAATTGATGTTTTCTCCTGTAGACATATGATTCAAGGAATATCCTTTTTAAGGATATAGTATACTAAGTTGAGGCAATAAAAACACGTTTTGCACCTAAATATCAACCTTGAGGGTCCTTTCTCTGTTGTGATGCTTGCTGCTGCACGATGGTGTCCCATAGTTGTGTCCAATTTTTCTACATTTTTCATGTACATGTTATAATGGCATTCTTACATGCTGTAGAACCGTTGTTTTAGTAATTGTACCCTGTGATGGCCGACAACGTGGCCACACCGCAAGGTGGTAACTAAACCACACACACAGACATGCATCCTTCTCTTTTGTTTGTTTACATGTTATTTTGGTTGTCCTTTAGTATATTTCATAATTAAATATTTTGTTGCAGATCACCCCATATATATTTCATAATAAAGACAGACACAGATTTGGTTCATTTTACCCACTTTATTTCTAATTTACACTTTTACCATACATGACTAGGTTGGGTGCACACTTTCTAGTTATTAGTGGTATATTGTGTTAATGTTTATTTCTTTTGAGTCTAAGTTGCTTACGTGGGAAGAGTGGAGGTTTGGCGCTGTCGGGGACGCTGCGCTCCGGTGGAGGTCCATTCCAATAAAGGACCGGTTGGCGTCAGTTGCTGCCATTTTGTTCTGTTGGGCTAATCCATGTTGCCAATTAGCGGGGGGGTGCATGATTGATTGTATGTTTGTTTTGTTTATTATAATTCTATTTATATTTTGTTGGTTATAGTTATTTGGGTATATTTTGTTCATGGCCCATTTCTTGATATTTCTGAAGTTAATTACTTTATTTATTGTAATTGTGTTAAGTGATATTTGTGGTTTTCCCTGTGTATGTCTAATGGACTAGTCCTGTGTGTATATAAGTTTCCCATGTGTGTCATTTGGGAGGCCATGTTTTCTTTGTTTAGTTTGTTTGTTTGATTGATTACTGTTTTAGTTTAATCTTCTTTAGTTTACCATTTTTATGGGCCCAGACCTGACTTTATTTTCAGTCAGTTTTTCAAGTTATTTAATTTGTAACTTTGTTTTTTGCATTTAATAAATCTTTTTTGATTGGAAATCCTGTGTCCTTTGCCCTTGACGGCTTGGTCCCTCACATACCCCCTCAAAATAGCAATTGTAGGCTATATGGTGAAATCACACATGGAACTGCCATGTCTTTACCATATCATAAGTTTCATACCATTGAAGTTATGGTATTCACGTTTAAACAGGTTCTAACAGTGTTAGCCTAGGTTGGACACTAGGTGGTGCTTTGGGTAATTTTCACTGCGCAAATGCCTACACAATAACACAAGGCTGTCTAAGGGGCTGTTTACACGACACCGTTTTCAACTAAAAACGTAAAACTTTGTATGAGCTTTGGCCGTTTGTTTACACGACAACAGCGTTTTGGGTGGCTGAAAATGCAAACTTTTGAAAACGGGTTTCAAAGTGCAAATTTGGAAAAAGGTCTCTGTGCAAAAAACAAAAATGCTAATCTCTGAAGATGATGACATCATGCACATGCGATTTATGCCGCCTGACCAGGGGTCTAGGGGTATGATTCTCGCTTTGGGTGCGAGAGGTCCCGGGTTCAAATCCCGGACGAGCCCGGCGGTTTCGGAACAAGCAGCTGGAACAGCCAATTGGCTCCTCCTTTTTTGCCTAGTTTTAATGATTTTCTGTTGCGGCTGCGATCAAGTTTAATTCTCGCGCAGCTTGTATAGTAACGAGCGTGTGTTTTCTGCTCCGTGTGTGCCGTTCTCTTTGTTCCGTGTGTGTGTGTGTGTGTGTGTGTGTGTGTGTGTGTGTGTGTCGGCGCACTGCGCTCTCTGCTCAACGTTCTGCTCTGTCATTAACGGCCCAAATGCTCGAATCATGTACCGATGGGCGATCACGCACTGGAAAAGCAAAGTCCGCTCAAATAACGTGAAATTTAGAGGTGGATAAACGCACTTTGGAGGTGGGCAAATGCTATTTCCGAATTTTGGGAGGTGCGTAAACGGCGTTTACGTGCGTTTAGCCTCCACTACATCCCTGAACATACCCAAGATTCAGCCAGATGACAAGCGCTTATTTCCTTGCACAGAACGTACTCAGAATCGCTGCCTGCCAGGGAGTGTGGCCCCCTAACGACAAACGCTTTTTATTAAAACTAGTGCCTGCCCATTCTGTAAGAGGCCAGCGTTCAGTGACTCTACAAGTGTACGCAAGTAGCCAAACCCTTCGTCAGTCAGGCTCGTTGGTCTAGGGGTATGATTCTCGCTTTGGGTGAGAGAGGTCCCGGGTTCAAATCCCGGACGAGCCCAGCGGTTTCAGAACGAGCAGCCAGGTGGCTCCTTCCTTTGCAGCACTGAGCCAAACTGTCGTGCTTTTGATATCCTTACTGCTGCTTGTGTTCATCTGTACTACAACTTAGCACAGATTCAGCCAGATGACAAGCGTTTATTTCCTTCACAGACTGTGCTCAGAATCGCTGCCTGCCAGGGAGTACGTCTCCCTAACGACAAACGCTTTCTGTTAAAACTAGTGCCTGCTCATTCTGTTAGAGGCCAGCGTTCGGCGACTGTACAAGTGTACGCAAGTAGCCCGACTCTTCTTCGGTCAGGCTCGTTGGTCTAGGGGTATGATTCTCGCTTCGGGTGCGAGAGGTCCCGGGTTCAAATCCCGGACGAGCCCTCTCCCCTTTAGTATGAGTTCAAGGGTTCTCTGACTCTGTTTGCAATTGCTGCTTTTCTTTATCAACCACTTCATATGTGGCCATTTTTACTGTAACCCACACAGTACTTGACGTCACGTTCTGCACCATCAGAGGCTGATGCTTCGGCCAAATTGAACTTTTTTCCGGCCTGTAGATGCTGTAGTGGGATTCAAACCATTTTATATCGCTCTTAACTGAATCACCGTGGCTCTTTTGCAGAAACGCTAAGCACAGGTACACTCGTTGTTCTGTGGAGTTTCTTTGAACAAATTATCATTGACTTTTTGCAGCATCGGCTTAGAGCTAGCTCAACAAGCATGCCCTAGGTGGGAGGCCGATGCCTTGTAGTTCAAAGTCGAGCCTACGGCATAGGCTTTATGGGGCTGTTTACATTTAGAGCCCGCCATTTCTGTTCCATGTGTTTTTCTCCAATAACACGGCCATTTTGGTTATATGGACAAAACAAACGTATCAGTGATGTTTTTGGATGACTAGGTTCATTTATACTTCATGACTCTTTCCCACCTGTTTTGTGTGCGGAGTCTGCCTCTCTGCTTTCGTACGCAAAGCCTTCGTCGTAGGTCCAGTGCAAAAGCAAAAAGCGGCCTTTTCCCCTTAGGAAACTGGGCCTCTTGCGCACAGTGCTTTGTGTAATTTCAGCCTGAAAGGGCACATGCACGGGCAGGCCAGAATGATGCACACAGAAACCCACCACAGCTATCAGAAGTTTGTCGGTTCTATGCTAATTCAGATCTTGCGTTCATTGTTGCCTTGAACAAGCAACGCTTGAATTTGTCGAACATCCAACTTAAACGTAGCCCATTAAAGACGACCCAGGTGGGACTTGAACCCACAATCTCCAGCTCCGGAGGCTGATGCCTTATCCATTAGGCCACTGGGCCTTGTCTGGCAAGCTTTGCCTTTGATCTGTAATATGCCGTCAAGTGGTTTCTAACGCTCAAACAACTACACCTTCGTATCTCGACGCCAGGTCGTGTTCCGTCTTTGAGATGGGCTTCACTGAATTTCTGGAGCCCTCCCGAAAGACTTACCGTCGAAGAGGCTCGTTGGTCTAGGGGTATGATTCTCGCTTTGGGTGCGAGAGGTCTCGGGTTCAAATCCCGGACGAGCCCGGCGGTTTCGGAACAGGCAGCTGGAGCAGCCAATTGGCTCCTCCCTGTGGCAGCACTGAGCCAAACTCAAAACTGTCATGTTTTTGAAACTCTTACTGCTGCTTGTGTTCATCTGTACTACAACATACCCAAGATTCAGCCAGATGACAAGCGCTTATTTCCTTGCACAGAACGTACTCAGAATCGCTGCCTGCCGGGGAGTGTGGCCCCCTAACGACAAACGCTTTTTATTAAAACTAGTGCCTGCCCATTCTGTAAGAGGCCAGTGTTCAGTGACTCTACAAGTGTACGCAAGTAGCCAAACCTTTCGTCAGTCAGGCTCGTTGGTCTAGGGGTATGATTCTCGCTTTGGGTGCGAGAGGTCCCGGGTTCAAATCCCGGACGAGCCCAGCGGTTTCAGAACGAGCAGCCGGGTGGCTCCTTCCTTTGCAGCACTGAGCCAAACTGTCGTGCTTTTGAAATCCTTACTGCTGCTTGTGTTCATCTGTACTACAACTTAGCACAGATTCAGCCAGATGACAAGCGTTTATTTCCTTCACAGACTGTGCTCAGAATCGCTGCCTGCCAGGGAGTACGTCTCCCTAACGACAAACGCTTTCTGTTAAAACTAGTGCCTGCTCATTCTGTTAGAGGCCAGCGTTCGGCGACTGTACAAGTGTACGCAAGTAGCCCGACCCTTCTTCGGTCAGGCTCGTTGGTCTAGGGGTATGATTCTCGCTTCGGGTGCGAGAGGTCCCGGGTTCAAATCCCGGACGAGCCCCCTCCCCTTTAGTATGAGTTCAAGGGTTCTCTGACTCTGTTTGCAATTGCTGCTTTTCTTTATCAACCACTTCATATGTGGCCATTTTTACTGTAACCCACACAGTACTTGACGTCACGTTCTGCACCATCAGAGGCTGATGCTTCGGCCAAATTGAACTTTTTTCCGGCCTGTAGATGCTGTAGTGGGATTCAAACCATTTTATATCGCTCTTAACTGAATCACCGTGGCTCTTTTGCAGAAACGCTAAGCACAGGTACACTCGTTGTTCTGTGGAGTTTCTTTGAACAAATTATCATTGACTTTTTGCAGCATCGGCTTAGAGCTAGCTCAACAAGCATGCCCTAGGTGGGAGGCCGATGCCTTGTAGTTCAAAGTCGAGCCTACGGCATAGGCTTTATGGGGCTGTTTACATTTAGAGCCCGCCATTTCTGTTCCATGTGTTTTTCTCCAATAACACGGCCATTTTGGTTATATGGACAAAACAAACGTATCAGTGATGTTTTTGGATGACTAGGTTCATTTATACTTCATGACTCTTTCCCACCTGTTTTGTGTGCGGAGTCTGCCTCTCTGCTTTCGTACGCAAAGCCTTCGTCGTAGGTCCAGTGCAAAAGCAAAAAGCGGCCTTTTCCCCTTAGGAAACTGGGCCTCTTGCGCACAGTGCTTTGTGTAATTTCAGCCTGAAAGGGCACATGCACGGGCAGGCCAGAATGATGCACACAGAAACCCACCACAGCTATCAGAAGTTTGTCGGTTCTATGCTAATTCAGATCTTGCGTTCATTGTTGCCTTGAACAAGCAACGCTTGAATTTGTCGAACATCCAACTTAAACGTAGCCCATTAAAGACGACCCAGGTGGGACTTGAACCCACAATCTCCAGCTCCGGAGGCTGATGCCTTATCCATTAGGCCACTGGGCCTTGTCTGGCAAGCTTTGCCTTTGATCTGTAATATGCCTTCAAGTGGTTTCTAACGCTCAAACAACTACACCTTCGTATCTCGACGCCAGGTCGTGTTCCGTCTTTGAGATGGGCTTCACTGAATTTCTGGAGCCCTCCCGAAAGACTTACCGTCGAAGAGGCTCGTTGGTCTAGGGGTATGATTCTCGCTTTGGGTGCGAGAGGTCCCGGGTTCAAATCCCGGACGAGCCCGGCGGTTTCGGAACAGGCAGCTGGAGCAGCCAATTGGCTCCTCCCTGTGGCAGCACTGAGCCAAACTCAAAACTGTCATGTTTCTGAAACTCTTACTGCTGCTTGTGTTCATCTGTACTACAACATACCCAAGATTCAGCCAGATGACAAGCGCTTATTTCCTTGCACAGAACGTACTCAGAATCGCTGCCTGCCGGGGAGTGTGGCCCCCTAACGACAAACGCTTTTTATTAAAACTAGTGCCTGCCCATTCTGTAAGAGGCCAGCGTTCAGTGACTCTACAAGTGTACGCAAGTAGCCAAACCTTTCGTCAGTCAGGCTCGTTGGTCTAGGGCAGGGGTCGGGAACCTTTTTTGACCAAAGAGCCATTTTTTCATTTTTGGATAATGCATTTTTCCAAAAGAGCCACAGTAGAAAAATATATATATATATTATTAAAGACGTGCTTTTTTTCAATAAAAAATTCAACAGTAGTAATTATTAGGTCCATAGACAACTAAAAACAAGCAAATATTCAGCAAACAATAAATAAGTGGCAATATGGAATTAATTGTGCAGGGCTTTCACTGTGAGGTTGAGTTACCAAGTGATGAGCATAAATCCTGTTTTGTGTGCGTGTGCGTGTGTGTTTGTGTGTGTGAGAGAGAGAGAGTGAATGCACACAGTACTATCTGCTGTGTTTACGTGAATACTCGACTTGGCATTTTGATATATTTCTGTGTTTATTTGGCCGTTTAGGCGCGCAACCGAAGACAAAGGCTACTGTGCTTGTCCGTGTTTGCTCGTAGCGCGCGCACAGCATCCTGTCAGTATAGTTCAGTTCTCTTTCACGACTTTTAATATTTAATTTCAATATAAAGCACATCCTGTTCTTTTCTTTCTCATTCATTCATGTTTTGTTATTAATAACTTTAAACAGAATCGTTAACTGAAATCTGCACGGATTATCAAAAATACGACACATTTATAGGACATAAAGGGTCTCTGCGGCAAAAGTGAAAGTACCAGCGGGTGAAATGTCTCTTGCGCAGCAAAGCACCCGTTTAAAAAAAATGATATATTAAAGTTTATAAAGCCTACTTTTATATTTTCGCTGCTGTTCTAGAATGGTTTTCGCCAGCTTGAATCCCAGTGCATGAGCTGTAACTTAGGTTACCACAGAAACGTAAGCGGTTAGTTGATTGCTGTGGTGACTCGTGACACTCGCGAACAGCACTGAACACGCACTTTTGCCGGTACAACTTTAATATTATTATTATCATAAACTTTTCATTAACTTCAGTAGGCTGTAGGCTACTACAACAAGGGAATTGTAATTGGCTGCTTTTTCTGCAGAGAGCCGATCTGTTGATGTGTTTTAATTGTTTCATCGATGGTTTGTTGATAAAGGGTGAGAGACCTCGCGAGCCACATTATTTTTGCCAAAGAGCCAGATGTGGCTCGCGAGCCATAGGTTCCCGACCACTGGTCTAGGGGTATGATTCTCGCTTTGGGTGCGAGAGGTCCCGGGTTCAAATCCCGGACGAGCCCAGCGGTTTCAGAACGAGCAGCCGGGTGGCTCCTTCCTTTGCAGCACTGAGCCAAACTGTCGTGCTTTTGAAATCCTTACTGCTGCTTGTGTTCATCTGTACTACAACTTAGCACAGATTCAGCCAGATGACAAGCGTTTATTTCCTTCACAGACTGTGCTCAGAATCGCTGCCTGCCAGGGAGTACGTCTCCCTAACGACAAACGCTTTCTGTTAAAACTAGTGCCTGCTCATTCTGTTAGAGGCCAGCGTTCGGCGACTGTACAAGTGTACGCAAGTAGCCCGACCCTTCTTCGGTCAGGCTCGTTGGTCTAGGGGTATGATTCTCGCTTCGGGTGCGAGAGGTCCCGGGTTCAAATCCCGGACGAGCCCTCTCCCCTTTAGTATGAGTTCAAGGGTTCTCTGACTCTGTTTGCAATTGCTGCTTTTCTTTATCAACCACTTATATATATGGCCATTTTTACTGTAACCCACACAGTACTTGACGTCACGTTCTGCACCATCAGAGGCTGATGCTTCGGCCAAATTGAACTTTTTTCCGGCCTGTAGATGCTGTAGTGGGATTCAAACCATTTTATATCGCTCTTAACTGAATCACCGTGGCTCTTTTGCAGAAACGCTAAGCACAGGTACACTCGTTGTTCTGTGGAGTTTCTTTGAACAAATTATCATTGACTTTTTGCAGCATCGGCTTAGAGCTAGCTCAACAAGCATGCCCTAGGTGGGAGGCCGATGCCTTGTAGTTCAAAGTCGAGCCTACGGCATAGGCTTTATGGGGCTGTTTACATTTAGAGCCCGCCATTTCTGTTCCATGTGTTTTTCTCCAATAACACGGCCATTTTGGTTATATGGACAAAACAAACGTATCAGTGATGTTTTTGGATGACTAGGTTCATTTATACTTCATGACTCTTTCCCACCTGTTTTGTGTGCGGAGTCTGCCTCTCTGCTTTCGTACGCAAAGCCTTCGTCGTAGGTCCAGTGCAAAAGCAAAAAGCGGCCTTTTCCCCTTAGGAAACTGGGCCTCTTGCGCACAGTGCTTTGTGTAATTTCAGCCTGAAAGGGCACATGCACGGGCAGGCCAGAATGATGCACACAGAAACCCACCACAGCTATCAGAAGTTTGTCGGTTCTATGCTAATTCAGATCTTGCGTTCATTGTTGCCTTGAACAAGCAACGCTTGAATTTGTCGAACATCCAACTTAAACGTAGCCCATTAAAGACGACCCAGGTGGGACTTGAACCCACAATCTCCAGCTCCGGAGGCTGATGCCTTATCCATTAGGCCACTGGGCCTTGTCTGGCAAGCTTTGCCTTTGATCTGTAATATGCCTTCAAGTGGTTTCTAACGCTCAAACAACTACACCTTCGTATCTCGACGCCAGGTCGTGTTCCGTCTTTGAGATGGGCTTCACTGAATTTCTGGAGCCCTCCCGAAAGACTTACCGTCGAAGAGGCTCGTTGGTCTAGGGGTATGATTCTCGCTTTGGGTGCGAGAGGTCCCGGGTTCAAATCCCGGACGAGCCCGGCGGTTTCGGAACAGGCAGCTGGAGCAGCCAATTGGCTTCTCCCTGTGGCAGCACTGAGCCAAACTCAAAACTGTCATGTTTTTGAAACTCTTACTGCTGCTTGTGTTCATCTGTACTACAACATACCCAAGATTCAGCCAGATGACAAGCGCTTATTTCCTTGCACAGAACGTACTCAGAATCGCTGCCTGCCGGGGAGTGTGGCCCCCTAACGACAAACGCTTTTTATTAAAACTAGTGCCTGCCCATTCTGTAAGAGGCCAGCGTTCAGTGACTCTACAAGTGTACGCAAGTAGCCAAACCTTTCGTCAGTCAGGCTCGTTGGTCTAGGGGTATGATTCTCGCTTTGGGTGCGAGAGGTCCCGGGTTCAAATCCCGGACGAGCCCATCGGTTTCAGAACGAGCAGCCGGGTGGCTCCTTCCTTTGCAGCACTGAGCCAAACTGTCGTGCTTTTGAAATCCTTACTGCTGCTTGTGTTCATCTGTACTACAACTTAGCACAGATTCAGCCAGATGACAAGCGTTTATTTCCTTCACAGACTGTGCTCAGAATCGCTGCCTGCCAGGGAGTACGTCTCCCTAACGACAAACGCTTTCTGTTAAAACTAGTGCCTGCTCATTCTGTTAGAGGCCAGCGTTCGGCGACTGTACAAGTGTACGCAAGTAGCCCGACCCTTCTTCGGTCAGGCTCGTTGGTCTAGGGGTATGATTCTCGCTTCGGGTGCGAGAGGTCCCGGGTTCAAATCCCGGACGAGCCCCCTCCCCTTTAGTATGAGTTCAAGGGTTCTCTGACTCTGTTTGCAATTGCTGCTTTTCTTTATCAACCACTTCATATGTGGCCATTTTTACTGTAACCCACACAGTACTTGACGTCACGTTCTGCACCATCAGAGGCTGATGCTTCGGCCAAATTGAACTTTTTTCCGGCCTGTAGATGCTGTAGTGGGATTCAAACCATTTTATATCGCTCTTAACTGAATCACCGTGGCTCTTTTGCAGAAACGCTAAGCACAGGTACACTCGTTGTTCTGTGGAGTTTCTTTGAACAAATTATCATTGACTTTTTGCAGCATCGGCTTAGAGCTAGCTCAACAAGCATGCCCTAGGTGGGAGGCCGATGCCTTGTAGTTCAAAGTCGAGCCTACGGCATAGGCTTTATGGGGCTGTTTACATTTAGAGCCCGCCATTTCTGTTCCATGTGTTTTTCTCCAATAACACGGCCATTTTGGTTATATGGACAAAACAAACGTATCAGTGATGTTTTTGGATGACTAGGTTCATTTATACTTCATGACTCTTTCCCACCTGTTTTGTGTGCGGAGTCTGCCTCTCTGCTTTCGTACGCAAAGCCTTCGTCGTAGGTCCAGTGCAAAAGCAAAAAGCGGCCTTTTCCCCTTAGGAAACTGGGCCTCTTGCGCACAGTGCTTTGTGTAATTTCAGCCTGAAAGGGCACATGCACGGGCAGGCCAGAATGATGCACACAGAAACCCACCACAGCTATCAGAAGTTTGTCGGTTCTATGCTAATTCAGATCTTGCGTTCATTGTTGCCTTGAACAAGCAACGCTTGAATTTGTCGAACATCCAACTTAAACGTAGCCCATTAAAGACGACCCAGGTGGGACTTGAACCCACAATCTCCAGCTCCGGAGGCTGATGCCTTATCCATTAGGCCACTGGGCCTTGTCTGGCAAGCTTTGCCTTTGATCTGTAATATGCCTTCAAGTGGTTTCTAACGCTCAAACAACTACACCTTCGTATCTCGACGCCAGGTCGTGTTCCGTCTTTGAGATGGGCTTCACTGAATTTCTGGAGCCCTCCCGAAAGACTTACCGTCGAAGAGGCTCGTTGGTCTAGGGGTATGATTCTCGCTTTGGGTGCGAGAGGTCCCGGGTTCAAATCCCGGACGAGCCCGGCGGTTTCGGAACAGGCAGCTGGAGCAGCCAATTGGCTCCTCCCTGTGGCAGCACTGAGCCAAACTCAAAACTGTCATGTTTCTGAAACTCTTACTGCTGCTTGTGTTCATCTGTACTACAACATACCCAAGATTCAGCCAGATGACAAGCGCTTATTTCCTTGCACAGAACGTACTCAGAATCGCTGCCTGCCGGGGAGTGTGGCCCCCTAACGACAAACGCTTTTTATTAAAACTAGTGCCTGCCCATTCTGTAAGAGGCCAGCGTTCAGTGACTCTACAAGTGTACGCAAGTAGCCAAACCTTTCGTCAGTCAGGCTCGTTGGTCTAGGGCAGGGGTCGGGAACCTTTTTTGACCAAAGAGCCATTTTTTCATTTTTGGATAATGCATTTTTCCAAAAGAGCCACAGTAGAAAAATATATATATATATTATTAAAGACGTGCTTTTTTTCAATAAAAAATTCAACAGTAGTAATTATTAGGTCCATAGACAACTAAAAACAAGCAAATATTCAGCAAACAATAAATAAGTGGCAATATGGAATTAATTGTGCAGGGCTTTCACTGTGAGGTTGAGTTACCAAGTGATGAGCATAAATCCTGTTTTGTGTGCGTGTGCGTGTGTGTTTGTGTGTGTGAGAGAGAGAGAGTGAATGCACACAGTACTATCTGCTGTGTTTACGTGAATACTCGACTTGGCATTTTGATATATTTCTGTGTTTATTTGGCCGTTTAGGCGCGCAACCGAAGACAAAGGCTACTGTGCTTGTCCGTGTTTGCTCGTAGCGCGCGCACAGCATCCTGTCAGTATAGTTCAGTTCTCTTTCACGACTTTTAATATTTAATTTCAATATAAAGCACATCCTGTTCTTTTCTTTCTCATTCATTCATGTTTTGTTATTAATAACTTTAAACAGAATCGTTAACTGAAATCTGCACGGATTATCAAAAATACGACACATTTATAGGACATAAAGGGTCTCTGCGGCAAAAGTGAAAGTACCAGCGGGTGAAATGTCTCTTGCGCAGCAAAGCACCCGTTTAAAAAAAATGATATATTAAAGTTTATAAAGCCTACTTTTATATTTTCGCTGCTGTTCTAGAATGGTTTTCGCCAGCTTGAATCCCAGTGCATGAGCTGTAACTTAGGTTACCACAGAAACGTAAGCGGTTAGTTGATTGCTGTGGTGACTCGTGACACTCGCGAACAGCACTGAACACGCACTTTTGCCGGTACAACTTTAATATTATTATTATCATAAACTTTTCATTAACTTCAGTAGGCTGTAGGCTACTACAACAAGGGAATTGTAATTGGCTGCTTTTTCTGCAGAGAGCCGATCTGTTGATGTGTTTTAATTGTTTCATCGATGGTTTGTTGATAAAGGGTGAGAGACCTCGCGAGCCACATTATTTTTGCCAAAGAGCCAGATGTGGCTCGCGAGCCATAGGTTCCCGACCACTGGTCTAGGGGTATGATTCTCGCTTTGGGTGCGAGAGGTCCCGGGTTCAAATCCCGGACGAGCCCAGCGGTTTCAGAACGAGCAGCCGGGTGGCTCCTTCCTTTGCAGCACTGAGCCAAACTGTCGTGCTTTTGAAATCCTTACTGCTGCTTGTGTTCATCTGTACTACAACTTAGCACAGATTCAGCCAGATGACAAGCGTTTATTTCCTTCACAGACTGTGCTCAGAATCGCTGCCTGCCAGGGAGTACGTCTCCCTAACGACAAACGCTTTCTGTTAAAACTAGTGCCTGCTCATTCTGTTAGAGGCCAGCGTTCGGCGACTGTACAAGTGTACGCAAGTAGCCCGACCCTTCTTCGGTCAGGCTCGTTGGTCTAGGGGTATGATTCTCGCTTCGGGTGCGAGAGGTCCCGGGTTCAAATCCCGGACGAGCCCTCTCCCCTTTAGTATGAGTTCAAGGGTTCTCTGACTCTGTTTGCAATTGCTGCTTTTCTTTATCAACCACTTATATATATGGCCATTTTTACTGTAACCCACACAGTACTTGACGTCACGTTCTGCACCATCAGAGGCTGATGCTTCGGCCAAATTGAACTTTTTTCCGGCCTGTAGATGCTGTAGTGGGATTCAAACCATTTTATATCGCTCTTAACTGAATCACCGTGGCTCTTTTGCAGAAACGCTAAGCACAGGTACACTCGTTGTTCTGTGGAGTTTCTTTGAACAAATTATCATTGACTTTTTGCAGCATCGGCTTAGAGCTAGCTCAACAAGCATGCCCTAGGTGGGAGGCCGATGCCTTGTAGTTCAAAGTCGAGCCTACGGCATAGGCTTTATGGGGCTGTTTACATTTAGAGCCCGCCATTTCTGTTCCATGTGTTTTTCTCCAATAACACGGCCATTTTGGTTATATGGACAAAACAAACGTATCAGTGATGTTTTTGGATGACTAGGTTCATTTATACTTCATGACTCTTTCCCACCTGTTTTGTGTGCGGAGTCTGCCTCTCTGCTTTCGTACGCAAAGCCTTCGTCGTAGGTCCAGTGCAAAAGCAAAAAGCGGCCTTTTCCCCTTAGGAAACTGGGCCTCTTGCGCACAGTGCTTTGTGTAATTTCAGCCTGAAAGGGCACATGCACGGGCAGGCCAGAATGATGCACACAGAAACCCACCACAGCTATCAGAAGTTTGTCGGTTCTATGCTAATTCAGATCTTGCGTTCATTGTTGCCTTGAACAAGCAACGCTTGAATTTGTCGAACATCCAACTTAAACGTAGCCCATTAAAGACGACCCAGGTGGGACTTGAACCCACAATCTCCAGCTCCGGAGGCTGATGCCTTATCCATTAGGCCACTGGGCCTTGTCTGGCAAGCTTTGCCTTTGATCTGTAATATGCCTTCAAGTGGTTTCTAACGCTCAAACAACTACACCTTCGTATCTCGACGCCAGGTCGTGTTCCGTCTTTGAGATGGGCTTCACTGAATTTCTGGAGCCCTCCCGAAAGACTTACCGTCGAAGAGGCTCGTTGGTCTAGGGGTATGATTCTCGCTTTGGGTGCGAGAGGTCCCGGGTTCAAATCCCGGACGAGCCCGGCGGTTTCGGAACAGGCAGCTGGAGCAGCCAATTGGCTTCTCCCTGTGGCAGCACTGAGCCAAACTCAAAACTGTCATGTTTTTGAAACTCTTACTGCTGCTTGTGTTCATCTGTACTACAACATACCCAAGATTCAGCCAGATGACAAGCGCTTATTTCCTTGCACAGAACGTACTCAGAATCGCTGCCTGCCGGGGAGTGTGGCCCCCTAACGACAAACGCTTTTTATTAAAACTAGTGCCTGCCCATTCTGTAAGAGGCCAGCGTTCAGTGACTCTACAAGTGTACGCAAGTAGCCAAACCTTTCGTCAGTCAGGCTCGTTGGTCTAGGGGTATGATTCTCGCTTTGGGTGCGAGAGGTCCCGGGTTCAAATCCCGGACGAGCCCAGCGGTTTCAGAACGAGCAGCCGGGTGGCTCCTTCCTTTGCAGCACTGAGCCAAACTGTCGTGCTTTTGAAATCCTTACTGCTGCTTGTGTTCATCTGTACTACAACTTAGCACAGATTCAGCCAGATGACAAGCGTTTATTTCCTTCACAGACTGTGCTCAGAATCGCTGCCTGCCAGGGAGTACGTCTCCCTAACGACAAACGCTTTCTGTTAAAACTAGTGCCTGCTCATTCTGTTAGAGGCCAGCGTTCGGCGACTGTACAAGTGTACGCAAGTAGCCCGACCCTTCTTCGGTCAGGCTCGTTGGTCTAGGGGTATGATTCTCGCTTCCATTTTGGTTATATGGACAAAACAAACGTATCAGTGATGTTTTTGGATGACTAGGTTCATTTATACTTCATGACTCTTTCCCACCTGTTTTGTGTGCGGAGTCTGCCTCTCTGCTTTCGTACGCAAAGCCTTCGTCGTAGGTCCAGTGCAAAAGCAAAAAGCGGCCTTTTCCCCTTAGGAAACTGGGCCTCTTGCGCACAGTGCTTTGTGTAATTTCAGCCTGAAAGGGCACATGCACGGGCAGGCCAGAATGATGCACACAGAAACCCACCACATTCTATGCTAATTCAGATCTTGCGTTCATTGTTGCCTTGAACAAGCAACGCTTGAATTTGTCGAACATCCAACTTAAACGTAGCCCATTAAAGACGACCCAGGTGGGACTTGAACCCACAATCTCCAGCTCCGGAGGCTGATGCCTTATCCATTAGGCCACTGGGCCTTGTCTGGCAAGCTTTGCCTTTGATCTGTAATATGCCTTCAAGTGGTTTCTAACGCTCAAACAACTACACCTTCGTATCTCGACGCCAGGTCGTGTTCCGTCTTTGAGATGGGCTTCACTGAATTTCTGGAGCCCTCCCGAAAGACTTACCGTCGAAGAGGCTCGTTGGTCTAGGGGTATGATTCTCGCTTTGGGTGCGAGAGGTCCCGGGTTCAAATCCCGGACGAGCCCGGCGGTTTCGGAACAGGCAGCTGGAGCAGCCAATTGGCTCCTCCCTGTGGCAGCACTGAGCCAAACTCAAAACTGTCATGTTTTTGAAACTCTTACTGCTGCTTGTGTTCATCTGTACTACAACATACCCAAGATTCAGCCAGATGACAAGCGCTTATTTCCTTGCACAGAACGTACTCAGAATCGCTGCCTGCCGGGGAGTGTGGCCCCCTAACGACAAACGCTTTTTATTAAAACTAGTGCCTGCCCATTCTGTAAGAGGCCAGCGTTCAGTGACTCTACAAGTGTACGCAAGTAGCCAAACCTTTCGTCAGTCAGGCTCGTTGGTCTAGGGGTATGATTCTCGCTTTGGGTGCGAGAGGTCCCGGGTTCAAATCCCGAGCCCCCTCCCCTTTAGTATGAGTTCAAGGGTTCTCTGACTCTGTTTGCAATTGCTGCTTTTCTTTATCAACCACTTCATATGTGGCCAT